>NC_072004.2:17848225-18150322 GCF_028885655.2 Pongo abelii | reverse complement strand
CAGTTTTTCCCACCCCCTACCTCTTTTAGTGCACATTCTCAAAAGTGAGTGAGACTGGCCACCAACCAGACTTTGGACATGCAGCCTTAGGTCAGGCCATATGAAGCAATCAGCTATGCCCAGAGAAGGTAGGAACCACATGGCCACAGCCTACTGAGGCAGGGCAGAAAGTAAGAGGAGAGGACAGGGCTAGGCAGGGACCCCAGAAAGGAGCCAGTAGGAGGCATCTCCAGTTACCCAGCAGCTCCATCAGATCTTGCTTCCTTTTGCTGAAGGAGACGGGGCGTAGCTTATCACTCCCATTCTTCAGAGGAAACTGAGGCCCAGAGAGGACAAGGACTTTCCTGGACTCACACAGCCAGTCAGTGACAGAGCCTAGGGTCAGAGCCAGGCCTGACCCACCCTCCATTTCTGCCTCTCTACTCCTGCCTGCCCCCACAACACACACACACACACACACAAGTGGAGTTCCACTGAAACACCCCTCCTTGCCCTGCCTTCTGAGCCGGCAGCCTGGCTCCCCACCCCATGTATTATTCAGCTCCTGAGAGCCAGCCAGCTCCCATTACACTGACCGCAGCCCAGCACCTGCTCTGCCCGTTCCCCTCCTCCCTTGCCTAGGACCTAGAGAGTTCAAAGTTCTCCTCCAAGATGACTTGGTGGGCTTTGACCATCCCACCCTGGGCCCCACTTCTGGCCCAGTGCAGGTGTGCTAGTGATTTAGGGCAGGTGGCATCCCATCTCTGTGGCTCAATGTCTTCCTCTGTGAAGCCAAAGTGACCCAAGGGCTCCCTTCATGGGGTTGAGCCAGCTGTGGCCCAGGGAGGGCCTAACCAGGATGAGCACTGATGTTGCCATGACGACTCCGAGGCCAGAATGTCTCCCCCAGCACAGGCCTCATAGGCAGGCTTCCCCATCCCGGTAAACAACACCCACGCACTTTCCACTACTGCTCTAGGGTGAAACCCAAGGCGCTCTAGAGGAGATGAATTATGGATCCGCCCTCCCGGAATCCTGGCTCGGCCCTCCCCACGCCACCCGGGGCCAGTCCGGTCTGCTCCTAGCCCAAGGAGGCTGCGTGTCCAGCCGCGGGCAGGAGACCGAGCAGGTCCCTGTGTCTCCAAGTCCCTGAGCCCGTGACACCGGCCCCAGGCCCGGTAGAGAGCAGGCAGCCACCATGGCGAAGGAGGAAGATGAGGAGAAGAAAGCCAAGAAAGGGAAGAAGGGGAAGAAGGCACCGGAGCCGGAGAAGCCCAAACGGAGCCTGAAGGGGACGTCGCGGCTGTTCATGGGCTTCCGCGATCGTACACCCAAGATCTCCAAGAAGGGCCAGTTCCGCAGCGCTTCAGCCTTCTTCTGGGGCCTCCACACCGGCCCCCAGAAGACCAAGCGCAAGAAGAAGGCCCGCACCGTGCTCAAGTCCACGTCGAAGCTCATGACGCAGATGCGCATGGGCAAGAAGAAGCGGGCGATGAAGGGCAAGAAGCCGTCCTTCATGGTGATCCGCTTCCCAGGCCGCCGTGGCTACGGCCGCCTGCGGCCGCGCGCCCGGTCACTCAGCAAGGCGTCCACGGCCATCAACTGGCTCACAAAAAAGTTCCTCCTCAAGAAGGCCGAGGAGTCGGGCAGCGAACAGGCCACAGTAGACGCCTGGCTGCAGCGCTCGAGCTCCCGCATGGGTTCCCGCAAACTCCCCTTCCCGTCGGGTGCCGAGATCCTGCGGCCCGGGGGCCGGCTCCGAAGGTTCCCCCGCAGCCGCAGCATCTACGCGTCAGGCGAGCCCCTGGGCTTCCTGCCCTTCGAGGACGAGGCCCCCTTCCATCACTCGGGCTCCCGCAAGTCGCTGTACGGGCTTGAGGGCTTCCAGGACCTGGGCGAGTATTATGACTATCACCGCGACGGCGACGACTACTACGATCGGCAGTCACTCCACCGCTACGAGGAGCAGGAACCCTACCTGCCGGGCCTCGGCCCCTACAGCCCGGCCTGGCCACCCTACGGCGACCACTACTACGGGTACCCGCCCGAGGACCCCTACGACTACTACCACCCCGACTATTACGGTGGCCCCTTTGATCCGGGGTACACCTACGGCTACGGCTATGACGATTACGAACCCCCATATGCGCCCCCATCGGGGTACTCGTCTCCTTACAGCTACCACGATGGGTACGAGGGCGAGGCGCACCCATATGGCTACTACCTGGATCCCTATGCGCCGTACGACGCGCCATACCCACCCTATGACCTCCCGTACCACAGTCCCTACGATGTACCCTACTTTGATCCCTACGGGGTCCCCTACACCGTCCCCTATGCCGAAGGCGTATATGGCGGTGGGGACGAGGCCATCTACCCCCCCGAGGTGCCCTATTTTTACCCGGAGGAGTCGGCCTCGGCCTTTGTGTACCCCTGGGTACCACCGCCCATCCCGTCGCCCCACAACCCGTATGCCCACGCCATGGATGACATCGCCGAGCTGGAGGAGCCGGAGGACGCGGGCGGGGAGCGTCAGGGGACCTCCTTTCGCCTGCCCAGCGCCGCCTTCTTCGAGCAGCAAGGCATGGATAAGCCCGCCAGGTCCAAGCTGTCCCTCATCCGCAAGTTCCGCCTCTTCCCGCGACCCCAGGTGAAGCTGTTTGGGAAGGAGAAGCTGGAGGTGCCCCTGCCACCCTCTCTGGACATTCCTCTACCCTTGGGGGATGCGGACGAAGAAGAGGACGACGAGGAGCTGCCCCCGGTGTCCGCTGTGCCCTACGGCCCCCCTTTCTGGGGCTTTCTCACGCCGCGCCAGCGCAACCTCCAGCGCGCGCTGTCGGCCTTCGGCGCCCACCAGGGCCTGGGCTTCGGCCCGGAGTTTGGCCGCCCCGCGCCTCGCCCTGCCACCTCGCTGGCGCGGTTCCTCAAGAAGACGCTGTCGGAGAAGAAGCCCATCGCGCGGCTCAGGGGCAGCCAGAAGGCCCGGGCGGGCGGCCCTGCGGTCAGGGAGGCGGCCTACAAACGCTTCGGCTACAAGCTGGCTGGCATGGACCCAGAGAAGCCCGGCACGCCCATCGTGCTGAGGAGGGCCCAGCCGCGCGCTCGCAGCAGCAACGACGCGCGCCGCCCGCCCGCGCCACAGCCCGCGCCCAGGACCCTCTCCCACTGGAGCGCGCTCTTGTCTCCGCCCGTGCCCCCGCGGCCCCCCAGCCCCGGGCCCCCGCCCGCGCCGCCGCTCTCCCCGGCGCTCTCGGGCCTGCCCCGGCCGGCCTCGCCCTATGGCTCCCTCCGCCGCCACCCGCCGCCCTGGGCCGCCCCAGCGCACGTGCCCCCGGCGCCGCAGGCCAGCTGGTGGGCCTTCGTGGAGCCCCCTGCCGTGAGCCCGGAGGTGCCTCCCGACCTACTAGCCTTCCCCGGGCCCCGACCCTCGTTCAGGGGCTCCCGCCGGAGAGGGGCGGCCTTTGGCTTCCCCGGGGCCTCCCCACGGGCGTCGCGGAGGCGAGCCTGGTCACCGCTGGCCTCGCCCCAGCCCTCGCTGAGGAGCCCGCCAGGCCTCGGCTACTGCTCACCCTTGGCGCCCCCGTCGCCTCAGCTGCCCTTGCACACGGGCCCCTTCCAGCCGCCCTTCCCGCCCCCAGCTCGCTCGCTGCAGGAGTCCCCAGCCCCACGCCGAGCCGCTGGGCGCCTGGGCCCACCTGGCTCGCCGCTGCCGGGCTCACCCAGGCCGCCCTCGCCGCCCCCGGGGCTGGGCCACAGCCCGCGGCGCCGCTCCCTGAACCTGCCCTCGCGCCTCCCGCACACGTGGCGGCGCCTCAGCGAGCCGCCCACTCGGGCTGTGAAGCCGCGAGTGCGCCCGCCCTTCCACCGACCGCCCAGGTCCGGGGCCTGGCGGGCGCCCCTGGAACACCGGGAGAGCCCGCGAGAACCCGAGGACTCAGAGACGCCCTGGACCGTGCCCCCACTGGCCCCCACCTGGGACGTGGACATGCCTCCCACCCAACGCCCACCCTCCCCCTGGCCAGGAGGTGCAGGCAGCCGCCGAGGCTTTTCCAGGCCACCCCCTGTGCGGGAAAACCCCTTTCTCCAGCTCCTGGGCCCTGTGCCATCCCCCACTCTCCAGCCTGAGGATCCAGCTGCTGATATGACCAGGGTCTTCCTGGGCAGACACCATGAGCCCGGGCCTGGACAGCTCACCAAATCAGCTGGCCCAACCCCTGAGAAGCCTGAAGAAGAGGCCACCCTGGGGGACCCCCAGCTGCCAGCAGAGACCAAGCCTCCAACCCCGACACCTCCCAAGGATGTCACTCTCCCCAAAGATGTCCTCCCAGAGCAAAAGACATTAAGGCCCAGCCTCTCATACCCACTGGCTGCGTGTGACCAGACCAGGGCCACATGGCCACCATGGCACCGCTGGGGGACACTGCCCCAAGCCGCAGCCCCCTTGGCACCCATCAGGGCCCCAGAGCCCCTGCCCAAGAGGGGTGAGCGGCGCCAGGCAGCCCCTGGGCGTTTTGCTGTGGTCATGCCTCGTGTGCAGAAGCTGAGCTCTTTCCAGCGAGTTGGGCCTGCAACCCTGAAGCCTCAAGTCCAGCCAACCCAGGACCCCAAGCCGAGAGCCTGTAGTCTTCGCTGGTCCTGCCTCTGGCTTCGGGCAGATGCCTGTGGACCCTGGCCACGAGTACACACCCATCCCCAGTCCTGCCACCTGGGCCCTGGAGCCGCCTGCCTGTCCCTTGGGGGCTCCTGGGAGGAGGTTGGCCCCCCAAGCTGGCGGAACAAGGTATGGAGGCACAGATTACAGGGAGGGTTTGAGGGTTCTGGCCTAGGAAACAAGACAAGAGAGACAGCCTGAGGAGCCCTGTGCAACCTTGGAGAGAGGCTGCTTGCTGGGGCCTCAGTCTCTGGGTCTGTAAGTTGGGGAGAACAGCCTGGACCTCCCAGAACCTCTGGAGGGTTGAACAAGGGGATGCCCAACACAGGCAGGCACAGGACAGAGACGTGGGAAACTGCTTCCAGGTCACTCTGGGGAAGGATCTTTGTTCATATTCAGCTTGGGCCCTGGGCAGCCCTGCCCTGATCCAATCTGGATGACAGGTCTGGCCCCTAACTTCCCCTCAGAGATTTTGGCCAAGCCAGATGTGAAACTGCCGGACATCCCTATCCATCCTGTTCCACCGCACATCCAGGTCTGTGCGGTTCCTCCTGCCTCCTACTGACCCTCCCCCAAATTAAAGCCTCATCTTTCCTCAGGGTTTTTGCTGCCCTTTGAAGTCCCCTGGGCTGCAGGATTCTGGAATAGGTCAGGGTGAGGGGCTCAGGATCCAAACTTCCAGACTCCTCATTGCACAGAGGGAAAACTGAACCAGGAGTCCTTCTGGAACCCCATGTGGGGTGCAGGGTAGGCAGCCCTTCGGAGGGGTGCCCAGCCCATGCCTGGCTACCACACTCAAGGCGGAACTCGAGCCTGATGCTGGGTGGCCCTTGGCCGAGGTGCGTGGTCACCGGAGCCTCTCTCGGGATGCCGGGGTGGTGGGCGGGGCAAGCAGGGGCAGCGGGTGCGTCTCAGCCTCTGCAGACCGTGCCTGGCGGAGCAGGCAGCCAGCCGGTCCCAACAATGGCAACTGGGGCAGCCTGGCTGCTGGGGGGGCCCTGGCCCCGGCGGCGGGTGCCCCGCGCTGTGTGGGCTGCAGCGTTGCGGGAGCGGGGCGCAGGGCGCCTAGGGGTGAGGGGCAAGGATGCCTGGGCCCTCCTCACCCTGGAATACGTGAGTGGCTGAATTATTCAGGGTCTGTGGCTGCTGGCAAGCACGTGGGCAGATGGGTGGGCCAGAGGCCAGGGCCGAAAGGGTGATACTCGCTGTGCCCTACTTAGCAGTCCAGTGACAGGCATGCAGGGCTCCCTCCTGGTGTCCTCTTTCCTTGCCTGCTCAGGGTGCAGCTGGGATTGGAAAGGCTGAGGATGTACACATGTGTGCTCCCAGTCATGTGGATCCTGCACAGGCCTGCATGCCTGAGCATGTGTGCAAGTGTTTACCACGGCCAAATGACGAAAGCTAGTGTATGAGGTCTGAGCAGATGTGGCATCCCTGGGGGTCAGGGTTGTTTGCCCACCCTCTGCCCATGTGCACAGACGTGTGCTCACAGAGGAGACCCTGCAGCCCAAAGGTGGCATCAGGATTTCCATTCGCTAGACCCCTAGGGTAGGGAGGGACCCAGCTGTGCGCCCAGATATATGTGCCAAGTGGACAGGTACAGCATGTGCCTGCACACTGTGTGCCTCCAGCCAGGCCCCACAGGCCTGCGTATGTGCCCACAGGCCTACAGGAACACCTGTGTGCCTGGGAGTTGTATGAGCTGTAAATGCCATTGAGTGTGGGTCCATATGCAGGTGTCCACACATTTTCCCCGGGATGAGCATGGGGGTGTGGTGCTAAGTAACAGTCTCCATCTCTGCCCTCCTAGAGGCCCCATGCACCAGGTCACAAGTGTCCTTTGAGTTGTCACACAAGCCAGCATGTGGGGTCTGCTGGTGCTGGAAGAGCTGCGGTTGGGAGGGAGCTGACCCGTGCACCCATGTACCTGCACATACCTTTGCTCACCCCCCAGGGCAGGACACTTGGGAGCTCATGGGAGCGCCTGCCTGGGCACTGAGGGCATGTGTGTGTCTCATGTGTGAGGGCCGCATACAGGTTCTGGGGGCCACAGCATTCTGTAATGAGGAGACCTGCAGGACCCACCTGGCCTTGGGGTTCCCTCTCCAACAATGGTAGCAGGCCCCAGGTATGACCAAGCCGGGGGCCAGTGGGGGAGGGGAGTGCCCTTCGACCTGCAGACACAGCCTCTCTCTCACACAGATGCACTCCATCCGCAACCTGCCATCCATGCGGTTCCGTGAGCAGCACAGGGAGGATGGTGTGGAGGACATGACGCAGCTGGAGTGAGTGGGCAGGGCCGGCGGGCTCAGCAAGGGGTCACCGTGGGGTCCCCCCCCCCCCAGTCAGAGCGGCTCCTCCTGCAGTTGCCTCTCACCTCCCAGGACATTTTCAGAGGCTCAGTCATGAAGTGTCACAAAGACTAAATGTGGTGTGCTTTGTGAGTTAGACGGACTTTGGTTCTAATCCTAGCCCCACCACTCACCAGCTGGCAGACGTTGCACAAATCGCTTTGTTTCTCTGCACCTCAGTTTCTCATCCACAAAATGGGAGTGGGATGGCTGTTGTGAGGATGCCAGCACATTGGAGGTACTCAAAACATGAGGACTGTGTTGGTCAGCATCATTATCTAATCACGGTGATTACATAAGAGTATCCCCCAAGCCCCCAATGAAGTAGGTACAATGATTATCATACCCATTGGACAAATGAAGAAACAGGCACAGAACGGGGAAGTAATTTGCCCAAGGTCTCCTAGCTGGTTGGAGTCAGAAATAGGACTTGAATTCAGGCCTATCTGATCAAGGCACTGCACTGAGTTGGGGAGGGAGACCCATACAAGAACCAGCCCTGGGGGCACTGACGGCTTCTCTCTGTGCCCTTCTAGAGACCTCCAGGAAACCACTGTGCTGTCCAACCTCAAGATGAGATTTGAACGGAACCTCATCTATGTAAGGCCTGGGGCTGGCCCTGCCCTGGACCTAGGTCAGGAAGGCAGCTGCCTCCTGGGGCCGGGTGGGACGCACAGATTTCTCTTGTGGGCCTGAGCCCCTGTGGCCTCTGCCTAGAATGCCAGAGCCTAGAACTAAAATCTGAAGTCTTAAAACACAGTCTTAGAATGGTGGATGCCAGAGGCCGAGCGCAGTGGCTCACGCTTGTAATCCCAGCACTTTGGGAGGCCGAGGCAGGCGGATCACAAGGTCAGGAGATCGAGACCATCCTGGCTAACATGGTGAAACCCCGTCTCTACTAAAAATACAAAAAAAAAAAAAAAAAATTAGCCAGGTGTAGGTGGTGCACACCTGTAGTCCCAGCTACTTGGGAGGCTGAGGCAGGAGAATGGCATGAACCCCAGGAGGCAGAGCTTGCAGTGAGCGGAGATCGCGCCACTGCACTCTAGCCTGGGTGACAGATAGAACTTCCAGTCCTAGAATCCATAGACCTGGACCCCAGAGTGGGGACGGCCAGAGGGGTTGGAGGGGAGCCTCTGACCTGAGAATGACAGAACAGAGGGCCAGGGGCTCAGTGCCACTGTGGAAGACAAGGACACCCAGAAGGGCTCTGGCCACATCAGGATCCCCTGAGTTCCCCAACTCCTCACTCTAGGCAGTGGAGGTTTGCCCTCAGCAGGAGCCAAAAGTTCCTGGAGCTTGGGCCCAACCTTGAACAAATGAAGTAGGCAGGAGCCCACCCAGGATCGTGGCTGTGGGGTTTTGCTCACTCCAGACTCCTCTCAGCTCAGCCTGGTGCAGTGCCTGAGATTCCACTGTTAGAGCACATAGCCCAGCTAGCTGGCAGAGGGCTCTAGATGGGAATCCTGAGTCCAGGCAGCCAGATATCTGTCCGGATGGAAACAGGGAGCCAGGCTCCCAGCATGGGGGAGGGAGGGACATAGAGGTCTGCAAGGAGCCATGACACTGAGGCCACCATCTGCCCAGCAGACATACATTGGGAGCATTCTGGTGTCGGTGAACCCATACCAAATGTTTGGAATCTATGGGCCGGAGCAGGTGCAGCAGTACAACGGACGGGCCCTGGGAGAGAATCCCCCGTGAGTGTCTCTGGGGCGCTGCCCTGGGATCTCTTGGGCCCCTCTTTCCCCTGCTCTGGGAGCCTGAATCCCGGCTGCACCTCAGCCATGAGTCAGAGGTAATGGGGAAAGGCAGCCCACCTACTCAATCTGACAGTCTTTCCCCAGGCAGGGCCGCAGCTACAGGTTGGAGGCCACTGTGGTTCAGACCAGGATTGGCTGTTTGGCTGGATACGGATGCTCCCTGCCCAATCCCTGGGAGGTTTGGGAGCTTAGAGGCAGGGGCCAGCTCTAATGACCTGTCTCCCCAGGCACCTCTTTGCTATTGCAAATCTCGCCTTCGCCAAAATGCTCGATGCCAAACAGAACCAGTGCATAATCATCAGGTGAGTGGGCTGCCTTTATGTGGGGGATAAATGGGGGACCTTAGGTAGCAGGCCTGCATCTGGCCAGAACTGCTGTGGGACCTTGGAAGATTGCCTGGTACCTCTGGGTTGGCCCACCGTACATATCCTCTTGCTTCATGATGGGAGTCAGGGTGCCCCAGAAGAGGCAGTGAAAGGTTGGAGCTCACTCTGCCCCTTTGCTTGGTCAGTGGAGAGAGCGGCTCTGGCAAAACTGAGGCCACCAAGCTGATTCTGCGCTACCTGGCCGCCATGAACCAGAAACGGGATGTCATGCAGCAGGTGAGTCTACCTGTCTCCCCAGGACCCTAGGCTGAACACCCTTTGATAAGCACACCTCATGTACTCCCCAAGAGGCAAGGCTCCTTGGCCCACTAGGAAGATGAGGAGGCTGAGTTCCAGAAGGGGGCCTTGCCCAGGGCTGCTTTTTCTGCCACCCGTCCCAGGGGTGTGCCTGAGGGGTGAGAGTTCCTGCCTGCCTGTGTTTCCGTGGCAACTCCTGGTTCCAGCCCTCCGGGTCCAGTTCAGAGTGGAGACCACATAGGGAAGGGGAGTCCACATAGGGAAGGGGAGTCATCCCATCTCTCCTACCTGACCTCACCTTCCTGGTCATGGCCCTGGGGCCACCATATTCTCACACCCAGAAGCTATGCAGCCCCCAGCGGTCAAGAGGCAGGGCAGGCCTGAGTGTGGGTTAGGGGTGGGGTGGGGGAGGCAGTAGATGCCAGGCCAGAGTCTGAAGGATTGGAGCTTTGCTGACAAAGACAGTGCTAAGCCCTCTGAGCCTGAGAATGGTAGAACTGCATCCGTTCCCTCAGTAAAGATCTACTGAAGACCTACTGTGTGCCAGGCCCAGGCTGGGCACTGGGGAGGGGTAGCGGCAACTCAGGCAAATGTCCACACCCTCATGGGAACTTCATTCTAGTGGTGGAGGTGGGAAGAAAAAAATATACATATATGTATATATATATATATATATATATATACACACTTATATAAGTAAATTATGTGTATGTGAAAGGGTAGGTGGTGAGTTGTGGAGGGAAAAAGTGAAGAGAAGGGTGGCGAGTGTTGGGGGTTGCAATCATAGTGTGGTGGTCAGTGTAGGCTGTACCGAGAATGTCTGGGAATGTCTAGGGGAACAGTGAAGAGGCAGAGGGAGGAGCACCTGCACCTTGAGGTGCAAGCAGGTTGGGTCCAGGTACAGGTCAAAGCCAGCCAGCAACCTACAGAGAAGACAGACTGGGGTGTGAGAGGGAGAAGTGTCGGAGCGTGACCCCAGACATTCGGTCTGTGCCACAGGCAGCATGGAGGCAGGCTGGGCAGTGGAGTAGGAGCAGGTTTGTTGAGAAGAGGTGTCTGCTAGGCATCTACACAGAGATGGCAGGGAGGTGATGGATGTACCACCAGCCTGGAGCTCAGGAGAAGGTGGGGCTGGCCTGCCAGCTCAGACTCCAGAACCACAGAGCCAGACTTCCCCAACCCTGGGGCCCACAAAGGTTTGCACATGGCACAATGTCCTAGCCAGGGGCGAGCCCAGCAAGGTGATCCTGGGGGCATAGGTGGGGGCTGCTCAGGCTTTGCAGTCAGGTTTCAGCCTGGCCTGGCCCCCTCTGATGCCTGCCTTGGCCTGCCAGGCTCTCCCATCCTAGCCCAGGCCTCCTGATGACCAAACAGATCATCCCTTGCTCCAAGCAGTTTTCAAAACCATTCAGGTCAGACTCGTGGAATGACTAGGTAGGTAGGCAGGGAAAGAAGTAAGTGTACCTTGTGCACCTCCTGTGGCCAGGCACCGTGCTGGGTTCCTTCAGTTATCATCACACTGGAGCTTTACGGCAACTCTGGGAGGTAGGCACATTTGCATCCATTTATAGATGGGAACACTGAGGCCTAAGAAGGGAGCAGTGAGCTGGTGCAGGAGCTGAGATTTGCAGTCCATGGCAGAGAGCTGTCAGGGAGGACGAATGGAGCTGTGGATGTGGCTGAGTCTGGGAGTTTCTGTGTGCCAGGCACACAGAATGTGTGAGGATATGCCTGCCAGCTGTGATGACCATGGGGCTCCTTTCCTAGACATGGCTCTTCCCTCCTCAGATAATCAAACAGTCCAGTTCAGTTTTAGGCGTGGCTGGATCCAGAATCTTAAACAATGTCTCTTGTCTTGGCTCCACCCTCCCCCATGTATAGGCATCATCCTCAATCTGTCTCCCATTGGTCAGCAAGCTGGCACCATAATGATCAACCCTCCCAACATTTCAGAAATGAAACATTCAGAGCTCCGTCTCACTGGGCAAGTTTTGGTCATGTGTCCTCAGTGGAACCAATCACATAGCATGGGAATGCTCTGCCCTGACTGGCTGAGGCCTGGACCACAGGTTCCACCCCTCTGGTGTTCACCCACTCCATCCGCTGGCTTTATGCCCTGCTGTATGCTGGGCACCGGGAACAGAGAAGCAGCCAACCTGTCCTCAAGGGCTTCCCAGACTAAGGGATAGTACACGGGAAAGCCCAGGCAGACCTTGACTCATT
This sequence comes from Pongo abelii, assembly GCF_028885655.2. Lineage (NCBI taxonomy): Eukaryota > Metazoa > Chordata > Mammalia > Primates > Hominidae > Pongo > Pongo abelii. The sequence continues at coordinate 18,138,732 of NC_072004.2, read as the reverse complement.
GAGTAATCACAGGCCAGCCCCCATCCCTCTCTGGACCTCAGTTTACTCCTTTATGCAATGGGTGCAGTATTTCCTGGACTAAATGGGACAGATGGAGGGAACTGGCCCCATCCCCAAAATTACAGGTATTGTTTCTGTGGTGACTGGACCTCCTTCGCTTCTTCCCTAAAAGATTATCCTGAGGAAGTGCCTCAGCTGAAGAAAGTGCCACGTACACACTAGGCCCATGCTCATCACTCGAGTGGACTCTGGAGTCCCTGAGCATGTCATTTCACCTCTCTAAGCTTCAGTTTCCTAATCTACAAAACAAGGGTGATGTTAGTACCTACCTCATGGGATTGTTAACAATGGCGTTTTCAGGGCAATGTGTCTGGCACACAGTAGGTGCTTATATAGGTGGGAGCTTGTGATCAGCCATGGTCACCCCTGGGCAGCTCTGCCCATAAGATGCTATTCCTTTTGTTTTTTGTTTTTGTTTTTGTTTTTTTTTTTTAGACAGTCTCACTCTGTCACCAGGCTGGAGTGCAGTGGTGCGATCTTGGCTCACTGCAACCTCTGCCTCCCGGGTTCAAGCAGTTCTCCTGCCTCAGCCTCCCAAGTAGCTGGGACTACAGGCGCCTACCACCACGCATGGCTAATTTTTTGTATTTTTAGTAGAGACAGGGTTTCACCATGTTGGTCAGGATAGTCTCCATCTCCGGGCCTCGTGATCTGCCCACCTCAGCCTCCCAAACTCCTGGAATTACAGGCGTGAGCCACCATGCCCAGCCGATGCTATTCCTTTTTCCATCCCTTTAGCAGATATTTTTGAGAGCCTACTAAGCACCAGGTCTGTGTAGATGCTGGGGACTCAGAGATGTGCAAACAGTAGATCCGTGCCTGTAGGATTTGACATTCTAGTGGGGAGACGACAATACCCAAGAAAATAGAGAGTTTGCCAATGGGGCTGAGGGCTACTGGAGAGAGAATTCTGGTGGCCTTCCTGTGAGAGGTGAGGCGGAGGGGGGCATGCAGGTGCGTGGGAGCAGTGGCTTCCAAGCGGAGGGAACAGGAGATGCCAGTGGTCAGAGGCAGGAGTGGGCCTGGGTGTCAGAGGACAGTGAGGAAGGCCAGGGAGGCTCCTCGGCTGGTGGTAGCCATGGGGGTGGGGAGAAGAGGACATCCCCAGAGCCGTTTGGAAGGCAGACTCAGCATATTTTCACACCTTGGAGACCCCATGGCAGTCCCCAAGCATGGACCCCTGGGGTCTCTGAGCCTCACAGGTTTTTACTAGTCCCTCCCTGGTCAGAGGCTCCTAGTCTCCTGGAGAGAGTGGTGATCAGTCCTGCTAGTGACTCCATTCTGTTCTTGTCTCTCTCTTTGTCCTCCCTCCTGGACGCTCTTGAAGATAAAGGTACTCAGTGTGTGTGTGTGTGTGTGTGTGTGTGTGTGTGTGTGTGTGTGTGTGTGTCCCCGGGAAAATGCATGTGGATGTGCCTGCTCCTGTGTGGGTGGAGGGACAGGCAGGAAAGGACATCCAAAGGCCTGTCCTGGGCGGGGCTGGGGCTTGTGGTCAGGGGCTGCTGTGGGGGGCCATGGAGGCTGGAAGGCTGGGAGAGGGGAAGCATGGGGCTTGCTGTGTGGGAGTTGGGCAGCATGGGGTGGGAACCACTGGGGGGCACTGGAGACACCACAGGATTCTCTAGGGAGCCCACCTCTGGTCATCCCTCATAAAGGGAGGTCCTTGGGAAGGCTCGTGTCTGGGTGTCCCCAGCTATGCCCCCCACCCAGGCCCCCAGAACAGTGCCTAGCCCCTCAATTCCCACATCTCCTTCTGGAGTCCAGATTCTGGAGGCAACACCCCTCTTGGAGTCCTTCGGTAATGCCAAAACCGTCAGGAACGACAACTCCAGCCGCTTTGGAAAGTTCATAGAAATCTTTCTGGAAGGGTGAGTTGGGACAGTGGAGGGCCTCCCAAAAGCCTTGTAGTGTCTTCCATGTCCCGCCACAGTCCCTCGGAGCCAACACCAGCCCTCCTACCCCCACTGAGAGCTGACTGTGCTCCCCACCCCAGGGGCGTGATCTCTGGTGCCATAACCTCCCAGTACCTGCTTGAGAAATCCAGGATCGTGTTTCAGGTGGGCCACCCCCTCCCAGGCCTCTGTGTTGGGCAGGGTGGGGGTGGGATGTACAGATACTCAGAGCCTGGCCCCTGGTGGGGCTAGGTAGATGTCAGATTAATGAACGAATACATGCGTACATGTGTACATGTGAGCCCAGGACCTCCCCTCCCCGACCCTCCTCCAGCCACAGCGGCTCCTTCCTGCCCCACAGCACACAGGCACGCTCCTGCCAGGGCCTTTGCACCTTCTGTTCCTTCCCTCAGGAGCACTTATCTCTCAGGCACCTGCTTGGCCAAACCCCTCACCTCCTCCAAGTCTCCCCTACAATTTCACCCACTCAGGAAGCTCCCCATTTAAAAACGCAGCCCCTCCTCCAAGTCTCCCCTACAATTTCACCCACTCAGGAAGCTCCCCATTTAAAAACGCAGCCCCTCTCCATCCCATCAGAACCCCCACCCCATCCACTGCTTTGTTTCTCTCCAGTGTACTTTTCCCTGTCTCACATATTTTATGTTTTAAGCAGTGATTTGCTGAGTGTCTGTCTCCCTAGCTAGCAGGTGGGCTCCATCAGGTCAGGGGCTTCTCTCTGCGTTGTTCCCCCACTATGTCCCAAGGGCCTAGGACAGGGCTTGGTGCACAGGAAGTGCTCAGCCATCAAGAAGCTCTGTGTGTGCACACGTGGGCTATGGACACACATGTATGCAGGTGTGTGTGGCCGGTACACATAAGAGAAGACGGGTCCCTTTTCTCTTATTTCTCCTAACCAAATAAAATCCCACCAGAACCCTCTCAAACTTCAGTCATACCAGGGAACCTCTGCTTCTGCCCTCACCCGCAGCTGGCACCAGGCTGGGAGCCTCACCCATCACAGAGGCATGTGTTCTCATCTGCAGCCCACTGTGTGCATGTGCATTTGTGGGCAGGCTTGGGCTTGTATGTGTGCCTGGGGGTCACCTAGGTAGGTGGCTCCCTCCTCTGTGCCCACCTACCCACTCTACAGGCCAAAAACGAGAGGAATTACCACATCTTCTACGAGTTGCTGGCCGGGTTGCCTGCCCAGCTCCGGCAGGCTTTTAGCCTGCAAGAGGCTGAGACCTACTACTATCTGAACCAGGTGAGTGCCAGCAGGCATCTGAAGGCCCCTGGCCCTGGTCCTCCCACCCCGACACCCCTGGCTGGGCCTTGGGAGCCAAGTTGTGAGTGATGGAGTGTGAAGGTGATGGAGATTTGGGGAGGGTGAGTTTGGATTTAAGACATCTCATAGCAGTGAGGGGGACCAGGAGTCTTCTGGGTCCAAAGTGGAAGCAGGAAAGGCCTACCTGACTTCATTTCTCTGGAACCTGGAACAGAACCAACCAGTCTAGAGTTTCTACACTTCCTCTCTCTGTGCCTCAGTTTCCTCACCTGTAAAATGGGGACAACATAGCACCACTTTGCAGGGATGTAGTGAAGCTTAGATGAGGAAATGCATGTAAAGAGCTTAGCACAGGGCCTGGCATGCAGTACTGCTCAGTAAACACTTACTACTCTTTTCATTACTATCACTGGGCAGCTGCAAATGTCAACAGGTGACAACCACCGCCACACATTGCACTTAGAATCTATGAACTCCGTCCTCAGCCCTGCTCAGAGCCTCCGTGCCCATGAGAGTGGAATGAGAGTGGAATGAGAGCTTGAGTGACCAGCTCAGGCCACACTGCTGGTCAGGGCAGAGCAGGACCAGGAGGGCTCCCCAGCCCCACCCAAGCTCCCTGACCCTCAGCCTCTGCCCTCATGCAGGGTGGGAACTGTGAGATAGCAGGAAAGAGCGATGCAGATGACTTTCGCCGGCTCCTGGCTGCCATGGAGGTGCTGGGCTTCAGCAGTGAGGACCAGGACAGCATCTTCCGCATTCTGGCCTCCATCCTGCACCTGGGCAACGTCTACTTTGACAAGTATGAGGTGAGGGGACGCCACAGCCTGCCATGGGGCCCGCACCCTCTGGACTTGGCCGTCTTTTCCAAGGCCTTCTCGGTTTCCCTTTCAGATTACACTATGCACACATCACTTGTTCCTGTTTTTTTCTTTTTTCCTTTGGGATTGTTCATCTTTTTCCTCCTTATATATATTAAGGAAATCAGCCCTTTGTGTCTGATGTGAATTGCAAATATATATTCCAGTTTGTCATTTATGTTTTAACTTTGTTTACAATGTTTTTTGGTGGGTTTTTATTGGTGGGGAGGGGGTCTCACTCTGTCGCCCAGGCTGGAGTGCAATGGTGCAGTCTTGGCTCACTCTTGTTGGCTCACTGCAACCACGGCCTCCCAGGCTCAAGCGATTCTCCTGCCTCAGCCTCCCGACTAGCTGGGATTACAGGCACACACCACTACCGCCCCACTAATTTTTGTATTTTTAGTAGAGAGGCGGTTTCACCATGTTGGCCAGGCTGGTCTTGAACTCCTGACCTCAAATGATCCACCGGCCTCGGCCTCCCAAAATGCTGGGATTATAGGCGTGAGCCACCGCGCCCAGACCTTTGGTGTTTATTTTATTTTATTTTATTTATTTTTATTTATTTATTTTTTTCTTTGAGATGGAGTCTCGCCCTGTCGCCAGGCTGGAGTGCAGTGGCGCAATCTCGACTCATTGCAACCTCTGCCTCCCAGGTTCAAGTGATTTCCCTGCCTCAACCTCCGGAGTAGCTGGGACTACAGGTGTGTGCCACCACACCCAGCTAATTTTTGTATTTTTAGTAAAGATGGGGTTTCACCATGTTGGCCAGGATGGTCTTGCTCTCTTGACCTCGTGATCAGCCCGCCTCGGCCTCCCAAAGTGCTGGGATTACAGCCGTGAGCCACCGTGCCCAGCCTGTTGGGTTTTTTATGCAAATTGTTTTAAAATTATTTTTAGATAGTTCATTTATCAATCTTTTCTAGTAATATTTAAATTTTACATTTGAAATTTTAAACTTTTTTTTCATTTTTGGAGAAACTTCCTAAAATTGTAACAGCCTTCTTCCATAACTTTTTCTAAGACCTTTTATGGATTTTGTGAGTTTTAAAAAACATTTAAATCTTTGATCCATCCAAATTTATCCTAGTAAGGTGTGACGTAGGAATCCAACTTTTTTCCCAGATGGTTACTCAATGGTCCTAATCTCTTGATTTGAAAAATACATCTTTATTAGCTGGGTATGGTGGCTCATGCCTATAATCCCAACATTTTGGGAGGGCAAGGCAGGTGGATTGCTCGAGCCCAGGAGCTTGAGACCAGCCTAGGCAACATAGCAAGACCTCATCTCTACAAAAAAAATTATTTTTAAAAAAGAAAGAAAAATACATCTTTGTCATGTGCTAAGTTTATATATACATTTATATCTAATTCCAGACGTCCTATTGTGTTTTGTTAATCTATTTATGTACTGTGTCTATGACTACACTGGTTTCTTTCTTTTAATCGGCTTCTTTTTTCTTTTTATTTTTTGAGACAGGGTCTCACTCTGTGGCCCAGGCTGGAGTACAGTGGCACTATCATAGCTCACTGCAGCCTCAACCTCCTAGGCCCAAGCAATCCTCCTGCCTCAGCCTCCTGAGTAGCTAGGACTACAGGTCTAGGCCCCATGCCCAGCACATTTTTTAGACAGGGTCTCACTATGTTGCCAGGCTGGTCTTGAACCCCCTGCCTCATTCGATCCTCCCACCTCAGCCTCCCAAAGTGCTGGGATTATAGACATGAGCCACTGTGCCCAGCCTGTTTCTGTTTTTTATTTTTTTGAGACGGAGTTTCACTCTTGTTGCCCAGGCTGGAGTGTAATGGCGCGATCTCACTACAACCTCCGCCTCCTGGGTTCAAACGATTCTCCTGCCTCAGCCTCCCGAGTAGCTGGGATTACAGGCACCCGCCACCACACGTGGCTATTTTTTTTTTTTTTAAGTTTTTTGAGACGGAGTTTCGCTCTTATTGCCCAGGCTGGAGTGCAATGGCGCGGTTTCGGCTCGCCACAACCTCCACCTGCCGGGTTCAAGCAATTCTCCTGCCTCAGCTTCCTGAGTAGCTGGGATTACAGGCATGTGCCACCATGCCTGGCTAATTTTGTATTTTTAGTAGAGACAGGGTTTCTCCATGTTGGTCGGGTTGGTCTCGAACTCCTGGCCTCAGGTGATCCACCCGCCTCAGCCTCCCAAAGTGCTGGGATTACTGGTGTGAGCCACAGTGCCCGGCCCTGTTTTTCATATGAACTTTAAATTTAGCTTATCTAGTTCAAAGCACATTCCCGTTGGTATTTTGCATAGACGGATGCACAGGAGGTGGCCTCAGTGGTGAGTGCCCGGGAGATCCAGGCCGTGGCAGAGCTGCTGCAGATCTCCCCTGAGGGCCTACAGAAGGCCATCACCTTCAAAGTGACCGTGAGTCTGTGGGCATCTGGCCTTCAAACAAAGCTTTCTACCAGGGCCTGGACAGAGCTGCCTTGTGCCGATCCTTTGTGGGCAGCCTCTCTCTCTCTCCTGCTCTCTCTGTCCCTGGGTCAGGCATGGAGGGGAGTAATTTCAGACCCCAAAGACATTTCAGATTCCAGTCTCAGACTGTTGCATAGGCTGTTTCCTCTACCTGGAATGCTCTTCCTCTTTTCACACCTAGTCATCCTTTAAGACCCTATCCAGGTATCCCCTCCTCTAAGAAGCCTTCCCTAATCTTTGGCCGGGTCAGTGCCTCCTCTGGTCTTTCACAGTCCTAGGCCCATTCTCCCTTCCAGGGTTGATCTCATTGTATCTGCTGATGCCTCTGTCTCCCCCATTAGACCTGCAGTCCCCACCACTACCAGCATTGCCAGGCAGAGTCGGGGTGGGGGCAGGGGTGGTCCTGCCTAGTCTCTGTGTGCACAGTCACAACATCCCTCCAGCCTCCCTTCCCCATGATCCCACTCCCTCAGTCCCCTGGGGGCTTTCTGGCGGCAGTGGCCAGCCTGATGTCACTCAAGGGCTGTGCCCCTCCCTAGGAGACAATGCGAGAGAAGATCTTCACGCCCCTAACTGTGGAGAGCGCTGTGGATGCCAGGTGAGGCCGCGCCCTCCCCTGCCTGAGCCCCGAGACCCAGCACCCCACCACGGTGCCCTGCTCACACCAGCACCACCTCTGCTTCAGGGACGCCATCGCCAAGGTCTTGTATGCACTGCTGTTCAGCTGGCTCATCACCAGGGTCAACGCGCTGGTGTCCCCGAGGCAGGACACACTGTCCATCGCCATCCTGGACATCTATGGTTTCGAGGTGGGGCCGTGTAGGAGGCTGAGGGGCGGGGGACATAGGCAAGGTCTCGCCTCCCTCAGGCGTCTCGGGCTGCCCTTCCCATCCCTTGCTGTGCCTGCAGCAGGTGCCATCCTCCTTTCATGGACCCCTCCCTGTCACCATCTCCCTTGTCTCCTTCCATTTTCTTTACTCACCACAAGTACTCCCAAGGCCTCTGGGCCAGGCCCTGTGCTGGGCAGTACCAGCTGCCCAGAAAGGACCAGCCAGGGCCCTGCCCTTGGGGAGCTTCCAGGTGAGGCTGGGTGGGGAAGCCTTCCTGGATGAGGATGAGACGCTCCTGAGACCCAGCAAAGGCACTGTAGGTGCAGGGAACAGAGTATGCAAAGGCTGGGAGGGGTGGTGGGTCATGAGGTCTGGGACTGGACTTCGTGTGTGTGGGGGTGACTGTTGTGCCAGTGCACAACAAAGGAAATGGCGAGGGACAGGGCAAGATCACCATGCAGCCATCACAGGCACTCACGTGGCACCTGTTATGTGCCAGGTGCTGTTCAAAGCACTTTGTTAATTCACTTCATCCTTACAGCAACCCTGTGAGGCAGGTACTGTCAGTATCCTCATTTTACAGATGGGGAAACTGAGGCATGGGGCTGTTATTCAAGGTTATTGTAGCTAGAAAGTGACAGAGCCAGAATTTGAACCCAGGCAGAAGGCCCCAGAGCCTTGGCCTTCAGCTACTGCCTGTGCTGTCAGGACAGAGCCTGTCAGATTCTTTCCTGGGTGCAGCAGGAGCTGTGGAGGGTTGTGAGCTGAGGGTCTGTGGCTGAGCTCCAGCTTTTTGAAGTTGCCACCAGGGAATGTAGGGGTAAACAGGCTGGTGGCCAAGGAAGGACCAGTCCCAGCCCCCCCATCCACCTGGCAGGACCTGAGCTTCAACAGCTTTGAGCAGCTGTGTATTAACTACGCAAACGAGAACCTTCAGTACCTTTTCAACAAGATCGTCTTCCAGGAGGAGCAGGTGTGTGGGCCCCATTAATACTCCTGTCCCTATCTTGACTGGCCAGTGGACCTCCTTGGAGACAGAAGAGGATATACTGGTTGTTTAAGGGCAATTCTGACATCAGTAGACAGTGGAGGGAAAGGCATTCTAAGCTGGGGACCAGCACATGGGAAGGCCTCTGTTCTGGAGGGAAAGGTGCTGAGGTGCTGTGATCAGAGAGGAGTCCCCTTGGGGGGGTCCTTCTTCTCCTCTACTGGGCAGTCCCAGGCAGAGGGAGCAGCAGGACCCTGATTTGGCTCATGCTGCCTTATTAGGGGGTGAGCTCCCTGTTCTGGGAGGTATGCAAGCAGAGGTGCTGCTGGCCAGGCTCCTTCAGATTCAACCTGGGAGGGAGGGTGGGTGGGCCCTGGACAGGGATGGGAGGTTGAGTTCCTGCTGCCCACTGCCTGCAGGAGGAGTACATCCGTGAGCAGATCGACTGGCAGGAGATCACCTTTGCTGACAACCAGCCCTGCATCAACCTCATCTCACTGAAGCCTTATGGCATCCTGCGGATCCTCGACGACCAGTGTTGCTTTCCCCAGGTGAGCCGCAGGCAATGTGTGAGCCTAGTCAGGTCACAGATCTCTCAGCCTCGTGTCCTCATCCCACCCTGACTCCTTCATTCCTCTCTGCTCTGGCCTGAGGCGGGCAGTGGGGGGTTGGGACACCCGACCTACTATTCACAACCTGGGGTGATTGAGGCCAGATGGGCAGCTGTGGGTGTTCAGAAGAGAGGCTACACCAGTCTGGAAAGCCACAGAAGGTTTCCTAGAGTAGGTAACCTTGGGATTGGGCCTCAAATCCTGATTGCAAAACACAAGGGTGGAATGGCAGTGAGATTAATAGAGTGCAAAGGCAGTTGGCCTGGAGGGGAGGCAGTTAGGAACTCACCCAGCTACACCTATCTTCAAGGGACCATTTAGGCCTCCAGTGCCTAGCTAAGACACTCGCCTTCTGACCCAGGGAGATGGGCAGCCATGGGAAGCTGTGAGTTGTTTCTCTCTGGTGCTCAATTGGGAGCAGTCAGGGATAGTGAGGTTGCCACCAGGCCAGGAACAGGGTGTCCAGGCCTCCTGCCCACCCACTGATCCCTAAATTGCCCCCAGGCTACAGACCACACCTTCCTACAGAAGTGCCACTACCATCATGGCGCCAACCCGCTCTATTCCAAACCCAAGATGCCGCTGCCTGAGTTCACCATCAAGCACTATGCAGGCAAGGTCACCTACCAGGTGAGCCCCAGGACAGTCGGCCTGGCCGCTGGTGCTGCAGTGCTGCTAGCTGTTGGAGACACAGAAGCACAACACTGGCCCCAGACATTCACAGCCAGATCCAATTCTGGCCCTGCTGTGCCCCAGCTCTGTGACCTTGAGCAAATTGCTTAGCCAGTCTGAGACTCAGTTCTCTCACTTGGGAAATGGGGATAATAATAGTGCCCAACTCATGGGGTGGGTGTGAAAAATGTAGGGTGGGTTTGATAAAGAGTAGCTCATCAATAGTGACATCACTGTGGTCACCCTCATCACTATTATCTGAGGCACATTCCTGCCCTGGAAGTGTCTGAGGCTAGGATTCCATGCCTCTGTCCCCATCCGGGCCTTACTTTTCTCATCCGTAGAATGGGTACAGGACAATGTCCTTCACTGAGGGTGAGGCCAAGACCCAGGTTGGTCATGAGAAGCCATGGCGAATGCTCCCCTTCCCCAGGAGTAGGGGGAATGGTGGGGGCTGGAGGGGTGAGGACCACAGAAGTGAGGAGGATCCAGTCCCTCCTAGGATAGACAGAGAGACAGAGGCCAGGATTGCCCAGGCCATTGTTCCCCTTTTCAGGTGCACAAGTTCCTGGACAAGAACCACGACCAAGTGCGCCAGGATGTGCTGGACCTGTTTGTACGGAGCCGGACACGGGTGAGCCTCGCCTCCCACCGCTCTGGCCCTGCCCCCAGGCATGTCCCCACCCCCACACCCAGCCCGCCTTCAGGCCTGGGACCGTGTTGCCACGTCCTGGCTCTGCTTAGCTTTGGCCAGACAAAGACAAGGGTGGCCTGGACACCCTGTTCCTGGCCTGTTCCCACCTAGCTTGGCTCCGCCCTAAACCTAGCACCTCATCCTGATCCTGCCCTCTGGCTCCCCACAGCCCCAGTGGCTAGATCCTGGCTCCACTCCCAATTCTAACCCTGTACCCCACCAGCTGCGGCCTTGCCCTGTACTTACCCCACTCTGGGCCCCACCCCATTCCCTGGCCCATTCTTTCCTGGCTTCTTGCCAGACCTGTTCCCCCAATCCCACCTCCTGGTGTTCTCAGTTTCTCCCACCCCACCCATAAGGCCCCAGGGGAGAGCTTGGGGGACCAACTTTGGGCTCCTTGAAGGCTTGGGGGGGCCCTGCATCCCAGCTACACTACGGCCAGCAGATGGCCCTATGACAGAGCACAGGCCTGGTAACATCACCTCCCCTATCTGGCCCTCCGCTTCCTCCTGTCAACTGGGCAACCTCCTCATGAGGTCATAGCCAGAGTTCACAACCATGTATCTAACAGGCCACCTTGGGGCCAGGCACACAGTCAGTAACCGTGTGTTCCTTAGACTGAAGGGGAAAAAGCCAGTTATGGGATGGATCCCTTGGAAGGTGCTGAGCCCCACCTGTTTTGAGAAGCATGCAAGCCAGGACGACAGAGGCCTTGCAGAGAGAACAGGGGTCCAGTTAGTCTTCAGATCCCCGTGGTCCGGAGATTTACTCCTGCTCTCTGTTCCTCCTCATTTCGGTCTCCCGGCCCCTGCCTGTTTTCCCTGCCCCGACCCCTGCCCAGGTGGTGGCACACCTCTTCTCCAGCCATGCCCCACAGGCTGCCCCTCAGCGCCTGGGCAAGAGCAGCTCCGTCACTCGGCTCTACAAGGCGCACACCGTGGCCGCCAAATTCCAGCAGTCACTCCTGGATCTGGTGGAAAAGATGGAGAGGTGGGGTGGAGGGCAGGTGGGCGGAGCACCCAGCCTCATCCTTAACCCACCTTATGACCCTCAGAGGTTGAGCGCCTTCTTTTTCTGAGGCCTCATGCTGTCCTCTTCCTGCCACTGCCAGGTGTAACCCCTTGTTCATGCGTTGCCTGAAGCCCAACCACAAGAAGGTGAGTGAGAGCTGAGGCCTCTGAGAGAGCCAAATCCTCCTGCCCATGCTGTGTGACCTTGGGCAAGTGGCTTGGCCTCTCAGGACCTGTGTCTGCCCAGCCTAGCACTGGGACTATTCACCATGATAGTGCCCTTTGCACATGGCTGAGCCAATGTGCAGACTCCCTCTCTGGGCATCCCTACAGGAGCCAGGTCTCTTTGAGCCAGATGTGGTAATGGCACAATTACGCTATTCAGGGGTGCTGGAGACGGTGAGGATCCGCAAGGAGGGATTTCCAGTGCGCCTGCCTTTCCAGGGGTTCATTGACAGGTATCTTGGTTGCGGTAGTTCCTGAGCTCTACAGATCCCTGCCCAACTCCCCATGGCCCCAGGAATACGCAACCCAGACAGTACAGGGCTTGCCATGCACAGTTGCTCAGGTTGTACACTTCACACGGCTGCCACATGCTAGCTGTTAATGTGGTAGATACATTTATTGTTTTGCCTTTTTTTGTAGTTATATGTTGTATGACATATAATATGTATAATCAACGCTCCGTGTTGATTAGAATGGTTTTAGTAGTTATAATGACAAGTTTCCAGCAGGTGGCAGTCAAGTGTCCTGTTCTACTGAAATCATCTATTATAACAATTGTCTGACATCCAGAAGTAAAGAGTCTTGAGGATGGAGTGCCTTTTTTCAGACTAGAATAAACTATTTGTGGAGCCACCACTGGGACCAGGCTTTTTGGACACCTGGCTGGGGGCAGTAACCCCATGGTCTAGCAGGCACTTCGGGTAGGTCTCATAGCCCCAGACTAAGTTTGGGCCCCCTACCAGGTACTGCTGTCTAATGGCCCTCAAGCATGACCTGCCGGCTAATGGGGACATGTGTGTGTCAGTGCTGAGTCGCCTGTGTAAAGTCATGCCAAACATGTACCGTGTTGGGGTCAGCAAGGTGAGTCCTGCCCCACAGTCAGCCCTTGGAGACCCCAAGTTTGGGGGCTCCACAACTACTGAGTCAGAAATGTCCAAGCTAGAGACTGCCATCCCAGGAGCAACCCAGATGAGCTTGGCACATGGAAAATTAACTACCTGATTCACCAGCATCCTTTCTTCAACCTCTCCAAGTCTACCCCATCCCTCCAGCCCCACTCCAGGAGGCTGCCCTGCCTATTCTGTCTCCACGGACTTCTAGAGAGGGAGGGGCCCTTAGTCCAGCCTCCTGGCTCCTATCTGCCTCAGTGCCTTCCTCCTGTCCTCAGCTGTTCCTTAAGGAACACCTATACCAGCTGCTGGAGAGTATGCGAGAGCATGTCCTGAATCTGGCAGCCCTCACTCTGCAGCGCTGCCTCCGTGGCTTCTTCATTAAGCGGCGATTCCGCTCTCTGCGCCACAAGATCATCCTGCTGCAAAGCCGGGCCCGTGGCTACCTTGCCAGGTGAGGCGCAGAAAAGGCAGGATTCCTAGGAGACCTATGGTCAGGCTCGGGAGAGGTCACGCCTGAACTTGGGTAGTGAGCTCCCTATCCCTGGAGGCATGCAAGCTGAGGGTGGAGGCCTCTGCAGGAGAATGATCGGATTCTCTGTGTCTCTGCTTTTGAATGCCCTTCCCAGCCAACCCCAGGCCCTTGTGACTGGTGGGTGGGAATCCATTCAGCCAAGAGGGGCCTTACCCTGCATTTCAGGGACCTGAGATTATAAGCTGTTGGGAAATAAATTTTTCAGGCAGGTTTAATCCAGGCCTTGCTACTTAATTTGCTGTGTGACCTTGGCAAAGTCACTGCCCCTCTCTGAGCTCGTTTCCCTTTGTGCCAAAGGGCCCCAAGACTGAGATGTGGGCACTGGCTCCCAGGCCAGGCTGGCAAGGGCCTCTCTACCTGTTGGTCACCCTGTCACCCTGTGGCCCCAATCCCTGACCTCCCCACTCCCCCAACCCAGGCAACGCTATCAGCAGATGAGGAGGAGTCTGGTGAAGTTCCGGTCCCTGGTACACGCATACGTGAGCCGCCGACGCTATCTCAAGGTATAAGCCCTACCCTATCTGGGTCCAAGGGGACAGCAGAGAAGGGGAAAAGGCACTTAGCACCCAAGAGGAGACCACTGGCCTCAGGCAGTCTTGGGTTCAAATTCTGCCTCTGCCACCCACTAGCTCTGTAACCTTGGCCATTGTCCATCCTCAATTTTCCCATCTACCCCTTGGGATTGTGGAGAGGGTTAAATGAGATGTTGCATTGAAGGATTTGGCCTGGTGCTGGGTTCACAGTGGGGTCTTCGGGAATTGAGGGCCATTAGAATTTGGCGACCTGAACGTCACTGGGTATGGTTTTGCTCTTACCTTCATGTCTTGACCCACTGTCATGTAAACCAGCTACCAGAAAGACAAATGCAGTGCCCAAAGCAATGAAGCAGTAGGTAGCCTTTACTGAAGGTGGCGCTACAGAGGAGGGCTTCCCATGACACAGTGCTCAGCCACCTCCCAGAAATCCTCCTTGTGTGTCTCTTTCCCCAGCGTTTTCCTCCCTCCGCCTTTTGCCTCTGTCTCTGTCTTGCTCTCTCCTTTTCCCTCCCTGTTTCTCTGGCCAACGTCAGCCTCCCGCCCCATCTGTGGAGTGGGGCAGTCACCTCCACACAATAGGCAAGCTGCCACCCTTGCTTGAGTGTGGCCGCCTTGCGTAAGCTGGCCTGGCCTGCCTGGGTGCCCGTCGTCGCCTCTGCCTGCCACTCCCCACCCTGACATCTGCTCTCCTGAAGCTGAGGGCAGAGTGGAGGCGCCAGGTGGAGGGGGCGCGGCTGTGGGAGCAGGAGGTGGGTGTGGGTCTGGGTGGCAGCAGGGCCAAGGAGGGAGGCTGGCAGGTGGGGATGTGGCAGGCCTGTCCCTGTCCCATGCACTGTCCCTCTAGGAGCTGAGCAAGCGGGAGGTAGTCGCTGTGGGGCACCTGGAGGTACCGGCTGAGCTGGCTGGGCTCTTGCAAGCAGTGGCAGGTGGGTCAGCACCAGGCGGGGGGAGGGCACAGGCAGATCAGAGCAGGCACTGCATTCCCTCCTCTTTCCACAGGCCTTGGGCTGGCCCGGGTGCCTCGGGTGGCCCCTGTGCGGACTCCTCGGCTCCAGGCTGAGCCCCGTGTCACACTGCCCCTGGACATCAACAACTATCCTATGGCTAAGTTTGTCCGGTGCCACTTCAAGGTAAGGGCTAGCTGAAGTCCAAGGCTCCCTGGCTGATAGGCACTGACCAATTAGAATGGACATTGTCCTTGCCCTGGGGCAGGCTCCTGGCTGTGCCCTGTGGTGTTGGGTGTGAGCCTTTTAGTTGCTGGATCACAGGGAATCTGGGAGATCCCTGAGGTCTGGATAGCAGTGGAGAGCCCTCAGGGGCTCGGGCAGGGCTGTTTACCACCAACCAGTCTGGAAATATTTCAGAAATTGAACAACTGGTGGAGCCATAGCACGTCAGCCCAGCTCTGATTTCCTCCCCTCGAGATGAGGGTTTATCCTGTCCCTACCACCGACTTGCTGAGGGCCACTCTGGTGGCCCCTCACCAGCCCTCAGTTTCCCCATCCATACACTGAGGACCGAAGCCCCTGCCTCATAGGCCTTGGAGCCCCATGTGGCACAGAGCAGTGGGTCCAGATGTGCCTGTCAGTCCCGGCTCTGTCTGCTCATGTGCCTGCCCTGTGCCCTAGGAACCTGCCTTTGGGATGCTGACAGTGCCCCTGAGGACACCCCTCACGCAGCTGCCAGCCGAGCACCATGCAGAAGCCGTGAGCATCTTCAAGCTGGTATGGGGTCTGCCCCAGCCCACCTTCTAATTCATAGCCCCTGGCCCTGAAGCTGGGCCATGAGGCTCCCAGTCTTCCCAGCCCTCCTCAAGCCCAACCCATGAGCCCCACACCTCTTCCCCAAAGGACAGACTTTTATGTCAGAGGGGGAAATCTGGCTTCCTCTCTGAGGACTGGTGCCTTTTCTTCTCCCAGCCATCTTCCTGGCAAAAAAAAAAAAAAAAAAAAAGATCTGCCTTGGAGCCTCTCAGGGACACCAAGAAGAGACCCAGATCTTCTCCTTAAGGACTTCTCAGTCTGCAGGGGGAGGCAGGGTTGACCCAGCCAGTGACCACCAGTATGGACAGACAGAAGCACCAAGGCTAGGGAGTCTGATGGGTCCACTAATTCAGCCCTGGGCAGGGCCAGAGAGGGCTTCCTGGAGGAGAAGGCGTTTGAGCTGGAGGGGAATTTGCCAGGCAGGGAGAGTGGAGAAAGTACACAGAGAAGAGGAAATTGGTGTGGTCAGAACGGAGTCAAGAGGGCAAGGGTGAGACTGGCCAGTGAGGCCTTGGTTACAGACCCAGAGCTTAGATTTCATCCCAAGGCACCTAGGGAGCCAAGGCAGGTGCTTCCATGGGAGGGATGTGGTCATATCTGAATGTTAAAAAGAACCTTCTGCGGCCTAGATAGAGCAGGAGGTGGGGGCTGGCTGGAGGCCAGGGGTGCAGGGAGGGGGCTAGGGCTGCATGGGGAGCTCTAGAAGGTTCATGAACAGGAAAGATGACACATACTTTGGATCTTTAGTTTTCCCATAGTTGAGGTAAACTGCCTGGTCATTCGGCATAGAATATGGCAGTTGTAGGCCAAGCACGGTGGCGCACACTTGTAATCCCAGCACTTTGGGAGGCCAAGGCAGGCAGATCCCTTGAGTCCAGGAGTTTGAGACCAGCCTGGGCAACATGGTGAAACGCTGTCTCTACTAAAAATACAAAAATTAGCCGGGTGTGGCTGCATGCGCCTGTAATCCTAGCTACTTGAGGGGCTGAGGTGGGAGGATCACTTAGGCCCGGGGAAGTTGAGGCTGCAGTGAGCTGAGATCCTGCCACTGCACTCCAGTCTGGGTGACAGAGACTCCATCTCAAAAAAATATTATATATATATAGCAGTTATATTGTAATATGAGGGACATTTATATGGGCAGGGGCACACATGGGAGGGACATGAGAGGGATGCATGTTGCGGGGTGGGGACTGGAAGGAACAACTTTCTGAGATGCCCAGGAGACTCTGTTCCTGGCCCAGATCCTGCGCTTCATGGGCGACCCCCACCTGCATGGTGCCCGGGAGAACATCTTCGGGAACTACATTGTGCAGAAGGGGCTGGCAGTGCCTGAGCTGCGGGACGAGATCCTGGCACAGCTGGCCAATCAGGTGTGGCACAATCACAATGCCCACAATGCTGAGCGGGGCTGGCTGCTGCTGGCCGCCTGCCTCAGTGGCTTTGCACCTTCCCCGCGCTTCAACAAGTACCTTCTCAAGTGAGTGGGACTGGATAGGGGCTGGGACATGAGGGACGGTGGCACCAGCAGTGGAGCCCAAGGCAGGGTCTTAAAGGTCAGGCCAGAGTCAGATCTCTATGCTGGGAAGCTCAGGCATGGAGGCTGGCCAGGGCTGCTCTGCGTTTCTACTGGGCTCAGGGCAAGAAAGGAGGGCAGGCCTTCACTGCAGGGGCTAGGAGTTAGGTCAGACTGGATGAGGGACTTCCAGAACTCAGAGTGGGACAAAACCAGCATGTGGAGAATTTGGAAAAGAGCATTGACCTCTCACAGCATGAGAGTTTAGTGGGGTGGTTAGGAGCATGGATACTGGACTCAGACAGTCAGGGTTCAAATCCCAGCTCAGCCATATATGAGCTGTGTGACCTTGGGTAAGTTACTTAACCTCTCTGGGCTTCAGTTTCCTTACATATCAAAGGGGGTTATTCTTTTATAGTTTATAAGTGTGATGATTGAGTTTTCATGCTCAGGCATGAGATGTGTCACCCTCAAACCTTGCTAAAACATCAGCACAAGACCAGACGCAGTGGCTCAGGCCTGTAATCCCAGTACTTTGGGAGGCCAAAATGGGAGGATCACTTGAGCCCAGGAGTTCAAGACCAGCCTGGACAATGTATTGAGACCTTGTCTCTGCAAAAAATTTAAAAATTAGCCAGGCATAGTGGTACACGCATGTAGTCCCAGGTACTCAGGAGGTTGAGGCAGGAGCGTTGCTTGAACCCAGGAGGTTGAGGATGCAGTGAGCCAGGATCATGCCACTTACACTTCAGCCTGGGCAACAGAGCAAGACCCTGTCTGATGTTAAAAAAATGGCATAATGATAATACCTACTTCATAGGCTCTTGTGCGGATAAAATATATAGACACACGTAAAGTGCTTAGAACAGAGAGGGGCACATGGTAGGTGCTATGTGAGTATAACCATCACAGTGATGTCACACTGCTGGGTGAGAAGGATGATTTGCAAGGAAATTGCTCAGGCAAGCCCTGGGTGTGAATCTCAGCTCTGATACCTGCTGTGTGGCCTGAGACAAGTCACTGCCCCTCTCTGAACCTGTTTCTCCCCTATAATTTGGGGAAGGCAACAGAACCCACCTAACAGGGTGGCTGTGAGTTACAGAGTGTACAGAATTTTGCTTAGGCCAGCATGCAGCAAATGGACATCACCTGGCCAGTCTTGTGACTCCGTGGCAGCTGACAGCAGGGTAGGGCCATTGCTGGTCTGCCTGCCTGGGGCTTTCCTGAGGGCATGGTGCTAGGTTCCCTCTCTAGCTACTGTGGGCCTGCACCAGTGCTGCTCTTGGCCAGGCTTAGCTGCGTGAGATGTAGGATGTGGGGTTGAGGGAAGCATGAGGAATGACTGGTAGGGATTGGGCTCATTGGGCCTGGGTTGAGTTGAACCCTCAGCCGTCCCTTTTATAGGTGAAAATTTGGAGAAGAGGCTCAGAGAGGGCAGATAACCATCCAAGGTTGCCCTGTGAGAGAATGGAGACAGAGTTCTGGTTGTCGCCCACACCCAGCTGCAGACCCCATCCTGTCAATGACATTTTGTTCCAACAAGCTGGAACCTCTTTGGCCTATCCTTGGACCTCTGTGCTGGCCTGAGATACTTCTGGACTAGCCTGGGACCCTTTCAGTTTAGCCGTGGGACTCTAAACTACCCTGAGATCTTTTGTAGGCTAGCCTGGGACCCCTTAAGTGCAGTCCCAGAGCACTGGACTCTAGCCTGGGACCCTTCTGAACTAGCCTGGAGCCTTTTCAGCCTCACCTTGGAGCTCTGGAATAGCCTGGGCCTTTCTCAGACTAGCCTCAGAATTTCCCACCCCCACCCCCCAGCCCTCAGCCCCCAGCTAGCTTCAGATCCTTCTTGATCCTGGCTCCAACTCCTACCCATCAGGTTTGTGTCTGATTATGGGCGGAATGGCTTCCAGGCTGTGTGTCAGCACCGCCTCATGCAGGCCATGGGCCGGGCCCAACAGCAGGGCTCGGGGGCTGCCCGCACCTTACCCCCGACCCGGCTCGAGTGGACAGCGACCTATGAGAAGGCCAGCATGGCACTGGACGTGGGCTGCTTCAATGGTAAGCTGCCTTCCCCCACCTCAGTGAGGGCAGTGGGAGTCAGCAGGGCCCAGTGAGCCCCGGGGATGGCAGAGGCCACTGGGGAGGGGCCTTCTCAGATGTGGCTCTGCGTGCAAGTCTGTGTGTGGGGGTGGGACCTGGCCCAGGAAAGGGGAGCCAGGGAAGTGAGGCTGCAGATAAAGGAAGCCTGAAAGGAAGAAGCAAGCATGGAGGCACAGCCAAACTGGACTCAGATGCTCCAACCTGAGCCCAGCACCTGCTGCGCCCCAGGTGACCAGTTCTCCTGCCCGGTGCACTCCTGGAGTACGGGGGAAGAGGTGGCTGGAGACATTCTGAGGCACAGGTTGGCTCCTAGGATGCCCTCCCAGCACACTCTTATGTACCTGGAATGTTGTGGGGGGAGGTCACATCCCCCAGAGGGTCCCATAGGGTTCACTCTGTTCATGTTTAGGGTCTGGCTTATAACCCAGGATCTCCCCAGGTAGTGCCTGATGACTCTGTCCCTCATTTCCATTCCTGTGCATGCCATCACCAGGGGGCTGGCAGATGGCTGGCGCGGCTGGACCGTGGCCATGAAGAATGGTGTCCAGTGGGCAGAGCTGGCTGGCCACGACTACGTGTTGGACCTGGTGTCGGACCTGGAGCTGCTCAGGGACTTCCCTCGACAGAAGTCCTACTTCATTGTGGGCGCAGAGGGGCCTGTAGCCAGCAGGGGAGGCCCCAAAGTGTAGGTAGCTATGGGGGACCCCCTCACAGATGGCCACTCCCAGGCAGAAGGCCTGCCCCTCCCAGCTGCTGGGACAGGCTGAGCCCTGAACTTAGACTTCGGGTTCTTAAGGAGGTAGAGTTCACCAAAGGATCCTGCTTTTAAATGGAGAAAGCCACCGAATACCAGGGTGCAGAAGAAAATTTGGGGGATCCTGGGATCTCTCTGGGGGTCAGTAGCTCCACGTTCCTTTTCCCCACAGGGTGTTTGGGAACAGCTGGGACTCGGATGAGGACACGCCCACTAGACCCCAGCCCCAGGAGCACATGCCCAAAGTACCTGACTCTGATGGGTACAGCAGCCACAATCAGGACGGTACAAATGGGGAGACTGAGGCCCAAAGAGGGACAGCAACCCACCAAGGTCAACGAACAATGGCTGCTGTCTCTGGTGGGGAGGGAGCCTTAGAGGCTGTGTGGGGTGGAAATCATCAAGAAAAAAGAACCTGACATTTTTGTGCCTTCCCCTCCAGAGTCAGACAGTCTTGGAGAGCCTGCTGTGCCCCACAAGGGGCTGGACTGCTACCTGGATAGCCTCTTCGACCCTGTGCTGTCCTACGGGGATGCGGTAGGGATGGTGTGGGGTGGGTCATTTGCAGACAGCAGGCACAGCATGTACACCCAAGTCACACACTTGTACAGGGTGACCTGAGAGCTTCTCACAGCCAGGGTCATGGGGTGGTGTGTCCCATCTGGGTGTCTGCTGGAAGCTGGACAAAGGATGAGGGTCTCTTCACAGCTAGAGATGCTCTTGGCTGATCCTGGAAGGACCCACAGTTAGAAGTGCACCTCTAGCAAGGTGTGGTGGCATGCCTCTGTAGTCCCAACTACTTAGGAGGCTGAGATGGGAGGATCATTTGAGCCCAGGAGTTTGAGGCTGCAGTGAGCTGTGATTGCACCACTGTGCTCCAGCCTGGGCAACGACGAGACCCTGTCTCAAAAAAAAAAAAAAAAAAAAAAAAACAAAGGGAAGAAGTGCACCTTTGGTGGCAGCCAGCCCCCTGGGGCCACTAAAATATCTCTATCTGGATGGAGTTGAATGACCTTGGTCCCTGGGTCTTCTGGCCCCAGATCTCACAAGACCCCTCAGGTACCCTTACTCACTCTGGAAATTACAGAACCCACCCCACCCCCACTGCCCCTGGCATGATATGCAGCCCTGAGCAGGGCACAACCCCTCCTTGAGCCTCAGTTTACTCCTCTGGGGAAGGGGGGGGATGGGTTGGGAGCTCATTTGGTTATGGAGACGACTGATTGGGATGCCATAGGGGTAAAGGCTGAGCATACAGCAGACACTGAGCCAGTGGGAGGCTGCCCCCTCCCACCAGAGGGTGGGGAAGAGGCCAGTGTCAGGTGCCTGTTGCCATGGAACCTTGGGAGTACAACAATGAGATGGTCACTTGAGCCACCCACTGACCCCAGGACCTGGAGAAGCCAACAGCCATTGCCCACCGCATGAAAGGGGGAGGCCAGCCCAGTGGAGGCGGCAGTAGTGGTACTGAAGACACCCCCAGGAGACCCCCAGAGCCAAAGCCAAGTCAGTGCCTCCCCAGGGTGGTTCCAGGGTTGGGCAGGGCCAGAGCCACTTGCTGGTGTGCTAGAATGGAGGCAGCCACAGCATGATGGGGGGTGAGAGGACAGGGAGGCGGGCATCTCCGGTGCCATCTGTGCCTTCTGCCCCCTCCCCTCAGTCCCAGGCCTGGATGCCTCCACATTGGCTCTGCAGCAAGCCTTCATCCACAAACAGGCCGTGCTGCTGGTGAGTGAGGGAGGGACTGCTGGGGGGTGGACAATGGACCTGCCTGGTCACCACTGCCACCCCTCCCCAGGCCCGGGAGATGACCCTGCAGGCCATGGCACTCCAGCAGCAGCCCCTGAGTGCTGCCCTGAGATCCTTGCCTGCAGAGGTGAGCCTGGCCTGCCCAGGGTGCAGGGGTTGCTTGGAGACACAAGCTGTAAAGAGGAGCGCTGTGCTGCTCCAGGGCACTATTGTGCCTCTTTGAGCCCAGGAGCTCCACAACCCATCTTTGACAGAGATCTGGAGTCCCAGAGAGCAGCCTGGTATATCCCAGGCAGCCCACCCTCACGTCCTGTTCTCCACAGAAACCCCCAGCACCAGAGGCACAGCCGAAGTCTGTAGGCACCGGTCCCCCTGCCAAACCCGTGCTCCTGCGTGCCACTCCAAAGCCCTTGGCCCCAGCCCCTCTGGCCAAGGCTCCAAGGCCCCCCATCAAGCCTGTGGCTGCCCCTGTTCTAGCTCAGGATCAGGCTTCTCCAGAAACCAGTGAGTGCCCTATCCCAGCCTCTGGGGCTTCCCAGGACAGGCCTGGTGGTGTGGTTGTGCCCCTTGTGGCCTCACCCTGTTCCCACCACGCCCCTTGCCCACAGCTTCACCCTCCCCAGAGCTGGTCCGGTACTCTACGCTCAACTCTGAGCACTTCCCACAGCCCACACAGCAGATCAAGAATATTGTCAGGCAGTACCAGCAGCCGTTCCGGGGAGGCCGGCCCAAGGCCCTCAGGTCAGCACTGCCCCTGCCCCCAGCCCTTCAGCCCCCTCACTGTGCCTGAGTGTCCATCATGGCCCACCAGCTTACTGGGTTGAAGCACCCTGCCCAGCTCCTGTTAGGGAGGGAGTTTGTTTATACTGATGAGTCCAGATGAGGCCCTGCTGTTGTCTAGGTTGTGCTGTAGGACTTCAGGCCAGTCTCTGCTTCTCCCTGGATTCTCATTTATAATGATGGGGGTGGGGGGTGGAGGAGGAGGAAGTTCCCTACTGTCAAACTATGTGATGGGAAAGGGAGACTCAGTGTCAACCCACCACAGTACTCCAATGCCCACAGGAAGGATGGCGGGAAAGTGTTCATGAAGCGGCCAGACCCTCACGAGGAGGCCCTGATGATCCTGAAGGGGCAGATGACTCACCTGGCAGCTGCACCTGGCACCCAGGTGAGGGGGGAGGGTGGGGCTGGGCCCAGGTGGAACAGAAGACAAAGAGGGGCCTCAGGGATCCTCAGAAACCAGCTACCCCTATAAGCTGTGGCCCTGCCACTGCCCCTCCACAGGGCCTGCCTGTTGCCCCCTGAGCAGTCTCTTTGGGGTTGGACAGGTGTCCAGAGAGGCCGTGGCCCTGGTGAAGCCGGTGACCAGTGCACCAAGGCCATCCATGGCACCCACTTCAGGTGAGAGGGCCAGGAGGGAGGGAGGGAAGGGTGTCCAAGTATATGAGGAAGTCTGTGGGCACAGGTGAGTGTGTCAGTGGGGTGTGTGTGTCTATGTCCCTGAGCCCCTGTGTACATCTTGTGAGCACATTGGTGTAATTATAACGTCAACACTTAAGTAGCACAGATCTCAGGCCAGGCCCATCCTGGCCTCATATAATCCTACCAGAACACTTCAAGGTAGCACTGTTGTTCCTACATGTTGCAGATGGGGAAATGGAGGCACAGATAGGTTAAGTGGTTTGCCTAAGGTCACGCAGCTCAAAAGTGTCAGACCAGGGATATCAGCTCAGGCCTCCTGGCATCACAGTTGAAGCCCTAACCTCTACACCCTTTGTCTCTCGGCAGCTGCAGTGATCTTAACAGCTATAAAGCAGTTCCCATCCTGCCCCTGACAAAAACCTTCTGATGGCTCCTACAATAAGCTCCAAACTC
This sequence comes from Pongo abelii, assembly GCF_028885655.2. Classification (NCBI taxonomy): domain Eukaryota; kingdom Metazoa; phylum Chordata; class Mammalia; order Primates; family Hominidae; genus Pongo; species Pongo abelii. The sequence continues at coordinate 18,115,443 of NC_072004.2, read as the reverse complement.
CTCACCGTGGCCTATGAGACGCGACATGATGTGTCCACCTCCCCAGCCTCATCTCCTCTCTTCCTCCCCTTGGCACATTCTGTTCCTCTCTGTTCTCGGAACACTCCAAGCCCACTCCTGCCTTGCATGTTCCCTGTGCCTAGAATGCTCTTCCCCAAGACTTTTGCATGCCTGGCTCCTTCTCACCATTCATGTCACAGCTCAAATGTCACCTCGGCAAGGTCTGCCTAGATTGCTAGGAGTGAAGGACCTCACAGACCAGCTCTCCAGGATCCATCCTAAACCACCCTGCTTTACTGCCACCCCAGCCTCGGGCAGTGAGAGCTTTGTTTCTGAATGATCTGTGCCACCCACACCTGCCATGGGCACTAAACTCCAGGGCAGGGGCATTGTTTACTTTATTTGTGGGGCCATCTTAGCCTTTAGCCCAGGCCCGTATAAAATAGGTGTTTTGGCTGGGCACAGTGGCTCACGCCTGTAATCCCAGCACTTTGGGAGTCCGAGGCGGGCGGATCACAAGGTCAAGAGATCAAGACCATCCTGGCCAACATGGTGAAACCCCTTCTCTGCTAAAAACACAAAAATTAGCTGGGCGTGGTGGTGGGCACATCCAATAGGTGTTTTTATGTGTTGAATGAAAGGCTGGGTCATGTGTGATCCTTGTGAGCAGCTGTTTCTGTGGCCCGCTCCTGGGTCCCCTCCTCCACCCGCCCTGCCTCTCCCACTTCATCCTAAGAGGTGCCTGTGGCCGGGCGCAGTAGCTCGTGCCTGTAATCCCAGCACTTTCGGAGGCCGAGGCGGGCGGACCACCTGAGGTCAGGAATTCGAGACTAGCCGGCCCAACATGGCGAAACCCCATCTCTACTAAACATACAAAAAATTAGCCGGGCGTGGTGGCGGGCGCCTGTAATCCCAGCTACTCAGGAGGCTGAGGCAGGAGAATCGCTTGAACCCAGGAGGCGGAGCTTGCAGTGGGCCGAGATTACGCCACTGCACTCTAGCCTGAGCGACAACAGCGAAACTCCGTCTCAAAAAAGTATATATATTAATTAAATAAAAAAACGAGGTGCCTTCTCCTGACTCCCTGATCTCCGCGCTCTCCAGGTCTGCCCTCGCGATCGCTGGAGCCCCCTGAGGAACTCACGCAGACGCGGCTGCACCGCCTCATCAACCCCAGCTTCTACGGCTATCAGGACGCCCCCTGGAGGATCTTCCTGCGCAAAGAGGTGCCGAGCACGGCCGTAGCCAGGGGAGGGGCTGAAGCGGGGCAGAGGAGGGTCTAGGACTTGGGGAGCGAGCCCAGGAGGACAGAAAAAGGCCGGGCTGAAACCAGGGGTGGAGTTACAGCCGGGGCGGAACTGCATCTAGGGGGCGGGGCCGGGTGTGAAGCAAGGCCAGGGGGCAGTCGGACTGTACCCACTCAAGTCCCGCCCCTGCAGGTGTTTTACCCCAAGGACAGCTACAGCCATCCTGTGCAGCTTGACCTCCTGTTCCGGCAGGTGAGGTCCTGTCTCCCCTTTCTGCCTCAGTGAACTCAGCAGGGCTGTGTGGACGCAAAGATGAGCTAGCTGCAAAGCCTGCCTCTGCATGTTGGGATTTGGGGTCCTTGACCGGGGTGAGGATGGGCAGCTGTTTTATTGAATCTCCCCCTCCCATGGGCAGGATCAGTGAACCCACAGTTCAGCCTAATCAGAGCCATAGTTTGTCTGAGCTAGACATGACCCAGAGATCAAATGTAAACCCTGTAAACCCCCCTGTATAGATTAGGAAACGGTGGCCTAGGAAGGGTGGCCTGGATTGTGGGGGTGAGGAGAAAGGAGAGGGCCCTGTAAGTGTGATCTGATTTACACAGATGACCCAGCTTACAGATGACCCCACTGCTGCAAAATGGGACCCCTCCCACATTGCCACTCACCCTAGTATAGTCCTGCCTGGGTCCCGGCTGGGGGAGTCCCATGTGCTGCCTGCATCACAGCCTGTTCCCACAGATCCTGCACGACACGCTCTCCGAGGCCTGCCTTCGCATCTCTGAGGATGAGAGGCTCAGGATGAAGGCTTTGTTTGGTATCTCGGGGGAGGGGAGGGGTATTGATGGGGCAACCAGTCAGAGGCACAGCCAGCCCTGTCCCAGAGGGAGACTGAGGCTGACAAGCCCAGGCCCACCATCTCCCAGACATGCGCCTCCTTGCTCTGCTTCTCTGGCCTCTCGCATGGCCGGGCTGCATGTTTGGGGTTGGCAATGCCTGACACATTGTGTGTCCTGGCCATCTCATCCATTGCTGGGTTTCGGTTTTCTAGTATAGACACTGGTCAGATACCTTCTTGCTGGGTATCAGCCACCTCCCTCCCTGACATCCCCGAGATGGGGGTTGCCAGGGGAGCGGGGAGAGGGTCCTGACCAGACCTGGCCTCCCATAGCCCAGAACCAGCTGGACACACAGAGGCCTCTGGTAACGGAAAGTGTGAAGCGGGCTGTGGTCAGCACTGCACGAGACACCTGGGAGGTCTACTTCTCCCGCATCTTCCCCGCCACGGTACGAGCCCCTCGCTTGCCCCTGCCTGTGCAGAGGATTCAGGGATGAGACGAGAGGACCCTCACATGCCCTTACTCTCTGCCCCAGGGCAGCGTGGGCACTGGTGTGCAGCTCCTAGCTGTGTCCCACGTGGGCATCAAACTCCTGAGGATGGTCAAGGGCGGCCAGGAGGCCGGCGGGCAGCTGCGGGTCCTGCGTGCATACAGGTGACCAGCAGGGGCGAAGTGGGGCTGGCTGGAGACTGGGATACAGACTGGCATCGGCATTTCCTTCCTCTCCACAGCCACTTACCAAGTACCCATGACGCGCCAGGCTCTGTGCCAAGCCATTGAAGCAAACCCATTTTAGAGCTGGGGAAACTGAGGCTCAGAGAGAGAAGTTGTCTCAGGTCACACAGCCAGGAAGGGATTGAGCTAGGCTCCCACTCGTCTGCCCTCCTCCCAACCTGCACAGCAGCAGCACTGTTCAGAGGGGCGGCTGTGCTGGAAATGACCAAATCCTGATGCAGCTGGGGAGGGAACCACTGCCAGCAGTGACACCTTACTGAGTCCTCAGACTCCCTCCCCTGCTAAAAGTCCCTTTTGTCCTTTTTAACACGAGGATGGGAATAGAACCTTGCTAACTGGTTAGGTAAAAGCTGCATGCTTTGAAAGATGGAGAGAATTTGGTCAATGGGTGAAAGAGAGATTTGGGTAGGCGCAAATCTAGATTTAGAGCTTGGAGCAAGGGACAAAGGGTGGAGAGGGGCCAGAGTGTTGGCCCAAAGGGTGGTAGGAACTGAGCTGAAGCCACAGCCTGGGTCAGAGAGGGGAAGCAGGAAGCTTAGGGTCCTGTGGGAGCTGGCACAATGGGGCCAAGGTGGGGCTGGGCTTCAAATGGGGCAGGACAGGAGCAGAAGCAGCACAATAGGTGGAAGGAGGGCATCCCTCTGGCAGTGGAGTCATGCCACCGACCCATCCTCCAGCTTTGCAGATATCCTGTTTGTGGCCATGCCCTCCCAGAACATGCTGGAGTTCAACTTGGCGAGTGAGAAGGTCATCCTCTTCTCAGCCCGCGCGCACCAGGTCAAGACCCTGGTAGATGACTTCATCTTGGAGCTGAAGAAGGTAAGGATCTTCTCACAGATCTTCCCTCCACCCAGGCTGAGGGCCAGCAACAGGGCCCTCACTGTTCCAGGGAAACATGACTGTGTCTGTAGATTTCTGTCTACCTTCAGGCCTGTGCACTGGCTGTGCCTTCCACTTGGAATACCCTTTCCGCCTTTTGCCTGCTCCTTCAGAAAACGTTTGCCAGTGCCCCCTGCCGGGTGGCACAGCACATCCTCTGAGGTCTGCAGCAATTGTACTCCTTACCCTCCTGCCTTGGCTGCATGGCCTACTGCATCTCAATCTCTTTCCATCCCCTCTGCCCACTCCTGACGGGCAGCCCCCAGGCCTAGGGCAGGTCATCTCTGTGCCCCAGGCCTGAGGAAGACTTCAGCAGGAAAGTCGGTGAGGGATTGAGTGGGGAAGGCCTATGTGTGTGCCCTAAAGTCCATCTGTGTCCCTCAGACTCACCCTCCAGCCCTTTCTTCCACCCAGAATGCCCTTCCCTCTTCTCACCTAATGAAGACTCCCTTCGCTGATGAGTCAGGAAGGATGTTAGGAGCAGGGGTGACTCTAGGCCTCTGGGAGTGGGGTGATAGGGCTGTTGCCCTCACCCTGCCCCTGGCTGACCCAGGACTCTGACTATGTGGTCGCTGTGAGGAACTTCCTGCCTGAGGACCCTGCGCTGCTGGCTTTCCACAAGGGTGACATCATACACCTGCAGCCCCTAGAGCCACCTCGAGTGGGTCAGTGCCACTGGGGTGGGCTGGGGGCAGGAGGGGGAGGCTGGCCAAGGGGGCCTCCCTGGCAGATGCTGACCCGAGCCTGGCCCATAGGCTACAGTGCCGGCTGCGTGGTTCGCAAGAAGGTGGTGTACCTGGAGGAGCTGCGACGTAGAGGCCCCGACTTCGGTGGGTGCCCCAGAACCTGGAACCCCATACAGGGCACATCCTAGTTTCACCCACTCGTGGTGCAGATGTACAGTGAGGATTTCTTGGTGCCCGAAAGTGGTCTGGGCTGGTCAGGTTTCCTAAGGTCCAGCCGTGGCCTGTCAGTATCTGCTGGTGGCCAGACAGCCCAGCCCTCTGCTTTGCCTGAGGGGTCTCCGTGGGCATTTCCATGTTTGTGGCCTGAATCTCTCTTTATGTCTCCACATGACCTGAGAGTCCACAAACCCTGCTTTGCCTTTTTGCTTCACTTCCCCTTTCTGGTCCTGTGGCCCTGAGAAAATCCCTCTCCTTCCCTGAGCCTGTTCCCTCATCTGTAAAATGGGTTTGATGGCCTGGCCTGCCCCACAGAGTTCTAGAGAAGGGTTAAGAAGGTACCCAAATCTCCCTAAAGGGCCCCCTTGGTCACAAGACAAGACCCCCCTGTTTGCCTTAGACCTTTTACTCGTCCCTAGGCTGGAGGTTCGGGACCATCCACGGGCGCGTGGGCCGCTTCCCTTCGGAGCTGGTGCAGCCCGCTGCTGCCCCCGACTTCCTGCAGCTGCCAGCCGAGCCAGGCCGCGGCCGAGCAGCCGCCGTGGCCGCTGCTGTGGCCTCTGCAGCCGCTGCACAGGAGGTGGGCCGCAGGAGAGAGGTGAGACCAGTGGGGTTGGGGTGGGGCGGGGTAGACCAGGGGGAAGGGGCCGCTGCAGAAGGGGTGAGGCGAGTGGGGATAAGGTGGGCCAAGGGCCCGGCCAGGCTCTTGGAGCGTAGCTGATCTTGGACTAGGGTGAGGGTGAACCAGGTAGAGTGAGCTGCAGGTGAGACCCGGGAGATGGGACCAGAGATGGTTGGAGGTGTGGCCAAATGGGGTAGGGCAGGATGAGGATCAGCTGGTTGTAATCAGGACAATGGGGTCAGACCAGCCTGGGCCCGCCAGTTGGTGAAGTCTACTGGGGATGGGGCGGGGCCAGGTGAGTGGGCGGCTTATGGAGCTAGCGAGGGGCGGGGTCAGCTGTGACGTGACAGTTGGGGAAGTCAACCCCGGGCAAGGGTGTGGCCAAGTGGGGCAGGGAGCCAGGTTAGCACAGCAAGTAAAAGGCGTGGGCGGGCTGAAGGGGTAAGAACAACGGGATGCGGGTGGGTCCAGAGGGATGGGTGGGTGGGAGGCTTGAGAATCTGGGTCCAGTCAGCGAGGGGTTGCGTTGTCAGTTTTGACCAAAGGGTTAGGCGTGGTGTGGCGGGACAGGACCTTCCTAGCTCCGCCTCTTCTGCAGGGTCCCCCAGTCAGGGCCCGCTCTGCTGACCATGGGGAGGACGCCCTGGCGCTCCCACCCTACACAATGCTCGAGTTTGCCCAGAAGTATTTCCGAGACCCTCAGAGGAGACCCCAGTGAGTGGCGGCCCCACCCCTCTTCCCCACAGTGGGAGGGTTCTGGGCTTCTTGCTGCCATCCAAACTGCAGGCTGTCGGTCTTGGAGGCCCCACTTCTGGTGGGAGAGATGAGAGACCACCCAGGTGTAAGGCCCATTTCAGTGTCTGCCTCTGGAGGTCTTCCTGACCGGTAGACTGATCAGAGTGGTGGGTCAAGAACATTCCCACGTGGAAAAGGATGTAACCAAGGCTTGGGCAGGACAGGTCAGTAGCACCCACCTCCCACTGCAGGGATGGCCTCAGGCTGAAATCCAAGGAGGCTCGGGAGTCCAGAATCTTGGAGGACATGCTTTGCTTCACCAAGGTGTCCAGTCCCGGACCTCAGTTTCCCCATCTGTAAAATGGTGATGCAGAGGCCCCCTCCCAGGCCCCTGGGGCCAACAAACTTGTTCTCAGTGAGACCCTCTGGTTCTCAGCACCCTGATTCCCTCCCAAGGACAGCCTCTGTCCCCAGTGTTGGGCCTGGCTCCCCTTTTGTGACGTGGACCCTCCTGTTATCATATGGCCTCGGAACACAATCTGTCCACTTTCTGTCCTGATGTGTCCCTCCTCCATCATGACACAGCTCTCTTCCCCCACAGACTCCCCTCCAGGAATCCCTCATCGAACTCAGCGACAGCAGCCTCAACAAGATGGCCACCGACATGTTCCTAGGTGTGGGAGTGGGACTGCAGCCAGGGCTCTGGGCTAGGGGGGATCCAGCACTGTGTGATCCCTACTGGTCGCCACTCCTCCCTGATCTTCAGATTCTTTCCCTCCCGCCAGCTCAGACATGGGACACATTTAAGAGAATAGAAGCTCCCAGCTGCCTGTGGCCAAGGCTCCCAGGGAGGGGCTCAGCCCTGGGGCTTCCTGGGGTGGGGGGGCAACTGGGGGTTTGGTGGGTCTGAGTGGGATAGGTCTTTCCTACAGCTGTAATGAAGTTCATGGGGGATGCCCCACTGAAGGGCCAGAGTGACCTGGATGTGCTTTGTAACCTCCTGAAGGTCAGTCCAGCCAACTTTGCCAGAGGCCCCCTTTCCTGCTCTGTGGCTCAGTTTCCCCATCTGTCAATGAGTCACAGGATATTAGGGCGGGAAACCTCTCCCATGGTCCAAACAGGAATGCATCATGCTGGTGGGGAGGGGGCTGGGAAAGGGACACCAGGCCTATCTTCAGGTGCCCACCCTGTTCTTATGTACCTGGTATATGACATAGCCCCTAGCATGTCTTTGGTGTGTGACCTCCCTGCTCTCCTTCAGCTGTGCGGGGACCATGAGGTCATGCGGGATGAATGTTACTGCCAAGTTGTGAAGCAGATCACAGACAATACCAGCTCCAAGCAGTGAGTGAACTGGACTTTACCCCACCAGCTCCTCACTGTGTCCATGCTCCAGGAGGGACCAGTTCAGCCTCCCACCTCCTCAGGCCTGACCCCTCCTGGATTATCTTCCCCTCACCCTCATCCTCACTCAATAGAGCACACTTTTTGGAATTACTTGGTCTGGAACACACCATTTCTGCTCTCTGAACTTTAGTGCCCTCATCTGTAAAATGAAAATGATAATGTGTAAGTCCAGATTCTTAGTTGCAAGTGACAGAAACCCAACTCAATCTGGTTTAACCAAAAGGGAACTTGTTGATTCAGAGAAGTGAAAAGTCAGTGAGTATGTGGCCTCAGGCATAGCTGGATCCAGGTGTCATTAGGAAGCAGGCTTTCTCCATCTTCTGGCTCTGCTTTCCTCTGTGTTGATCATTCCCAAACAGCCTCTCCCACAGAGTAGCAAGGTGGCAGGTCTGGGGCGACAGCTCAGCAATCCCAGAGAAAGCAAGACTGACCCAATGTTTGCTGTAGAAATTCTTAAATCCAGCCTTACAGGCCTGAGTTGGTCACATGCTCAGCCCTGAACCAACTATGCTTATCCCTAGGCCAATCACTGTGGCCAGGGTCTGCAGTGTTCACATTAACCAAACCTGACTTCCATGCCCATCTCCAAACCACAGGGATCCAGAGCGGGGTGGGTGGTTTCCCAAAGGAAGCCCAAGTGTTGTTTCCAGACACCAGATATCCCTACAAATGAAACCCTTACACCCAGGACCATGTGAAGATGAATTACTGTGTTCCACTCATACATGGCCAGCACACAGTAGGTGCCCAATGTGTGCATGCTCTTGTTATCATCAGGTCCACCCTCCTGTCTCCATCTGCACTACCTCCTCACTTGCTCTCCATCTCCTCAGGAATTTTAGAACCACTCAGCTTGTCCTCCTGCTCCTCCCAGCCCTGGGCCTTACCTGGCATGACCTCTACACAGTCTCAGCAGCTTCCCCTTTTCCCAGAAGCCTCCCTAGAGAGATCCCCTACCTGTTGTGAGGCAGAAAAGAGAAGAATAGGAGAGGAAAGAGTCGCAGTGCTTCCCCTACCTGGGGAAGATGTCTGGGGCCCCATCCCCTTCCGTCCCTATCCCCCGTCCTGACTTCCCAAGCAGAATATGCCTTTTGCATATCACTGCGCGGGGAGGGGCATCCTCAGGGGACAGGAGCTGCCTGAGAGTTGGAATCTGTCTCAGCTCAATCCCAGGAGGCTCTTGGCACACTCTAGTGCTGTGGCCACCTGTGATGTGGCCCCCATGTGTCCTTTCAGGGACAGCTGCCAGCGAGGCTGGAGGCTGCTGTATATCGTGACTGCCTACCACAGCTGCTCTGAGGTCCTCCACCCACACCTCACTCGCTTCCTCCAAGACATGAGCCGGACCCCAGGCCTGCCCTTTCAGGGTGAGAGGTCAATGAGTGGGAACCCAGGGCTGCATGCTTCTCCCATGGGGACTGGGTGGGCAGCTGGTGGGAGGGGAAACCCAGAGGGCCTCGCTCTTCACAGGTGCTGAGCAATGTTTACCAATATTAATATACTCCCCAAATATTTGTGAAGGCTTCACAGGGGCTGGCGTGGTGGTTTGTCTGATCTAATGGAGGGGGTGGTCAGGGATGACTCCTTGGAGGAAGTGTTGCCCTGGGTAGGAGGGATTTCCAGGTGGAGTGAGTGACAGGAGCAAAGACAGGGGTGGGAATACGTGGTACGTGGGAGAAGAGAAGGAGGTGGGCAAGAATCCAGAGTACTGGGGTGCGGCCCTGCCTCTCTGACTGTTGGGACTCAGCAAGGGTCTTGAGGGGTCTGGGCAGAGGTGGGCCCAAGCTGGTATCATCCCCCTTAGAATATGGAGAAAGGAGGGGGCCGCTCTTCAGTGTTGTTTCCATAGCAACCCCTGGGGCTCCCGAAGAAGGAGGCTGGGGCCCCTGTAGTCACCATGGCAGCCGTGGAGGAGATAGGAGACCTTACCCTTCCTGCCTCTGAATGCTTCTCTCTGATTCAATTAACAAACATTCAACCCACAGATGAATAGACCCAGCTCCCTATGGAAGAGCTCCCAGATGCATAAAAGCAACAGAACGTGCCCTAGAACTCTTGACTCAGACAAATGGAGCACTGATGCTGGGGTCTCCTGCACTGGGAGGCCTGGGTGAGGGAGGGCAGCTGGCAGGGTATCCCAGCTGGCATGAGCAGAGCTGCATCACCCTAGCCACAGAGCCTGTGAGATACAAGCTCCCCAGTCAGCAGCTCAGGGTGACAGCGGTTTCCAGGCATATAGGTTGCCAAGGGGACTGTGGGCTGGATAAAAGGTCCTTAGCCACGTGGGATGTGGGTTCAAATCCAGCTCTTAACCTCTAGCTCTTGACCTTGGGCAAGTCACTGTCCCTGTCTGAACTGTTTCGTCAACTGTCAAATGGGGGAGTAAATGCCTTCCCCACAGCTTGTGGAGAGAATGCAATGGGCTCATGGTTGGTGGCAAGAGGAGCCCCTTTCTCCCACAGTCCACCTTGGGCAAGGCCTGGACTCCCTACTTCTGCAGGGATCGCCAAGGCCTGTGAGCAGAACCTGCAGAAAACCTTGCGCTTTGGAGGTCGTCTGGAGCTCCCCAGCAGCATAGAGCTTCGGGCCATGTTGGTGAGCACAGGGTGGGAGTGGGTTCAAAATGAATGGGAGGCTGGGTGCAGTGGCTCATGCCTGTAATCGCAGCACTTTGGGAGGCCGAGGTGGGCAGATTCACCTGAGGTCAGGAGTTCGAGACCAGCCTGGCCAACATGGTGAAACCCCGTCTCTACTAAAAATACAAAAATTAGCCGGGCATGGTGGCAGGCACCTGTAATCCCAGCTACTCGGGAGGCTAAGGCAGGAGAATTACTTGAACCCAGGAGGCAGAGGTTGCAGTGAGCCAAGATCGTGCCACTGCATTCCAGCCTGGATGACAGAGCGAGACTCCATGTCAAAAAACAAAAACACACACAAAAAATGTATGGGAGACACAAGCCCTGCCCAGAGACCTCTCTGTCAGGTGCATTGCACTCAGGGTCTTGCAGACAGGCCCTGCTCAGTCCAGGTGCTCACCTGCCCAGAGACCTCTCTGTCAGGTGCATTGCACTCAGGGTCTTGCAGACAGGCCCTGCTCAGTCCAGGTGCTCAAGTGTTCCTACACGTGCAAGCCCAGGACCCTTTGGCTTGGGAACTCCCAGGGTAGGAGACAAGGGCTGTCCCAGATCCTAGGACCCAACCTGTCATCCCTCTCCCACCTACCTACCCCAGGCAGGCCGCAGTTCCAAGAGGCAACTCTTTCTTCTTCCTGGAGGCCTTGAACGCCATCTCAAAATCAAAACATGCACTGTAAGTAAAGGAACGTCTCCTGCAGCCAGGTACTGGAGGGGCAGGGACAGGGACAGCCCAGGCTCCAGGATGGGGGTGGAGTAAGCCCCCAGTGATGCTGAGCCCTCCCAGGCTCTCCCACAGCCCCACAAGGCAGGACTTATTTCTCAGAAGAGCAAACTGCACCTCAGAGAGGTTAAGCCTCTGGCTCAGGGTCATCCTGCAAAAAAGGGACAGAAGCAGATTTTAAACCTAAGTCTGAGACCACAAGCTGTGTTCTTTCCCTGCCTGAGGCTGATTCTCAGAGACCTCAGAGGATTGTGCGCCTTTGTGAAGAGGGCTGAGGAACTCCACACATGGCCTCTGGGGGCCTGAGTGGGGCCAGAAGGACAGAGGTCAAGCCAATTGGCATGGCCTCATCTCTTCCGCCCCACCCCCAGGTGGCCCTGGACGTGGTGGAAGAGATATGTGCTGAGATGGCTCTGACACGCCCTGAGGCCTTCAATGAATATGTTATCTTCGTTGTCACCAACCGGGGTGAGTGCCAGGAAGACTGAGCATGCTGGGCCCATTCCCATCCCCGGGCCTTGTGCCATGTGGGGCCCTCCACCCAGATTTTAGGGCCCAAGTCAGGTGCCACTTCCTCCAGGAAGCCCCTTGACCCCTATGTGGAAGGATCTCTCCCTTTATCTGTCCCTTTCTGCTTTGCTTAGTTTGCCTCACCTTATGATGAGGGCCCTCTCTCATCCCTCCCTTTGTCCCTCAGGGGATGCTCAATGTGAGGACACAGGCTGTGTCCTCGAGGAGATTACATCCTGGGAAGGTTTCCATTAATAGCGCTGCACTCCTGGAACCTATAGATGCAAGCCTTCTTTCTTGCCTTTCATGCCTTAATAATAGCCAGAGAAGCCCCCCCCGAGGTGTCACTAGCCCCTCTCGAGGGCTCCTGGGACCCTAGGTGACCATCATGCATCCCAAAGCCCCTTCCATCTGCTGCCTGCCCACTCTAGATCATGGTCTTGCCTCCTGTCACCAGCTGGTCAGCTCCAGCAACCCCCAGCCAGCTCTCCCTACCGCTGCCTCAGCCCTCAGCCATGTGCCATCAGCCCTGCCTGCCCAAGTCCAGCTAAGACATTAGGGGAGAATGGCAGGTAACAAAACGGTCCTAATAACTGATATTTATTGAACGGATGCTGTGCCCCAGGTACAATTCAGAGCATTTCAGGCTGGGTGTGGTGGCTCATGCCTGTAATCCCAGCACTTTGGGAGGCTGAGGCAGGTGGATCTCTTGAGGCCAGGAGTTCCAGAGCAGCCTGGCCAACATGGCGAAGACCCATCTCTACTAAAAATTAGCCAACCATGGTAGTGCGCACCTGTAATTCCAGCTACTCAGGAGGCTGAGGCACAATAATCACTTGAACCTTGGAGGCGGAGGTTGTAGTGAGCCATGATCATGCCACTGTACTCCAACCTAGGTGATGGAGTGAGACTCTATCTCAAAAAAAAAAAAAAAAAAAAAAAGCCAGGCGTGGTGGCTCACACCTGTAATCCCAGCACTTTGAGAGGCCGAGGCGGGTGGATCACCTAAGGTCGGGAGTTCGAGACCAGCCTGAGCAACATGGAGAAACTCCGTCTCTACTAAAAATACAGAATTAGCCAGGCATGGTGATGTTTGCCTGCTACTCGGGAGGGTGAGGCAGGAGGTTGCAGTGAGCTGAGATCATGCCATTGCACTCCAGCCTGGGCAACAAGAGCGAAACTCCATCTCAAAAAAAAGCATTTCATTCTGTGAACTCTTTGAATCCCCACAACAACCTTATGAAGTGGATGGAGACTGTTAGCCTTTCCATTTACAGATGGGAAAACTGAGGCCCAGGGAGGCTGTATTAGTTTTCTATTGTTGCTATAACAGATTATCACAAATTTAGTGGCTTAAAAAACATAAATATATTACCTTATAATTCTGAAAGTCAGAAGTTCTAAAATGAAAATGGCCTCAGGGCCAGGTTCCTTCTGGAAGCTCTAGGGAAGAATCTGTTTCCTTTCCTTTTCCAGCTTCTAGAGGCTGCCCGCATTCCTTGGCCCATGGCCCTTTCCTCCATCTCCAAAGCCAGCAGTATAGAATCCTCAAATCTCTCTCCCTGCCAGCCTCTGCTTCTGGTCTCACATCTCTTCCTCTGATTCTGACCCTTCTGCTTTCCTCTTATGAGGACCCCTGTGCTGACGACGTTGGGCCTGCTTGGATAATCCTGGATCATCTCCATCTCCACATTCTTAACTTAATCACATCTGCAGAGTGCCTTTTGCCAGGAAAGTGACATATTCATAAGTTCTAGGGATTAGGACCTGGACCATCTTTGGAGGGGTCATTATTCAGCCTGCCACAGAAGTTGTGACTTACTCACAGTCACACAGTGGTAATCATGTAATCATACCAAACTCCCTCTCTTTGGTAAGGTTTTACTGCAGGTGTGAGATGGGTGGCAAAAATGTCAGTGCAAGAGAGAAAAACTTGAGCCTCTCCCAGGCTCAGACCCCAATCCTCCCCACCCCCACCTATGCCAGGTACCTGGCGAGGGGTCTCTCCTGAAGGAGGTCTGCAGAAAGGTACTCAATGGGTCTCATAGTGTGAGGCCTCTTGTGTTTGTCCTTGTTCCCAGCCTCCTCTGGAAAGGAGCCGGGCCTTCTCTGAGAATAATGCAGGGCACTTTCCCAGATCCAGGCAAGCCACACTTGGGGCACTCTTCAGGAGCCCCTCTTTCCCCAAGAGAAATGGAGCATTACTTAAAGCTTTGAATTGGAGTTATTACCATCTGTGGTCATCAACATTTCAATAAAACATAGAACACCCTATTCGACAAGCATGCTCTCCTTTAATGAGGAAGCTGTGTCCCAGAACAGGCAGGTGGCTTGCCCGAGGTGATACCTCACCTGGGTAGCAGATTGGGGTCTGCACACATGCTCTGTACAGGTGCACACATGTGTGTGCACACATGCCCCCACCCAGCCCTGCCTCCCTGCTCTCTGCAGGCCAGCATGTGTGCCCACTCAGTCGCCGTGCTTACATCCTGGATGTGGCCTCAGAGATGGAGCAGGTGGACGGCGGCTACATGCTCTGGTTCCGGCGTGTGCTCTGGGATCAGCCACTCAAGTTCGAGAATGAGCTATACGTGACCATGCACTACAACCAGGTCAGCACACGTAGGCTTCTCTGGACTCTGGGACCTTCTAGGCTCCCCCGGGCCTGTGAGTCAGACTCCACAGCCTTGGTGGTTGAAGTGTTCATGATTCAGGCCCTGTGGACGTCTCTAACCCTGATGCCTCTGCTCCCCTATGTGGTCTCTTTGGAGAAGTCGAAACAGCCCTCACTACCTTTGAGGGCCTTTGCGCATGCCATCCCTCCATCTGCACTTCCCGGCTTACTTAAGTCCTTCCCAGCAAGCCACCCCGAAACAGCACCTCTTCCATTAGGCCTTCTTTGCGTTCCCCTTTCCTTCGGATGTCTTCCTCCTCTGAACATGGGCCTGTCCTTTGCTCCAAGTGCTAAGCCAGGCTTTGCTAGTACTGTCACTTTTGTCTGTGTGTTGTTCTTTGAGACTTAGAAGTCTTCTAAGTCAGGATCATGGAGCTTACAAAGTCTGGGTTTTCTCCTACTGTGCCAGTATGTGTGGAAGTGTTTGGACAGAAAGTGTGTGTTTTTGTGGAACTGGTGCCAAAACTTCAGGAATTGTACACAGTATGGTCACGTAGATTTTGTGGCCACATGGTGTCACTGTTGAAGCATGGCCCTGTGCAGTCCGGCGCCATGCTACTCAACCTGAGGCTTGTGGACTGGCAAAAACGGGAGGCAAATCCTCAAGTCCCGCCTCAGACCTCCTGCCTCAGAGCCTCAGGAGCCCAGCCTGGCTGGCTGTTTTGGCAAGCCCTCCTGTGGTTCAGGCACACTCAGTTTTGAGAAACAGCAGGCCTGATAGATACATGTCCACACTGCAGTGTTGATGCTCTGCTCTCACCAGCCAGCCCACATCCTACACGAGGTTGCTGTGGGGACTCCCTCATGGGCATCAAGGCCACAGCCCTCCCACATCACCCTTATGTGCTTCTGCCATCATTCCCCAAAACCCAGGAAAGTAATAGGCCATCCTACCCCAGAAGAGGATGGGGCTGCAATCATTAAACATGCATGTCCCCAGGTTCCCTGCAGCCAAGTGCCTGCATGCGTGCCTGCCTGGCAGCCCCTCACCCAGGTGCTCCCTGCAGGTCCTGCCTGACTACCTGAAGGGACTCTTCAGCAGCGTGCCGGCCAGCCGGCCCAGCGAGCAGCTGCTGCAGCAGGTGTCCAAGCTGGCTTCACTGCAGCATCGCGCCAAGGACCACTTCTACCTGCCGAGCATGTGAGCACCTGCCCTCCTGTCTCAGCTGGGGTGGACAGGCAACCCTGCCTTCTCAGCCCACCTCCACCCTCCTCAGAGCTGGCAGTCCCCAGGCCCTCAGGCTCCCCTCTTATACCAGTGGGGCTGTCTGGGAAGGGGCTGTCCTTGCCTGGGGGCTGAAGTCTTCCAACTAGCCATAGGAGCTGGGACCCCGCCTCTGTTGCGCAAGTTGCTTCTGGCTGGTATTATTAGCTCAGAGCAAAGGTAATGATAAAAAAAGCTTTCAGGACACATGTTCCCTGTGGTCCAGGAAATACACGTGGCTATGCAGAAAGATTCAGCCACAAAAGCATTCAGTGCAATGCTGTTACAAGAGCAAAAGATCAGAAGTAACCTCAATATCCAGCAACAGGGAGTCGTCAAGTAAATTATGGGTGTTAGCCTTTATTTACTTATGTATTTAATTAATTATTGATTTTTTCTTTATTTTTTTAAAAACGATATACCACTTTTTATAGAGACGGGGTCTTGCTCTGTTGCCCAGGCTGAACTTTTTTATTTTTGTAGAAACAGGGTCTTGTGGCCGGGCGTGGTCGCTCATGCCTGTAATCCCAGCACTTTGGGAGGCCAAGGCGGGTGGATCACGAGGTCAGGAGATCGAGACCATCCTGGCTAACATGGTGAAACTCCGTCTCACTAAAACTACAAAAAATTAGCCAGGCATGGTGGCAGGCGCCTGTAGTCCCAGCTACTTGGGAGGCTGAGGCAGGAGAATGGCGTGAACCCGGGAGGCGGAGCTTGCAGTCCATGAGCCGAGATAGCGCCACTGCACTCCAACCTGGGCGACAGAGCAAGGCTCTGTCTCAAAAAAAAAAAAAAAAAAGAAAGAAACAGGGGCTTGCTACTTTGCCCAGGCTGATCTTGAACACCTGGGCTCAAGTAACCCTCCTGCCTCAGCCTCCCAAAGCAGTGGGATTACAGGCATGAGCCACCCTGGCTGGCCTAGACAGCCTTTAAACTGATGTTCTCTAAGTTATAGTTAATGGTCACAGTGTAAATCAGTCATTCTCAAATTTTTGGTCTCAGGACCTTTTTACACTCTTGAAAAGAGGACCTTGGCTGGGTGCCGTGGCTCACGCTTGTAATCCCAGTACTTTGGGAGGCCGAGAAGGGCGGATCACCTGAGGTCAGGAGTTTGAGACCAGCCTGGCCAACATGGTGAAACCCCGTATCTACTAAAAAAAATAAAAATAATAAAATTAGCCAGGGGTAGTGGCGGGTGCCTGTAATCCCAGCTACTCAGGAGGCTGAAGCAGGAGAATCACTTGAACCCCGGAGGTGGAGGTTGCAGTGAGCCGAGATTGTGCCACTGTTCTCCAGCCTGGGTGACAAGAGCGAAACTCTGTCTCAAAATAATAATAATAATAAAAAAAATAGGCTGGGCACAGTGGCTCACGCCTGTAACCCCAGCACTTTGGGAGGTCGAGGTGCGTGGATCACCTGAGGTCAGGGGTTCGAAACCATCCTGGCCAACATGGCAAAACCCATCTCTAATAAAAACACAAAATTAGCCGGGCATGGTGGCACATGCCTGTAATCCCAGCCACTTGGGAGGGTGAGGCAGGAGAATCGCTTGAAACTGGCAGGTGGAGGGAGGTTGCAGTGAGCCAAAATCACACCATTGCACTCCAGCCTGGGCAAGAAGAGCAAAACTCCATTTCAGAATAATAATAATAATAATAATAATAATAATAATAACAACAGGACCTCGTGGCCAGGTGTGGTGGTGCACACCTGTAACGCCAGCTACTCGGGAGGCTGAGGCAGAATTGCTTGAACCCAAGAGGCAGAGGTTGCAGTGAGCTGAGATTGCACCACTACACTCCAGCCTGGGCAATAGAGTAAGACTCCGTCTCAAAAACAAAAAAAGTGGACCTCAAAGAGCTTTTGTTTATGTGGGTTATATCAATGAATATATTTACCCTGTTAAAATATTGATTTATTACTTCAGTTAAAAATAAAAATAATAAACCCACTAAATGTCAATAGAAATAACTTTCTATGAAAAATAACTCTATTTTCAAAAAAAATTTAGTGATTCATGGGCGTGGTGGCACATGCCTGTAGTCCCAGTAACTCGAGAAGCTGAGGTGGGAGGATCACTTGAGCCTGGGAGTTCGAGGCTGCAGTGAGCCGGGCTTGCACCACTGGACTCCAGCCTAGGTAACAGAGCAAGACCCTGTCTCAAAAAAAAAAAAAAAAATTAGTGAGAATTTTACATTTTCAAAGCTCTGTACTTTTACATTTTCAAAGCTCTGTACTGTCTGACTTAAGGCAGCTGGCTTCCCAGATCTGCTTCTGCAGTCAGCCTGTTGCCATCTCATGTGTTATATAGCCTCTGGAAAACTCCACTGTACACTCGTGAGAGAACAAGAGAGAAAATGACAAGTTCCTAATGTGATGAAAATGATTTTCAACCCCCTCGACCACATTTTGAGAACCCCTGGAAAAAAGAATAGTAAGATGATGTCCATACCATGTATATTCCAGCGCCTGTAACACAGTAAGGGCTCAATGTGCAAAGCTCCTTATTTTTATTTTATTTTATTTTATTTTATTTTATTTTATTTATTTTGAGACAGAGTTCTCTCTGTCACCCAGACTGGAGTGCAGTGACCCCATCACGGCTCACTGCAGCCTTGACCTCTTGGGCTCAAGTGATCCTCCCACCTCAGCCTCCCAAGTAGCTGGAATCACAAGTGTATGCCACAATGCCCAGCTAATTTTTAAATTTTTGTAGAGACGGGGGTCTTACCATGTTGACCAGACTGGTCTCGAACTCTTGGGCTCAAGTTACCCTCCCTCCTTTGCCTCCCAAAGTGTTGAGATTACAGGTGTAATCTCAACGCTAGCCACCACGCCTTGCCTAAAGCTCTTTTTTTAATGTATAATTTTAAGTGAAAAGAGCAGGAAGCGCATAAAGATATAATCCCAATCCTGGATGAAAATAATCATTGAGTTCTTACTTTTTGCAAGGGACTCTGCATCTGCATTATCTCAGCTATTCTTCCCAACTCCATTTTATTTTCCCCATTTACAGATAAGGCCCAGAGAGGTTATATGGCTTACTGAAGTCTAGCCAGCTAATGGTGGGGGAACTAGAATCCAAAACTGGAGAGGCTGGGTTCAGATGCCAGGCCCTTACCCCAGCGGTGGAAAGAAGGACAGATGTTACCCAGGGGATCTCTTGGGAGGAGGGGGTTCCCCTGGTTTTCTCCCAACCCTTCCTTCATCTGCAGCTCCAGCTGGTCAGGATGGGCTGGGACTGCTATTGGTATTTTCCAGATGTCCAAAGAGGTAAAGGGGCTGCCTGAGGTAGCAGCCAGCATATGTCAGAGGGAAGAGGGCTGGGGCAAGCTGATGCCCAGGGGCCTCAGCCTGGAAGCCCAGCACTCCTCTGCTCAAGGCTCTGCACAGCCCTGTGGCTGCTTTGCCTACCCTGATGTTTCCTCTCACCCCTCTGGCTTTTGCTTCTCCTTGGGGGCAGAAGGTATGAAGGATGAAATTGCCTTGGGTTCACGTCTTGCCCCCATCAACCCATGCCACTAACTCACTCAGTCACTATGTGACCTTGAACTAGTCAGTGAACTTCTCAGAGCCTCAGTTCCCTTAACTGCAAACAGGGATCCTAGCGGTACTGGCCCCGGCCATGATTAAGCAGTACCAAGGCACTGTGGGCACCTCTACCCCACCTTCAGCCCATTTACACTCCCTAGCATTTAGTCTTCCAGGGAGGTGCATAGATCAGGTCTGCTCTGCATGCCTGCTGCACAGTGAGGATTGCCTGAGCCTGGGAGCTCACTCAGGACCTTTTTCCCCTTCCTCCGTACACAGGCGGGAAGTCCAAGAGTACATCCCAGCCCAGCTCTACCGTACAACGGCAGGCTCGACCTGGCTCAACCTGGTCAGCCAGCACCGGCAGCAGACACAGGCGCTCAGCCCCCACCAGGCCCGTGCCCAGTTTCTGGGTAAGAGCTGCAGGGCAGGGGAGGTGATCATAGGGGCTTTGCTGAGGCGGGTGGTCATGGAGGATGGGTATGGAGGCACCTCTTTCTTTGCACAAAGGCATTTTTCAGTGCCGGTCAAGCTGAGCACCTGCCTGGAGAAAACATGTCTTTACATTATGGAGATGTCACCTAGGCTCAAAGTGGCCCTGGGCAGAGGAAGAAGAGCTGCAAGCAGGGATAGAGGAAGAGGCCATGAGAAGGGAGGCCAGAGAGATGGGAGGAGACCCAGACCGAGGGCTTCTGCACTGGCTGGACACAGCCCAGAGAAGCTGTGCAGTTCAGGGCCATGGCTGTTGTCAGTGAGCCCTGCCCAGCACGTAACTGCCACCCCCTCTCCCTGCCCAGGCCTCCTCAGTGCCTTACCTATGTTCGGCTCCTCCTTCTTCTTCATCCAGAGCTGCAGCAACATTGCTGTGCCAGCCCCTTGCATCCTTGCCGTCAACCACAATGGCCTCAACTTTCTCAGCACAGAGACTCATGTGAGTGGCCTCAGCCTGGCACTGCCATCGCCACCCTCTGTTCCCTGGTCCCCTACCCCCTCCAAGGGGCCAAGACCTCCAGCCGCCGAAGCCCAGTTCCACTGCTTACCACCTTCATGATCTCAGGCAAGTCTCTTCCCTTCTCTGAGCCTTGCTTTCCTCATCTGGAAAACGAGGATAAGAGTTGAGCCCTACCCACAGGGCTGTTGTGAAGGTGAGATGAGGTCAAACATACCCTATGCACTCGAAGAGTACATCTGTGTGCTTGGGCTGCCATAATAAAAGACCACAGACTGAGTAACTTAAACAAGAGAAGTTTATTTCTCACAATTCTGGAGGCTGGCGGTCCAAGGTCAAGGTGTCAGCAGGTTTGGTTTCTTTGGTGGTTTGCAGACAGCTGTCCTCGCTGTGTCCTCACATGGCCTTTCCTCTGTGTGCACACAACCCTGGTATCTCTTTGTGTATCCAAATTTCCTCTTATAAGGACATCTGTCATGTTGGAGTAGGGCCCATCTTAACAGCTTCATTTTAACTTAGTCACCTCTTTAAAGGCCTTATTTCTAAATACATTCTGAGGCACTGGGAGTTAGGGTTTCAACATGGGAATTTGGTGGGGGACACAATTCAGCCCATAATAAGTAGGACCTGTTGCCCCCTTAGTTTTTGTTCCCAGAACTAGACCCTGCGACAGGGATTCCAGGGCAAGTGGTTGATTTAGAGTTGATTCCAGGAAACACAGGAGTGAAGAAGTGAGACAGGGAAGGGCTGGAGCCAGTAGAGGGGGTGTTAGCAAGCAAGTTGCTGATGTGGGCACCTGGAGGTCAGTCCAGCTGGGGAGCCCTGAGAGACAGACTAGAGCTTTCCTTCTCTCCTGGGGGTGAGGGAGCTGGGGTGTCCATTCAACACTTCCCATCTGTCATTAGCAAGAGCTTCTTTCTGAGGCATTAACTCTCTATCACTCTGACTTTCCCTGTATGTGGTCCAAGTTTGCTTCCTGGGTCAGAAAACAAGCCCCTAGACAGGCTAGGTACTTGACTCACATCTGCAGTCCTAGCACTTAGGGAAACAGAGGCAGGAGGATTCCTTGAGCCTAGGAGTTTGAGACTGGCCTGGGCAACACAGGAGGCCCCATTTTCCACAAAAAGGAAATTTAAAAAAGAGGTGGAGGTGTTCACAAGAAGCAACTTTGATGTGAAGTTTAGGGCACAAATACCTCTCTATCCCAAGCACTTAGAGCACTTAGAACAGTGCCTGGTACATGATAGATGCATCATCTCATCAGTATTTGTTGAATCAATTTTACAGGTGAGGAAACTGAGGTCCAGAGAGGTAAAGTGATTTGCTCAAGGTCACGCAAGTCACTGGGGAACTGGTACTTGAACTGGAGTGAGTCTCCTGCCTCCTACAGATCTGATTTGCAGGGCAGGGGTAAGAGTGGTTGAGACTATCCTCGCCCACAGGCCTGTCCGGCCCCTCTCCTCCTACTCCCAGGAATTGATGGTGAAGTTCCCCCTGAAGGAGATCCAGTCGACGCGGACCCAGCGGCCCACGGCCAACTCCAGCTACCCCTACGTGGAGATTGCGCTGGGGGACATGGCGGCCCAGCGCGCCTTGCAGCTGCAGCTGGAGCAGGTGGGCCCAGTGCTCAGCCCAACATTCCACTCACTGGGCCCTTCTCTGGGCATGGCTCCAAGATAGGTCAGGTCCCTGCCATGCCCCAGGGAGTATCCAGGCCAGTGCATGGGACAGAACCAACCACAGCACAGCACAAAACTGCAGATCATTATGGGTGGTCATCCAGGGAAGCAACTTGGCAGTGGGAACACAGGAAAGGGCAGTACGGAGCCATAGAAGGTTGATGAGAGGGCAAGGACACTAGAGGTTTGAGAAAGTTCACCTGGGCTGAGATGTGGAGGCTGGATTGTAGGCCCCAGGATTGAGGGTGGAGAAACTGGGCTTCCTGTGTGACAGATGGTGAAACAGACCCACCTGCCCTGTGCCTTCCTATGTTTGCAGCAACTGTGGCTGTTACTTAAAAGGCAGGGGTGAGACAGGCACTGTGGCTCATGCCTGTAATCCCAGCACTCTGGGAGGCTGAGGCAAGGCAAGAGGATCACTTGAGCCCAGAAGTTTGAGACCAGGCAACATAGTAAGACCTAGTCTCTGCAAAAATTAAAAAAAAAAAAGTGCCTGTAGTCCTAGCTATACAGGAGGCTGAGGCGGGAGGATTGCTTGAGCCCAGGAGTTGGAGTTCAAGGCTGCAGTGAGCTGTGATGGTGCCACTGCACTCCAGCCTGGGTGACAAAGTGAGACCCCATCTCTAAAATAAAATGTAAAAAAGCATGGATGACCTCTAGACTCCTGTCCAAGTCTCACACCCGCCTGGGGTCAGGGCAGGACTAGCATTTTCACCCCACCGAAGAGATAGGATTCAGGCCCAGAGAAGATGCAGAATTGAGGTTGACACCCACATGTCTGCCCTGTCCAGCCTGTAACATCACCCCTCCAGGTGTGGGCCCAGCACCACTCCCATGACAGGGCCTGTCTTGGAGGGGGTGATTTCCCAGGGCAAGAGAGATACCCCTTGAACCCCTCCTGGGTTCAAGCGGTAATCCCACCTCAACCTCCCAAGTAGCTGGGACTGCAGGCGCATGCCACCATGCTTGGCTAATTTTTGTATTTTTAGCAGAGATAGGGTTTCACCATTTTGGCCAGGTTGGTCTTGAACTCCTGACCTCAAGTGATCCATCCACCTCAGCTTCCCAAAGTGTAGGGAGGGGCGTACATGTGTAAACCGCCACTCCTGGCCCTCTAGACAATCTCTAAACGTTGCTGAGTCTGGGTCTCTCCCCAGGGCACCCTATCTGATACTGAGGCTTTCAAAACCATGTCTACCATCACAGCATCCATACTTCTACCTCCTGCCCAGACTACCTGAGCTCCAGGCTCCCTCAGCATCCCCCTTGGAGACCAACAGTCCTCTCCAGCTTTCCTCCCGACCCTCCCAGGCACTCAGGCCCCACATCTGGGAGTCCTTCCCACCCCTGTCCCTTCCTCCCATGGCCTCTGTGGCCTCCTCTCCCGCCTCCCCCGTCTCTGCTCATTCCTCCAGCCACCCTGGCTCCCTTGTGCTGAGCTTATTCTCCCTGCCCTGGGCCCTCTGCCCTCACTGTCCTCTCCACCTGGAATGCTCTTCCTTGATTCATCACAGGGCCCATTCTCTCCCTTTATTTGGGTTTCAGCACAAATATCACCTTTTTCTAGAAGCTTTCCCTAACCCTCCTCCCTAAGAACTCACGATCCCTGCCCCCATAGCCCTACTTATGGCTTGGAAATCATTTAGTTATTTGTTTATGTATTGTCTCCTTATATTAGTCTGTTTTACGTTGCTATAAAGGAATACCCGAGGCTGCATAATTTACAAAGAAAAGAGGTTTATCTGGCTCACGGTTCTGCAGGCTGTGCAAGAAGCGTGGCACCAGCATCTGCTTGGCTTCTGTGGAGGCCTCAGGAAGCTTTTACTCAAGGCAGGAGGCAAAGGGGAAGCAGGCACATCACGTGGCAAGAGAGGGAACAAGAGAGAGAGGGCCCAAACAGCCATCTCTCGTGTGAACTATTAGAGTGAGGACTCACTCATTACCTTGGGTAACCAAGCCATTCATGAGGGATTTGCCTCCATGACCCAACACCTCCCACCAGGCCCTGTCTCCAACATTGGGGATCACATTTCTTCTCTTTTCTTTTCTTTTTTTTTTTTTTTTTTGAGACAGTGTCTTGCTCTGTTGCCTAGGCTGGAGTAATCTCGACTCACTACAACCTCTGCTTCCCCAGTTCAAGTGATTCTTCTGCCTCAGCCTCCCAAATACCAGGATTACAGGCATGTGCCACCACGCCCGGCTATTTTTTTGTATTTTAGTAGAGACGGGGTTTCACCATGTTGGCCAGGCTGGTCTCAAACTCCTGGCCTCAAGTGATCCACCCGCCTTGGCCTCCCAAAGTGCCGGAATTACAGGCATGAGCCACCATGCCTGGCTGGGGATCACATTTCAACATGAGATTTGGAAGGGACAAATATCCAAACTGTATCATTCCCCCATCAGAATGTCAGCTCCAAGAGAGCAGGACCAAATCCATCTTGTTCATGCTGTGTCCATAACTCAGTGCCTGGCACATAGTAGATGCTCAATACATATTTGTTGGTTGCATGGGTGGGTGGGTGGGTGGATAGATGGATGAAGGCCTCTTTGGTTTTCCCACTTCCTTGCAACACGTCCTGACCTCCTTATGCTGCCCTCTCTGCCTCTGGCCTGTATGTGTCAGGGGCTACATTCATTCACTCATTCAGCATAGATCCACTGAGCATCTCTGTGTAGCAAAGATACTGAAGTGACTAAGACCCCCTCAGCTCTGGCCCTCACAGAGCCTCAGGTCTCAGATATAAAATATACCTTGATCAGTGCTGGGAGGGTATACAGGGGACCTGAGCTATCTGGGAGGTAATCAGGGAGAGCTTCCAGGAGGAGGTGATGTCTGAGTGCAGCAGTGTTGCACCAACAGACCTGGGTCCCTATCCTGCCTACCTTTGACAGGCTGTGTGAGGGGATCTTGAGGCGTCCCTGATTCTCACTGAGCCTCAGGTTCCACACTGTCAAATGCAGCAACAATCCCAGCAAGGCCTAGTACATGGCAGCATGTGGGTAGGTAAAGGATTGGCTGGAGGAGAAGACTCCATTTGCACACGCTGATTTAATTAGTTGAGGTGGCCCCCAAGGCAGGGCCAGCACAGCTAACCTCAACAGAGAGCACTTCAGAGTGTGATCCTCAAGCCTCTTACCATCCAGGTTCAAATCCCACCACCTACCAGTTGTGCAGTCTGGAGCTTCAAGGCTCGGTGCCTCAGTTTCCCCACCTGTGGAATGGGATATAATAGCTCCTGTCTCTTAGAGACACTGTGGGGGTTAAAACAGGTAGGACACATCAGGCCTTTAGGACAAGGCCTGGCACACAGTTAACACTCAGAGTGCGCCTCTAACATGATTTTATCCTTTCTCAAAGCAGCTTCCCTGGGGGGATTCCAACAATGGCTTTCGTCTGAGAACCACATTCACAGATTGATTTGCGCAATTCCCTGATGCCTTCCCCTACCCCGCTCCAATTGGGAGCACTAAGCCTGGGTCACTGCCCATTGTGCACTGTGGGAGCCAGGCGGTAACCATGGCAACAGACAGTTAGAAACTGTTACCATTTATTGATTGGATTCATATTTTTTAAATCTAAAGAATTTACACGTGGCCAGGCGCGGTGGCTCACGCCTGTAATCCCAGCACTTTGGGAGGCCGAGGCGGGCAGATCATGAGGTCAAGAGATGGAGACCATCCTAGCCAACGTGGTGAAACCCCGTCTCTACTAAAAATACAAAAATTAGCTGGGCGTGGTGGTGCATACCTGTAGTCTCAGCTACTCGGGAGGCTGAGGCAGGAGAATCGCTTATACCTGGGAGGCGGAGGTTGCAGTGAGCCGAGATCGCGCCATTGCACTCCAGCCTGGCGACAGAGCGAAACTCCGTCTAGGAAAAAAAAAAAAAAAAAGAATTTACGTGCAATAAAGCCTCACTGAATCCTCAACACAGCCCTGTCTGTGAGGCAGGCCCCTGGTCAATTGAGACCTTACAGATGAGGCCACTGAGGCTCAGAGAGGTGAAGCAATAGACCCTGGGTCACACAGCTCACACGGAGCAAAGCTGGAAGAGGCACTTGGTCTCCTGCTTGCTTACCCCTTGCAGCCCACACCCCACCATTCGGCCTTCCAGCTCTTCATGCTCCTCTCAGGCCCTGGGGGAGGTGGGGACAAGGGTTCCTGCATGAATGATGGTCTCCACCTATCTCCCAACCACCTCTCCATTCTGTACTTCCCACCCCAAGGTAAGAGCTGGGGAAGTGTTGGATGGGCGTGGACTGTCACTGTCACCTGCAGGGACTGGAACTGTGTCGTGTGGTGGCCGTGCATGTGGAGAACCTGCTCAGTGCCCATGAGAAGCGGCTCACATTGCCCCCCAGCGAGATCACCCTGCTCTGACCCAGCCCCCAGCCCTCCAGTACTTCTGCCAGAAGCCTCACTGTGTGGCCTCAGAGAAATCACTGGACCTCTCAGGATCAATGACCCCTGTAAGGGGCCAGAGCCGTGGAGGACACTAAGAGGAGGCAGGAAGAGCAACTCAAATACCCAAGAACACAAGAAGACCCATCCTGAATTGGGATGGAATGGCAGCATGCAGACTTGGGTCAGATAGCAGGAGGAACTTTCAAAAGTCTGGCCCACTGTGCAGTGGAGCAGAAGGCAGGACTGTGAGGCCTTCTGCCATGTACCGATTGCAGACCCTGCCCCTAACTCCTGCCTATGACACAGAAGCCCCACACCAGTTGCCTAGATGAACTGGACTCTGCCTTTGGTTTACTCAGGGTCTGATGTTGGAATCTGCCGCAACTGCACACCCCAGCCCCTACATGTCCTCCTAAGGGGCCCCTCCTTGTGCTGCCAGTCAGCCTGGATTTCTGGTCGTTGGTTATTTCTGTGCAAACAAAAGGTGTGCCTGGCAGCCATTTCTCCATGGAGTTGCTAAGTGGCTGGAAAACAAGCCTGAGGGAGGAGGCAAGAGTTGGAGTTACCTTAGGCCCCCGATTCACTGCCTACGAACAGGAACAGACCATCCCCCACTCCTTGGGTATCCCCAACCCCAGACCCCCATCACTTGATGGGCCACACAAGTTTGAGAGTAGTACAAGGGAGAAGTTTGGGAAAAGCCTTCTTGGAAAATGGGACATTAGCATTGAGTTTTGAAAGATGAGTAGGAGTTTGCTAAGAATAGATGGAAGACAGCGGGATAAACATTCCAGAGAAAATCGTGTTTGTTCCCTGCTGTATCTTCCAGAACCTAGGAGGATGCCTAACAGAGAGTAAGCACTTAAAAAATATTTGTCATATGAATGAAAAAATAAACGAATCAATGTTGATAGAAAGTGCTGGTGCTTTGGGGAGCTTGTGCGGGGCAGAGGACACTTGGGGAGACTAGATAGGTAGATGGGGGCATAGCTGCAAGATCCATGGCAGCAGAGAAAGGATTTATCTACTTATTCAGCAATTCAATAGCTATTAAATACCTACTGTGAATGAGGCAAATACCAGGCACTGGCAGTTAATCACAGTCAAATCACCACAAACTAGGATAAGACCTGTGAGTGGGAGTTAGCTAGGGAAAGAGGAGAGAGAACAACATACGCAGGGGCCCTGAGGTGCGCATTACTTGTAGCAGGATCTGAGACTGAAGAGGCTGGCAAAGATGGTTTGGATAGGGCTTCTGGACTACATTAAGAATTTAGGATTTCTAGGCCGGGCGCAGTGGCTCACATCTGTAATCCCAGCACTTTGGGAGGCTGAGGCAGGTGGATTGCCTGAGCTCAGCAGTTCGAGACCAGCCTGGGCAACACGGTGAAACCCCGTTTCTACTAAAAGATGTATAATATACAGGGGCAGCATGCCCCTGTAATCCCAGCTACTCAGGAAGCTGAAGCAGGAGAATCGCTTGAACCTGGGAGGCAGAGGTTGCAGTGAGCCAAGATCATGCCACTGCACTCCAGCCTGGGTGACAGAGTGAGACTCCATCTCCAAAAAAAAAAAAAAAAATTTAGGATTTCTGGGCTGGGCATGGTGACTAACACTTGTAATCCCAGCACTTTGGGAGGCTGAGGTCGGTGGATCACTTGAGCTCAGGAGTTTGAGAGCAGTCTGACCAACATGGTGAAATCTCACCTCTACTAAAAATACAAAAATTAGCCGGACATGGTGGCATGCACCTGTAATCCCAGCTACTCAGGAGGCTAAGGCACAAGAGTCACTTGCACACCCAGGAGGCGGGGGTTGCAGTGAGTCAAGATCGCGACACTGTACTCCAGCCTGGGCGACAGAGCGAGACTCGGTCTCAAAAAAAAAAAAAAAAAAAAAAAAATTTAGGATTTCATCCCAAGAGCCATGAGCAGCCTTCAAAGGTTTTCCAGAGGGGGAAGGGGAGGCGCAACCTGCACAGATTGTACTTTGTAAAAGCCATTCTGACCACTGAACAGTGAGTGAATGTAGGAGTTGGGGAGACCGGAGGGGGCTGCTGCAGTGTTAGCTGGAAAACTTGTCATGGATTCTAGTGGTGGTGATGGGTGGGGAGAAGATGGTAACTGGGGAGAGATTAGAAGGCCCAGCTGGCAGGACTAGGGGGTCAATCAGACCATCCTGGGATGGAGAGGATCAAGAAAGAGCCCCTGATACAAATGCCACAGGGCTGTCCTGCTTTTCACCACTGCCTTGGGTTGGCTTTCCCCAGAAGCAGAGCCCAAGGTGAGGAAAGTAAGGAACTCACCAGAAAGAGTGTCGTGTCAATCAAGTTACCACTGCGCAGGGGCCATGCCTGGCAGCAGCTCACTTAACCCCTGGGGTTCTGCCTGTGGCGCTGATACTCAGTAGAGGGACCCCAAAAACAGAGCACAGTGGGCTCCAACATGAGGCAGCCCTGAGGCCTGCCCTCTGCCTCTCATTTCTCATTGTTGTGAGATCATACATGGTGTGTGTGAGGGGGAGGGGGTGTCAGGCTAATTCTTTTGCCCCAAAACCTTTTCCCTAGTCAAGCTAAACTATGAGGCTCAGGAAGGGATGATATGGCAGAGTGAAAACGAGGGGGCATTTTTTTGGCTTTCAGAATACAACTGGGGCCTCCCACACAGACTACAAGCGGCTTCTTGGAAGTAGATCATCCAGGTTGAGCCAAAATGTGAATCACCTCTTCTCTAGGTTGACACAGCCTCTCCCATCCCGGACACTGCATTGGAAGCTTCCCTGTGTTCCTCCCTGACTGCTCTTGAGCTAGGACTCTCCCCTCTCAGAGCCCCGGTGAGGGACAGCACAGATTCTGGAACCAGGCAGCCTGGGTTTGAATCATCACTAGGCCACATACTCGCTGTATGGCCTTGGGCAAGTCATTTCACCTCTCTGGGCCTGTTTCCCTATATATACAATGGTAATAATAATAACGCCGTCCTCATTGAATTGTTTGGACGATTAATTGGGCTAGTATATGCACAGGTCCTGGCACATAGTAAAAACTTGATAAGCTTTTTAAAAAAAATGTCCATTCCAGGCTGGGCGCGGTGTCTTACGCCTGTAATCCCAGCACTTTGGGAGGCCGAGGCAGGAGGATCTTGTGCCCAGTAGTTCCAAGACCAATTTGGCAACATGGTGAAACCCCATCTCTACTAAAAACAGAAAAATTAGCGGGGTGTGGTGGTGCACGCTTCTACGTAGTTCCAGCTACCCAGGAGGCTGAGGTGTGGGAGGATGTCTTGAACCCGGGAGGTTGAGGTTGCAGTCAGCCAAGATCGTGCCACTGCACTTCAGCCTGGGCAACAGAGACTCTGTCAAAAAAGAATGAGGAGGAGGGGGAGGGGGAGACGGGTGATAAGGAACTGGCATGGGCAACAGCCATGGCAAACAGCCGGGGCAAAGGCCAGGAGGTGAGACACAGTATGTTTGTAGACCTGGCTTACAGGATGAGGACCGGGCTGGGGCTCAGTGTACATGGAAAGAGAGGAGAGGAGGAGCCAAGGCCAGAAGAGTCTTGAAGAAAAGCTTTTAGCACCAAATAAAGCAGGGGAACTTTATCCTGGGGAGACATGGGAGACTTTCCAGCAGATCCCCCCCGCCCCCCATTTGTTGGAGCCCTCCAGTGCATCCTGCACGGCCACGCCTTTTTGTCTTGGAGCTCTGTCGCCCAGGACTGAGTGCAGTGGCGCCATCTCGGCTCTCTGCAGCCTCAATCCCCTGGGCTCAAGGGATCCTCCCACCTCAGCCTCCTGAGTAGCTAGGACCATAGGCGCGCGCCACCACGCCCAGTTCATTTTTTAAAATTTTATTGTAGAGATGGGGTTGCCATATTGGCCAGGCTGGTCTCAAACTCCTGGGCTCAAGTGATCCGCCCGCCTTGGCCTCGCAAAGTGCTGGGATTACAGGCGTGAGGCCCCGCGCCCGGTAACGCCTTTGCTGACTGCTTCAAAACTTTTTTGAATTGACTGTAGTCATTATCTATAGCTTAGCCTTAGCCTTGCGCCCGTTCGTTTCCTGGAGTTTTCTTCCACCGTCCCCATAGGAGGTGCCCCCACGCCCATCTCCAGCACCAAGGAGGCTCGACGCCAACCCCAGCGCGCCCCCGCGCTCGCCGTCACCGGGACGTGACTCGTGAAACGTCCGCTCCGGGCGGCGGCGGCAGCGGCAGCGGCGGCGAGCTGGCTTGTACCCCGACAACGCGCGTCCGGCTTCTGCCGGACGTTCCTATCTGGGTTCAGAGCTGGGGCCAGGTGCTGCCGGTCCCGCAGTTTGAGAAGTTTTCGCGGGTTTCAGAAGTTTCCTTAGGCGTTCTAAGGGCTTTCCCCAGGCGGAGTCTCCATTCAGGCACTTATTTAGCCACCCATTTTTCCTTTAGGGGTCCTCGCTGCTCGCCCAGACGCTAATTAAGTGACGGACGCAGTAGCCAAGGAGACTGCCTGATTGACACGCACGATTACCAACCGACTTCCGGAAACTCCAGTCAGGGCCTGCCCGGCGCGTGGCCCACGGCCCAATTAAAGAAGTGGAAGCGCCAAAGGGGGAGGTAACGGAGCGGCCTAGGTTGTGGCGGTTCCCTGGTGATTGCGCGCTGGGGTTGAGGCGTCTGCGGGCGTTCGGACGATGCCGTGACGCGGCACGGCGACACTGTCGGCAATGTGAGCGCACCCTTGTAGAGGGAGCCCTTCGGTCCTGGAGGCGGCTTGGCGTGGAGACAGGTTGCTATTTGGGAGCGTTCCCTTGAAGCCCCTCAGAGAGTGGGGGAGGGGCGGCGGACGGCGAGCGGTCCGTGTCTGCGCTTGCGCCGGCGCCTCTGCCGACCCGGCCTGCACGCACGCGCATGCCCGTAGCGCGCGGAGCCGAGGTGGCCGGCAGCACTGCGCGTGCGCAGTGAGGAGCCCGCTAAGGAGCGGCGCTGGCGGACGTCGGGCTGGCGGCCCGTGACGTCGTGAGGAGAGCTTTAAAGTGCGGGCCGGGCCGGGCGTCCGAGGGTCTGGTCGGGAGTCGGGCCTCGTCTCCGCAGCAGCCCTCCGCGGCATGAGGCGCTGCCGGCGCCCCTGCCCCGCGGGACGTGGAGAAGGTGGAGGAGGAAGAAGCCCCGTTGTCGCCACCGTTGCATGACCCGCCGCTCCTGAGGCCCTACCCCACGCCCGGACCCTCGACGCCCCCCGCCGGGTCCCCCACTCACGCATGGGGGTTCGGCGCTAAGGACCCCCCTCCCTCCGGGGGCCCCGGGGCGCGTCCCCTTAGAGCCATGCCCGGCTGCCCCGCCCGCCCCGGAGGACCCTAGAGCAGCGTCGCGGGGGCCATGGCGGCCGCCAGCGGCTACACGGACCTGCGTGAGAAGCTCAAGTCCATGACGTCCCGGGACAACTATAAGGCGGGCAGCCGAGAGGCCGCCGCTGCTGCCGCAGCCGCCGTAGCCGCCGCAGCCGCAGCCGCCGCTGCCGCCGAACCTTACCCTGTGTCCGGGGCCAAGCGCAAGTATCAGGAGGACTCGGACCCCGAGCGCAGCGACTATGAGGAGCAGCAGCTGCAGAAGGAGGAGGAGGCGCGCAAGGTGAAGAGCGGCATCCGCCAGATGCGTCTCTTCAGCCAGGACGAGTGCGCCAAGATCGAGGCCCGCATTGACGAGGTGGTGTCCCGTGCTGAGAAGGGCCTGTACAACGAGCACACGGTGGACCGGGCCCCACTGCGCAACAAGTACTTCTTCGGCGAAGGCTACACTTACGGCGCCCAGCTGCAGAAGCGCGGGCCCGGCCAGGAGCGCCTCTACCCGCCGGGCGACGTGGACGAGATCCCCGAGTGGGTGCACCAGCTGGTGATCCAGAAGCTGGTGGAGCACCGCGTCATCCCCGAGGGCTTCGTCAACAGCGCCGTCATCAACGACTACCAGCCCGGCGGCTGCATCGTGTCTCACGTGGACCCCATCCACATCTTCGAGCGCCCCATCGTGTCCGTGTCCTTCTTTAGCGACTCTGCGCTGTGCTTCGGCTGCAAGTTCCAGTTCAAGCCTATTCGGGTGTCGGAACCAGTGCTTTCCCTGCCTGTGCGCAGGGGAAGCGTGACTGTGCTCAGGTAACCCACCCGGGTGGAGGGGGCGGCCCTGCGCCTGCTGCCTTAGCTACCCACCCTGGCCCAGAAAGCAGCAGCCCGTAGGAGTCCGCGTTTTTTAC
The DNA here is from genome assembly GCF_028885655.2 of Pongo abelii. NCBI lineage: Eukaryota > Metazoa > Chordata > Mammalia > Primates > Hominidae > Pongo > Pongo abelii. The sequence goes on along the minus strand of NC_072004.2, from coordinate 18,083,556 downwards.
AGTTCTGACCAATTTTTCTGTTTGTAGGTTGTAGGGAGCGAGAGAAGGGTTCTGTGTTTAAGATGCTTATAACAAGAAAATAGGGAACCGATGTGGAAATCCTGTCCCCGAAGGCAGGTTTGACGGGATCACTGACTTGACTGAGAATTCATCGAAAGCCATCTTTTCAGAAGGCTGTTCCCTTTGATTTTTTTTCCCCCCACCACCCATTTGTTAGCATAAGTCCCTTTGTGATTTTTCAGTTTTCCATTCTGGCCTTCCATTTACAAATCTATGCTTAAAAGAATTTTTTTTTTTGGATTTATCTAAAAGTCTTTCTTGTTCTGCCATTTTTGGATTCCTTAACAGAGAAAGTAGTCACAGGCAAAGGCCCCAGAGATTATTTAATTGAAGCACATTCTCCATTCTGAGGAGGGGGGAGTGACTTTCCTGGAGTTGAAGAGATGAGTGGTTGGGCCAAGCATACAGAGCAGCACACTCTTAAAATTCTTCCCTCGTGGCTGCAGAAGAGCCCATCAGTTCTTTGTAAGAACGTGTTACCTGTAGTTAGGACTGAATACAACAGAATACAGCTGGTCTCTTGACTGTTTGGCCTTACAGTTGCGTGAGCAGCAGAACTTAGGCTTTTGGCCTATATTCCGTTCTCAGATCCTGCTGAGAATTAGCTCAGTGCCCTGGCCCCCAGAGGAGATTGCCAGTGGGAACACCTTTGCTGTTTATGTGAAGTGAAAATTTATTTGGAAGCTGCCTCCTTCCAGTCCTGAAAAAGGTAAACCTAGTAATGTAATTCAGTAATCCCCAAAACCTCTTAGGTCTAGACCGCAGCTGTTCTCAGAGCAGCTTGGTTGACCACCACCAAATACAAGATGAGGACACACTGGGCTTTTGTCGTGAGCAGCCCAGGTTCTGAAGTGAGTCAGTAGGGCCAAAGTCATGAGGAGAAGCAGGGTCCCTGGAGCCCTCTTCATATTATGAGAGCAGGTCATCTGTTTCATTTGAGTCGAACAGCTGAGGCTGCTTCCATGTTGGGGATGGCAGCAGAGCCTTGTGATGTCCAAGACCTCCTGATGGGAAGGTCTGAGAAGTCAGTAGTAGCAGAAGTGATACTTTGGCTCCTTAGGCATCTGAAACTTAGAGGACAGGCTACCTGTCAGCTGCCTTCTTATAATGGGCTTCTGAGCTTCTCAGATCTTCATGGCGTTCCTAGATCGATGTCTTGGCAAAATGCTTTAAGATGAGATTTCCAGGACACACCCACCCAGGGTGCTCGCTTTGTAAGGCAGGTTGGGGTCTGACCCCATTGACGGGTTCTCAGTGCAAAATTTACCTCACACAAGGACCATTTAGTCTCTTAGTGGGATATTAATTTTCTGCGTAGTCATTGGCCCTCAGGGTGGTTGTCAGGAGGTCTAGTAGTGGTCTGGTGCTTAATGAGGGGATCACAAGGCATTTTTTTGGTTTTGGGACTACTCCTCTCCTTAACACATGCCCACCCTGTATTTAAGAACAGAAGTTTCGAGTTCTTAGTACGCAGGTCTGTTAGTGATCAGCAACAGGATTGCATCATCAGGAAAATTCTCTTCATCTTTTCCTCAGAATAGTAAAGTCCTAAAGCTTTCCCAGTCCCTGTCAACCCTTTCTGGATTCAGACTTGGCTGTGTAGTTAGTGTGGGAGGCTCAGCCATGTCCTGAAAAGTGCTGCCCCAGGCTTTGAATCCAGCTTTTCTCTCATTTGCTTTGGGATCTTGTAGGCGTTCTCTGAGCTGGCTTTCCCGTCTGTAAGTGGGGATGATGCCAACTTCCGAAGCCTATTAGAATTAAATGTGGTGATTTGTTGTCTAAGATAGGGCCTGGCACGGAGTAGGTACTTAAATGGGTGCTTGCTTTCATATACAACCACTCAGTGGATCCTCTGCTCTCTCACTGGGGAAGGAACTAGGGATTTGGTGGAGCCTGAAACATGACAATTTCCCTTCATGTAGTTCAAGCCCCATGGAGGCCTCAGACAGGAGAATAAGTTATAGCCCAGGGAGGTAACTGCAGAAGCACACTGAAGGGGGACATCTTTTCCACTTCGGAGTGTTGGAAGTTTAGGGGAGGAAATGAACTGGAATGTGAAAAGTGACTAGGAATGAGCCAAGCAGAGAAAGGTGGAGAAATACACAACAGCAGTGTCTTTGGCTGCAGTAGCAGGAGTAGCCATAGGTAAGAGGGGGTGGATGTTGATGGGAGGCAGATGGAGTTCATTAGTAGAGACTGTGTTTGAGGATGCTCTGGTGAACTCTAGATCAGGGTTTCTCAACAGTGCTGTTGTTATTCAGGGCTCGATAATGCTTCATTGTTGGGGGTGTTCGTGCATTGTAGACTGTTAAGCAGCATTCCTGGCTTCTATCTGCTAGGTTCCAGTAGTGTTTTTTATGACAACCAGAAAGTGTCCAGACACTGCCAAATGCCGAGGCAGGGGAAGTGCAGAATCCTTAGTTGAGAGTCACTGCTCTAGGGTCTGGACCCTTCCACTAATTAAATCTTCTTGCACCTGTTTACTTAGCTTACCTGGTATGCAGGTGGGTGAACACCTGCCTATTAGTAGTGCCCATCGTCAAATCTTGCATATAAACTGGTAAGAAATGGTGCTTTCTCTTTTCCTGGTACAGATCCTAGCCCAGAGGTGATGAGCAGTAAAGCTGCAGATTGGAAGGGAGGGGCTGGTGAAAACAGTGGTGCGGTGCAGATGGGGAGGGATTCTAGTAGTAGGCATCTTAGTCAGACTTCAGTTGGTGATGGTGGCAATGGTGTCTGTACCCCTTCAAGACCGCGTGGCAAGAATACAATTTTATATTTAATTGTGATCAGCATGGATGTTGGTGCGTCACAAACATTGACTCAGCAGTGTCTAAACCTGGGCATTTAGAGCAAGGCCTCACAGAATCTTTTGGAAGTGCTTCCAACTCCTTTCCAAACCTAGTTGTCAGTTGTTTTTTGTAACCTTCCCATGTTAGGCCTGAGTGGATCCCCTCTTAAGGCTGTTCTTTAGGGAAATATTTTTTATCTTCATATCACTTTATCTGTCATTCATTCTCCTATTCCCTGCTGGCTGCATGGGGCAGAATAAAACAGACTCTGATTGGACTAATTAGAATAATTACTTCAAGGCTAATTGCTTACTTGCTGCTATCTTTAATCACTGCTACGTGGTCTGTGATATGGTGGCCACATGCCCAGAGACCCAGGCCTAGGCCAGCCGTCTGGAAACGACTGTGTATCACCCAGGCACGGGGCATGCACTGGTGAGCTCAGCCTGTGACTCTTCAGTTAACAGTTGATATTGGGTGGAGTGGGCACCCCTGTCAGTTCTGGGATAGTCTGATCTTGTTCAGCTGGTTGAAAGCAAAATTTAGCTTTCTGGCTTAAAATAGTTGGGAAAGTAGGGCAGATAGGTCCTGGGCCACATCTCTTGTGTGGACTCTTCTGATTCCACTGGAGGGGGAGGAACCACAGGATGAAGTCAGGGCTGTGCACCGTCAGGAGGAGCTCTGGGCCAGGGGGGTTGGCTGCCCTTGCTGTTGCCAGAGCCTGACAAGGCAGAGGGCAGTAAAAGAAAGGAAGCTAACAGTGAACCATGGTGTTAATCATGAAGCTCAGAGCAAGCAGAGAATAAATAGGCCATAAAAATTTCAGAGCTGGCCAGGCTCAGTGGCTCATGCCTGTAATCCCAGCACTTTGGGAGGCCAAGGTGGACGGATCATGAGGTCAGGAGTTTGAGACCAACCTGGCCAACATGGTAAATAAAACCCCATCTCTACTAAAAATACAAAAACTAGCCGGGCGTGGTAGTGTGCACCTCTAATCCCAGCTACTCAGGAGGCTGAGGCAGGAGAATCACTTGAACCCGGGAGGCAGAGGTTGCAGTGAGCCGAGATCGAGCCCTTGCGCTCCAGCCTCTGCAGTAGAGTGAGACTACGTCTCAAAAAACAAAAAAAACAAAAGAAAAAAATTTCAAGGCCGGGCGCAGTGCCTCACGCCTGTAATCCCAGCACTTTGGGAGGCCGAGGCGGGCGGATCACGAGGTCAGGACATTGAGACCATCCTGGCTAGCACAGTGAAACCCTGTCTCTACTAAAAATACAAAAACAAAATTAGCTGGTTGTGGTGGCGAGCGCCTGTAGTCCCAGCTACTTGGGATGCTGAGGCGGCAGAATGGCACGAACCCGGGAGGCGGAGCTTGCAGTGAGCCGAGATCATGCCACTGAACTCCAGCCTGGCAGCCTGGGTGACAGAGTGAGACTCCGTCTAAAAAAAAAAAGAAAAAATTCAGAGCTGGCTGGCCAATTGGTGGATAGCCTTCACTGATACAGTACTAGCTCTCTGGGGGATATAGGTTCATCTTTCATGGGGCTAGTGGGTGTGCATGTGCCCTTTGGTGAGGCCAGCAAGGCCCCCTGGACAGGCTTGTTACCAGGAAACACAGATGGGCTTTTCTTCCTGCCGTCTCCACAACAAAATCCAGAAAGTTTGACGGCAGACTTGGTTGGAGTTACAGCACCACCATTTTAACTCTTTGACTTTGGGCAAATTAATATTCTTGAGGCCTCAGTTTTCCTTATCTGCAAATCAGTCTAATGATGCTATAGAGTTGTTATAGAAAGTTGAATCTTTGTCATCTACTGAATGCTTGAAATTTAGCTAAAAGTGTCTCAGGAATTGGGCTACCTTCTGTGTTTAGTACTGTCTGTCTTGGTGTGTGCAGAATTGGGACTTGGCAGGTTGACCTTCCCTCTGGATTCAGAAAGCCCCAGGACTTCTTATAAAGTTAGGCCATGTGTCGTTTTGGAGGCTTGGGTCTGGTAAATAATTGAGCCTGAGCTCACAGTCCTGCCCCTGGGTCCAGGTGGCTGGTCTGCTGCCCCCAAAAGCCTGACCTTCTTGGTCCTGTGTGTCTGTCACTAAGGCAGGCAGCCATAGCCGGAGAGAGACAGTCACCAGGCTGGGATCTTGGCCAGTCCCTCCATCTCTTGTTCATCCTGGCCTAGGCAGGGCATGGAGTAGATGGAAAATGGTGGCCATCTTGGATATGTGTCATAACAACTCAGTTTCCAAGACTGTCCCCTAGAGGAGAGATGTACAGTCTTGCATAGTCACCTTTAAACAGTTTTTCAGGGCCGGGTGCGGTGGCTCATGCCTGTAATCCCAGCACTTTGGGAGGCCAAGGCGGGTGGATCATCTGAGGTCAGGAATTCAAGACAAGAATGGCCAAGATGGTGAAACCCCGTCTCTACTAAAAATACAAAAATTAGCCGGGCGTGGTGGCGAGCACCTGTAATCCCAGCTACTCAGGACGCTGAGGCAGAGAATTACTTGAACCCAGGAGGTAGAGGTTGCAGTGAGCCGAGATTGTGCCACTGCATTCCAGCCTAGGCAACAGAGTGAGACTCTGTCTCAAAAAAAAAAAAAAAAAAAAAAAAAAATTTTCAGACACCTCATTTAATTTGCACCTAATCTTCTGAGGAGGGGCTTGATGTGATCTTTGTTTTGCAGAGGCAGAAACAGGTTCTAAGTGGTAGAATAGTTCAGCTCAACACACATTTCATTTAGTGTCCACTGTGCAGGGATGAGTGAGGCCTTTGAAGAGCTTTGTCTTGAAGGGAAGACACAATTTCCACAAGGCCAGATGGAATAGCAAAGAGGCATGAGAGGGTGTGGTTGAGCAATGTGGGGGGAACCCAGCCTGGGGAGTCAGGGAAAGGCCCCCAGAAGAGAAGATAGACTTGTCAGCTCCTTCGAGAGTCACTCTGAGGTATAGGACTAGTGGGTGACATTTGCAACATACTGGTCAGTGCCGTAGGGGCTGGGGCTGGGGGCTCAGCCCAGGCAGGGGAGCAGGCAAGCCAGATGGTGTAAGGTTATTTCCTCCTCTCATTTCCCTGTGAAAACAAAAAAGCAGGAGGTCCTGGAACTTTTCATGCCAGCAGTAGGGTTGGACCCAAGGGCATATTAAGTTGCAAGCCGGCCGACTGAGACTTTCAGACAATTTATCTTGTAGCAAGTAGGTTCCTTAATAGTAAATAATGCCCTGTGGTCTCTGCTCGACACTTTGTGAGATTGGCCAGGAGAGCTTCCCTTAATCAGGACTTTGAGCTCATGTTGCCAGAGCAGCCAGATATTCTGAGGAAAGGGTCAGTGGGCTGTGTCATAGCTGCTAGGAAGTTCTAGAAGACCAGTACTAATGAGCCTTCCAGGTTGGGTCAGTGCCAAAGTCATTTTTATGGGCCTGTGCAGCCCTACCTCCACATTAGTTCTTCCAAGGCCTGGGCTCCGTGGCAGGAACCTGACATGGCTTATTGTTTGTTCTAGAGCCCTTTGGGGGATGGGGTCAGGGAGCATGCGGGCAGTCAAGCTTTGACAAACATCTGGATTTGCTCCAGAACTGCATTAAGAAAAGTGGTTCCTTGTTGGAGATGGGAAGTCAGGGCCCTTGGTTATGCATATAGCCAAGTCAAACAGATTGATAACACTTGTCAATGGCAGGGAAGGTTGCCTGTAGCCAGCACTGCAGATTCAGGACTTAGAAATGTGCCTCTGGGGCCGAGCATAGTGGCTCACACTTGTAATCTCAGCACTTTGGGAGGCCGAGGTGGGTGGATCATGTGCGGTCAGGAGATTGAGACCAGCCTGGCCAACATGGGGAAACAGTCTTCACTAAACATACAAAAATTAGCTGAGTGTGGTGTGCACACCTGTAGTCCCAGTTACTTGGGGGTCTGAGGCAGGAGAATCGCTTGAACCTGGGAGGTGGAGGTTACAGCGAGCCAAGATCATGCCACTGCACTCCAGCCTGGACAACAGAGTGAGATTCTGTCTTAAAAAAAAAAAAAAAAAGTGCCTTTGAGACCTTTGACAGCTCTTTGGGAAAGTCCTGTGTGTCTATATGGGACAGTCTTGCAGTCTAGACCCCCATTCCCCCAGCGTGGAATGATAAAAGCGTGAGATGAGAACTAGAGTTCCTAGCTCTGGAAATGGGGCCCAGGAGGCCCCCACTACTGGCAGATCCCTGCAGGGGGAGCCCAGACCATGTCTCTGGCAGATGCTGAATCCAGGGCTCTGGCTTGCCCCAGGATAGTCCAGGGCCTTCTGACTTTTGTCAGAGTGCTTAGTAAAGATTGTAGGGTATCAGGTACCCTGCATTATCTGACTTAATTCTCGAAATACCCCTGCAGGTAGGCCTCTCACGCCACCCGTTTCCAGGAGTGTCAACCATGTAGTCATGCTGCTGTTCTGCCTGGAAGGGAGGAGGCCCTGTCCCCCTTTTTAAAATCTTGTAATCTTAGTAGCAGCAAAAGAATAGCTAAATTATAAAGCATAACAAAATGAATGCCCAAGAACCTATTGTTCTCCTTATTACAGATGAAGAAACTGTACAGGTTTTTAGGTTCAGCACGTGATTTAACAAAGGTCACAAAGCTAGTAGGAGACAAAGCTCACATTTGAACCCAGGTCTCTTCAACTCCCTAACTCCTGTGTGATACTTCTCACTGTGGGCTGATGGGTATTAATAGGTATTATTTGAGAGAAGGTTCTTTGGTCAGTGCTCAAACAAAGTCAGTGGGTTCTTTTGCTGTAGTAATTCTCATGTGCTTTAAATATATTGATGCTTTTTGAAACTCTAATCAGTATTTTACAAATTGATTTCACTGTAGACATTTGTCCACTGTCCTTTTTTTTTTGAGACGGAGTCTCACTCTGTCACCCAGGCTGGAGTGCAGTGGCACTATGTCGGCTCATGGCAACCTCCACCTCCCAGGTTCAGCGATTCTCCTGCCTCAGCCTCCGCGGTAGCTGGAATTACAGGCACCTGCCATCATGCCTGGCCTGTTTTTGTATTTTTGTAGAGACGGGGTTTCACCATGTTGGCCAGACTGGTCACAAACTCCTAACCTCAGGAGACATGCCCACCTCGGCCTCCCAAAGTGCTGGGATTACAGGCGTGAGCCACCGTGCCCAGCCTGTCTACTGTCTCTTATGGGACTGGTGTTCATGGAGAAAATTTTGAAAAATTCTTGTCTAGGAGCAGCTTGAGAGAGAAGGTGGAATCTATAAAATAAAGGTTTGGGCCGGGCACGGTGGCTCACACCTGTAATCCCAGCACTTTGGGAGGCCGAGGCTGGCGGATCACGAGGTCAGGAGTCATCCTGACCAACATAGTGAAACCCCATCTCTACTGAAAATAACAAAAATTAGACAGGCGTGGTGGGGCATGCCTGTAGTCCCAGCTACTCGGGAGGCTGAGGCAGGAGAATCGCTTGAACCTGGTAGGCAGAGGTTGCAGTGAGCCGAGATTGTGCTACTGCACTCCAACCTGGGTGACAGAGCGAGACTCTGTCTCAAAAAAAAAAAATTAAATAAAGTAAAGGTTTGTTCTATCCCCAGCATGAGCTCAAATCAGATTTCCAAATCAGAGGTGCCTCCTTCAGGCTGAGCCTGAAGCAGTCTGGCTTTTTATCTCTTGTTGGCTCTTACATCCAGTTATTAGAGCCGAGGTTTGGCCAGCCTGGCCATCTTGAGGGGTCCTTCCCAGGCCTGCAGTGTTTTTAATAGTTAAGTTTGTGTCTGTACAACTAGCCCTTGAGAAGGGAGCTGATCAGCAGCCATGAGACAAGGGTTTGTGGTGCAGGGCCAGGTAGGGAAACTAAGCCATACTTGTCCTACTAGGCCTGTGGCTGAGTTTCTGAGTGTGTAGAACTGCTGCAGCTCAGTAGGGTAACTTGGAGTGGGAGTGTCTTGTGGCTGCCATGCTTCCAGTGATAGCATGTGAGGGGTATAGGAAGCTCAGAGCTGGCTTCCAGAGTTTCAAATTGGAATGACACTAGCTGAGAAGAGGACAGTCATCTACCCACATTAGTTGGTCTCTGAGCGGTTTTAAAAGTCCTGTAACTTGTTGAAAATAAACAGATATCTGAGTATGATGGAAATCCTTTTTTTTTTTTTGGGCGGGGGGTGGGTGGTGGGGATGGAGTCTCGCTCTGTTGCCCAGGTGCAGTGGGCGTGATCTTGGCTCACTGCAACTTCTGCCTCCTGGGTTCAAGCGATTCTCCTGCCTCAGCCTCCCGAGTAGCTGGGATTACAGGCGCCCGCCACCATGCCTGGCTAATCTTTGTGTTTTTAGTAGAGACGGGGTTTCGCCATGTTGGCCAGGCTGGTCTGGAACTCCTGACTTCAGGTGATCCACCCACCTCGGCCTCCCAAAGTGCTAGGGTTACAGGCATGAGCCATCACGCCCAGCCGGAAATTCTTAAAATATTCAAACACAACTGTCTTCAAAATTTTGGATCCCCCCAAATGGAGACTTCATGTAGACATTCTATTTTGGAATGAGGCAGTCCTAGCTCTCCTTGGTGACTCAGTGCTATCAGTGGCTGCCTTGGCTTTCTCTACCTGCTAAATGGAGGGAGAATGAGGAGGAGCTGCAGTGTACTCTCTGGAGTACCCTTTTAAAAAAGGGTTCCTGGCCTGTTCAGGGAGAGTCTTGCTTCGGGCCTCTGCCTTAAGTGGCCAAGGGGTCTCCTTTGTGTCATACCAGGTTTTTCCTTGAGTATTATAGTCTCTTGGCAAAAGCATGCTGGAGCTTAATATGATATTCCCTTCCATGTAGATCCTTGAAACTCTCAAGTAATGGGTAGAGAGCAGCCATAAGACCTAGGCCATGTTCCTGTCCTGTTATATCCCCCAGGAACTTTGGTTGTCTGTCTACTCTTCATGGTCACGTGTTCTGTGTTTCTTTTCAGTGGATATGCTGCTGATGAAATCACTCACTGCATACGGCCTCAGGACATCAAGGAGCGCCGAGCAGTCATCATCCTCAGGAAGTAAGTGCCTTGATGTCTGACCTTCTGCCTCACCTGCAGGCCTGTCTGGAGATGTAGCTCTGGATCCACTTAGAACTCAGCTCCTATGTATCAGTGGCATGGCAGGGTGGAGAGCAGAATGGTTAAGTTCTCTTTTATTTGAATCCTGTGAGGATAAAGTTGTTTTATCGTTTTATCAGAAAATTAAGTTCTCTATTTAGGGAGTTTAGGACTGAGCAAAAGCATATACTCCCAATATTTGTGGGTATAATCTTGAGACAAGATTTGGGCAACATTCTTCCAAACCTCACCCCACCCCTTAGCCTCTATTCCTCACCTCCTTGGTTCTTATTTGTCACAGGTACTCTTGGTGATTATTTTTAGACTGTGCCTTTAGCAGCCTGCTTTAAAAATGCCTGGGTGTTCACTGCTGGGAGGAACAGGGAGTGAAGAGAGGAGACAAGGGTGGGAGGTTAGGATGTAGTATTCACCAGAATCATGGCTTGTGGCTCTTCTGTGGGGAGGGAATCAGGGATGTGCTAATTAACATCAACAAACCTGGCTTCACCAGCATTTCTTTCTTTCATGGGATGAGTGGAAGAAGCCATGGCCTCACAGACATTGGATCAAGACAAGCCTGCCCCACTGCCCACCCATCTTGCTCAGGCTGGAATGCCTAATAATTCATAGCTCACTGCATCCTCAAAGTCCTAGACTCAAGCTCTCTTCCTGCTTCAGCCTCCCCAGTAGCTGGGAATAGAGGCATGTGCCACCATACCTAGTTCAAGCCTACCTTTTGAATAGAGTCCCAGAGAAGATAGGTGATTGCCCAGAGTCATAGAAGTCAGTGAGCAGAGCAAAACAAGCACGTAAACTTAGGCTTGACCCGTATAACTTACTGTCTTTCTTCCTTCCTTCCTTCCTTTTATTAAACTTTATTTTTTAGAATAGTTTTAGATGTATAGACAATTGTGATGGTGCAGAGTTCTCATGTACTCTGCATCCCATTTCCCCTATTTGTTAATTTTTTATTGGAATGACTAAAGTCCATACTTTATTTAGATTTCCTTAGGTTTTTCCTAATGTCCTTTTTCTGTCCCAAGATGATCCTACATTACATTTAGTTGACATATCGTCTTAGACTCCTCTTGGCTGTAACAGTTTCTCAGACTTTGCCTTATTCCTTTTTTTTTTTTTTTTTTTTTGAGACAGGGTCTCACTCTGTCTCCTAGGCTGGAATAGGCTGGAATGCAGTGGCACCATCTCGGCTCACTGCAACCTGTGCCTCCCAGGTTCAAGTGATTTCGTGTCTCAGCCTCCTGAGTAGCTGGGACTGTAGGCGTGTGCCACAACACCCAGCTAACTTTTTTTATTTTTTCGTACAGACGGGGTTTCCCCCATGTTGGCCAAGCTGGTCTCTAACTTCCAACCTGAAGTGGTTCACCTGCCTTGGCCTCCCAAAGTGCTGGGATTACAGGTGTGAGCCACCACGCCCGGCCTGCCTTATTCTTGATGATATTGACTGGTTAGGTATTGTATAGAAAATCTCTCAATTAGAATTTGTCTGATGTTTTTATGGTAAAGTATATGCCATTTTTACTACATACCAAGAAAATATACCATCAGTGTAACGTAACACTATTGATATTGATCACCTGGCCGATGCACTGTCAGGTTTTCCACTGTAAAATTACTGTTTTTCCTTGTCCGTACTGTACCCTTAGGAAAGAAGCCACCATGCATGCCCACAGTTAAAGAGTGTGGGAGTTAGCACCATCTCCTTGAGGGGGAGCATGCAGGTGAATTATTTAGAATTATTCTGCAGGGGGGATTGGTCTACTCTCCCTCATTTATTCAATCGTTTATTTATATAAGTATAATTTTTATGTAAGTATGGACTCCTGGGAATTTATTTTATGCTCAAATTGTTCCAGCTTTGGTCATTGGGAATTTTTTCTGGCTCATCAACTTTAGTCAGTAAACAATAACTTTGGCATCCTGGTCCTTTGGGCCCATAACTCCAGAATAATGTAGTGGTGAAGTCTCTTTGGTATGGCTTTGCCACTTTGTCAAGTCAGAACTTTTAGTCTGTTTTAACTATAGTAGATGGGTATGATCCATATCTGTGGGACAGTCGTATGGTATAGGCAGAGCAGTGAACACGTGGGAGCTCCAGAAACTTGGGTCAACTTGGTGGGGTTGGCAGCCTCTCTTTTCTAGCCTAAGACTATTCCCAGAATTTGTCAGAGGAACGGAAGGGTTTTTATGTGCCTTCTACTTTATTTTTCTGTGATAACCAGCACAGGCAAGAACTCAGAAACAATGGAGTCCAGAGCGTAGCACTCTTCCAGCCTCTCCTCCACAGTCATTTCTTCTCAGGCTGCACCTGGTACCTCCAACTGCAGCCAGGGATGGGTGGCCTGCCCAGGCCAGGAACCTGGAGAGGAACTTCTAATGTTATATAGAACCAGAGCAGTAACTTCCCAAGTGTTCCTCTCATCTTCCCATAATAGCTTATGGGAAGCTATTATTAAGATTTTGGGGAAATCTTAGCTGGATGTGCAGGTGGTAGTGGCCATAGCTGGAGTGTCAGTCTTCTAGCTGCTACTCTTTTATTGAATGGTGACTCCCATACCTGGCCACCCAGTCCAACTGAGTCAGATGCTCCTCAGCACAGCTAGGAGTCTGCACCGTTAATCAGCTCCCTGGGAAGCTTTTTAGCCAGCTGGGCCCCTGCCAGTTGCCTGACCTTGGGAATGGCTGTTATTGGGTGACTGAAGCTCTTCTACCTTCTGACTTCATTGGGCCCAGGAACCATTCACAGACTGGGCTGGAGGGCAGAAGCACAGAGCTTTGGTGTAAGGGGACTGGAGAAGAGTGGGAGGATGTCCCAGCTTCCCCAGGTAGCTGAGCTGGGGAAGTGCACAGCTGTGGGGAACTCTAAAGTATCTGCAGTTTCTATTATGGTTCATGGATTTGTGCCTGGACTCTTGTGGCAGTGTGGCCTCCATTGGGAATATCTTCTCATCTAACATGTTCATCCTCTGATTCATATCCCAACTCCCCAAATAAACCTACATGATAACCAACTCCTCAGATAACCTAGTCATTCTTCATCGTTCAGATTGACCATTTTGACTTGCAGAAAGCATCATATAAAAAGCCCTTTAGCTTTTTAGCATCACCTAAAGCCCTTTCAGCACACATGCAGACACATACACACACCCCTCTTTGGACTGTCACAGCTCATACGCTTGCCATTGTGAATTTTCAAATCTGCATTCTGTAGGAGTAAGGAGATCCTTGTTCATCTGGGGCCTAGCATGAGGTACAGCCCAGAGGAGGCATCAACTAGTGTGGAGAACAATTCAGGCCAGTGAGGAGCAGCTCCAGAGTAGCTACATGGGCTTGTCTTGGGAAGGGACGGGTTGTGACAAGTTTCAAAGGGGGAGCATCTTGGCCCAGGCATTGCCCGGAGATAAGTATGATGTGGCCTTGGAAGATACCTGGCTGGCTTGATGTCTTCTGGTGAGGTTGTGTTACAGTGGGTAGCATCTGGGCAGTGAGCCTGGCCCTGATTATGGTAGAGGAGTTAGAGCCGGTCCTGCCTTCTCATAAGTTCAGATAAAGATTGCACAGGCTGCTGGTGGAGACCCTGGGAGCTCTGTCACCAGCTCAGGTCAGTCAGAGCTGGAAAGGTCTTTCTAAGGGCCTCATGGAAGGAAACGGGTGGGCAGCTGCCCAGTGCTTTCTGGTTGGACAGAATGCAGCTTCTGTGAACATGGGTGGTGCCAAGTCTTCGTGCACATGTGCCCTTGTTTCTCACGGGGAGGCTGGAAGTGACCTTTTAAAAAAGAGTCTCCCCAGAGTGGAATCCTCAGACTGTCCCTTGGTGTTATAATGTTTGGGGTCACAACTTAGCCAGTAAATGGCTGAGTGAGACCTGGAACCTGGGTCTTGTGGTTCCTTGGTGGTTTGCACAGTGGAGTACCCCAAGTCCCGCCCTTTCCCCCAGTGTGTCATTGGGATGGATGCTTTGAGTTAGGAAACTGGAGCTCAGATATAGAAGGGCTTTCTTGCCTCTGCTGTGCAAGTAGAGAGTTGTGCTGATTGGGGAGAATGTTATGAGTATGTAGGGGACACTCTACAGAGAGTGGGGTGAGGCAGCAGCTACAGGCTAGTTGGCTCTTTGAGGTGCCTCAGCACCCCCAAACTTCCCTGAATGTTGCTGTCTTCCAGCCAACCGAGGGCAAGCTGCCCCAACATGCAAGTCTTTTCTCTGTAATCGTTGGTAACCCTGGAAGGGGAGGCTGGACCTAACCTTACTGGAGGTGTGGTTAAAGTTCTAAATTACTAGTTAGATAACCAAGAGGCTGACAAACTTCTGGGGTATAATAATTCATCTGTGAGGGGAGTCTTCCAGTTTTTCCATGATTCCCTAGTGCTCCTGCACTAGTGCACTCTGTGCTTCTGCTCCTGGTAGGCCTTGCTAGCTGCCCTGTGCCAAGCATCCACATATTAACCTTGAAACTAGAAGGTATGAACTCTGTTTGGAAAGGGGTTCAGGTAGGAAGTGAGCTGCCTCAGGTCATCTTGCTAGTTGGAATGACCTTTGAGCAGGGATTTCTGACTGGAGGGAAACATCAAGTATCTACTATGTACAAGGCACTTGAGGTGGGCGCCGCAGGAAATTTAGTACCCCCTTGGTGCTTCACATGTAATAAGTTTGCACTTTGCATGCCATTCCAACACAAAGCAGAGTGAACACTGGTGTAAAAGCACAGGATATTCTCTGGGAGCCCTGCAAAAAAACCCCAAAAACCCAGGCCGGGCGTGGTGGCTCACACCTGTAATCCCAGCACTTCAGGAGGGCGAGGCAGTTGGATCACCTGAGGTCAGGAGTTCAAGACCAGCCTGACTAACATGATGAAAATACTAAAAATACAAGAATTAGCTGGGCATAGTGGCAGATGTCTGTGATCCCAGCTACTCAGGAGGCTGAGGCAGGACAACTGCTTGAACCCGGGAGGCAGAGGTTGCAGTGAGCCGAGATTGCACCATTGCACTCCAGCCTGGGAGACAGAGCGAGACTCCATCTCAAAAAAAAAAAAAAAAATTTTTTTTATTACATCCAGCTTTGCGGGAGGAAGGGTAAAGGCGAGCTTGGTAGATCTGGCCCCTGAGCTAGAAATTGCTGGCCAGGCAGAAATGGTAAGCTCAAAGGCTAGGAGGCAGGGAAATATAGGGGACTTCTGTAGATGAGGAATGAAAGAGGGAAGGAGGCCTTAGATCAACATTTGATTCTCAAGAGATGGCTTATGGGTCTTCGGGGCCTTTAGTTGGTGACTAGGGCACCCAATCCCTTGGTTTCTAGGAGGCCCTCAGGATTGCACTGTGAGACTTGTATTCTTGAGATTGGTACTCTCCAGTTAACCAGATAAAGTGGCACAAAGCAGTATATATAGCCCATTTATTTGCTTTTGGTCAAGTGGAACTCAGCTCAGAGTGGTCTGAAGCTGGGAAATGCAGCTGGAGATCCCTTTGCCAAGTGGTAACCTAAGCTGGTGTGTGCTAGGCTCTGTGCTAGTGCCTGGAATGGGGTTTGTGTGGGTTCCTATTCTCTTTTGTCCTTTGGGAAAAGGCAGACATTTAGCATCTCAACAGGAACTGGTCAAAGAAGGCTTTCCAGATAAGTGCCACCTGAAGGTAGTCAAGGATGCTTGGGCCTTAGCCAGCATAGAATGAGGCTCAGGGGCAAAGATAGTTCAGTCAGAAGAGATGCTCTTTACAGAGGCTTGGAGTCCAGGAACTCTGTTCTGGAACACAGAATAGATAAGGAGTGGAGGGCTTGATACACTGGCCTAAGACAGAAAAAACTTCACGCTGTGCAGAGAAATGTTAAGGGCGCTGGGGAGCCACGGAGGCATGTGAGCAGTGGGGTGAGGGATTTGCATGTGAGAGATTGTAGGAAGCGGAGCTCAATAGCTTACTTGGTCATTAGATCCACAGAGTTCAAGGAGTCAGGAGACCCTCCATGAGAGCAGAGCAATCTGAATGTGAGGCTGAGTGGATGGATGAGCAGTGGAAGGAATTGGAGGTCTCATTCTGGACCTCGTTCCTCAGCAGTGGGGTGAGGAGTGGCTAGCTCTGGTTTCTCTGACCAGGGCTTGGTGTTGCTCCTTTCTCCATGATTTGTGTCTCCTGTGGTTAGATTTAGCTCACATTTGTTCCCTGGTTCAGTAAGTCTGTGTCTACGTGCATACACCCTGCCCTTTTGGCAGCCTGACTGTTCTGATGTGTCTGTGGCCTGCCCAAGGAATATGGGTACAATGGGATCACCAGGGAGGTGACAAACTTGGGCTTCTGCCCTGGCTCTACCACTCCTCTCCAAATGCAATCTTATCTGCACCTGTAAATTGGGCAGTTGTGGTTAAACTTGTGAATGCTAGGTGGTCTTCTAAACTCTTCCTGGCTGGGTGCGGTGGCTCGCACTTGTAATCCCAGCACTTTGGGAGGCCAAGGTGGGCGGATCGCCTGAGTGCGGGCGTTTGAGACCACCCTGGGCAACATGGTGAAACCCCATCTCTACTAAAATACAAAAAATTAGCCGGGTGTGGTAGCATGCATCTGTAGTCCCAGCTACTTGGGAGGCTGAGGCACGAGAATCGCTTGAGCCCGGGAGGCAGAGGTTGCAGTGAGCCAAGATTGCACCACTGCACTCCAGCTTGGGCTACAGAGTGAGACTCCATCTCAGATAGATAGATAGATAGATTGATTAATTTAAAAAACCAGGTGTGGTGGCATGTACCTGTAGTCCGAGCTACTCGCGAGCCTGAGGCAGGAGAAATAATAAATAAATAAAGAAATAAAACCAGGTGTGGTGACATATACCTGTAGTCCGAGCTACTCGTGAGCCTGAGGCAGGAGGATCGCTTGAGCCCAGGAGGTCAAGGCTGCAGTGAGCTGTAATCCCACTCGTGCACTCCAGGCTGGGTGATAGTGAGACCTTGTTTCAAAGAAAGTAATTAATTGGCCGGGCGCGGTGGTTCACGCCTGTAATCCCAGCACTTTGGGAGGCTGAGGCGGGTGGATCATGAGGTCAGGAGATCGAGACCATCCTGGCTAACACGGTGAAACCCCGTCTCTACTAAAAATACAAAAAAACTCAGCTGGGCATGGTGGCAGGCGCCTGTCATTGCAGCTACTCGGAGGCTGAGGCAGGAGGATGGCATGAACCCGGGAGGCGGAGGTTGCAGTGAGCCGAGATCGTGCCACAGCACCCCAGCCTGGGCGACAGAGCGAGACTCCGACTCAAAAAAAACAAAATAAACGAGAAGTCTGATGTTGGCAGGAGGCTGGTGGAAGATGGGTGGGGAGAGTCCCATGAGGGGAGTGGGTACTATTGCAGGAGAGCCAGCAAGGTACAGACCTGAGCTTTGTGGGAGTCTGATTCTCAAAGGTGCTGGAGCTTAGACCTCAGCTCTAGGGACCCAGGTTACTAAATAGGCAAGAGGGTGCTTGGACAGGCCCACAACACTGGTCTCTGCCTTGCTTTGTTGGAAAGCCAAGCTTTTAGCACAAGGTGCCTGGTAAAGGTGGAGCCAGAAGTTGGAGAGTGGTTGGTAGCTGGCTGGGGACTGCCCTCGCTCCAGGGTCATCGTGGCCTGAGTGTGGTCTGGTTTACCATCTTCCCAGAAATGGTGGTGCTGCCACCTGCATGTACAGTGTTCTCTTGCACTGAGGAGGGCCCACCTGCACTTTATTTTTTAATTAAAAAAAAAAAAATTAGGGCCGGGCACAGTGGCTCACGCCTGTAATCCCAGCACTTTGGGAGGCCGAGGCAGGCGGATCACGAGATCAAGAGATCAAGACCATCCTGGCCAACATGGTGAAACCCTGTCCCTACTAAAAATACAAAAATTAGCTGGGCATGGTGGCGTGCACCTGTAGTCCCAGCTACTCATGAGGCTGAGGCAGGAGAATTGCCTGAACCCGGGAGGTGGAGGTGCAGTGAGCCAAGATCGTGCCACTGCACTCCAGCCTGGAGACAGAGCAAGATTGTCTTAAAAAAAAAAAAAAGTTTAAATAGGGACAAGGTCTTTCTTACTTTGTTGCCCAGGTTGGTCTGAAACTCCTGGCTTTTAAGTAATCCTTCTACCTTGGCCTCCCAAAGTGCTGGGATTACAGGTGTGAGCCACTGTGCCTGGCCCCACCTGTGTTTTAGAGGCCATCACAGAGTAATAGGTAGTAGCTTTGTGACTCAAGCTAGTGATTTGCTCTGGGATTTAGCTTTGCTCTCCAATCCCTGCAGGGAGAATAATTCACCCCAGCAGCTTCTCTGGAGGACCTAGGATAGGATCAACTCCCTCCCTCCCTTCAGTTCACACTTTAGTGCTACAGCCATCCTTTGTTGTGACCTGCCTTGTCCCTGCTTTGTCCTGACACTGTAGGTGGCTGCCCTGGGTATCATGGTCAACCCCCACCTCACATGCCCGAGGTGCTTTGCTCTGACCTTTGAATACTGACTGATCTGTAAGGCAGGTCTTCATTCCTGTTGCCACCTTAGGAGGCCTGGGTCCAGACCTTACTGCTAGAACTGAGCCTCCTGAATCCAGATTTGTGACTCTCTCTGCTAAACCCTGAGGACCTGGCCTGCACCATGAGAGTTGGTTGCCTTTTAAGGGGGGCATGTTCTGAAGTTAAGCTACTGGTGGGCACTGGGCTTGGAGTAAAGCTCTAGCCTGGCATCCTGCATCTTAGTGAATTTTTGGAAGTGTGGGGAGGGCAGGAGCTTTTCCAGCTGTTATGAGATATAACAGTCCCAGGGGATGTGTCAAGAGCTCTCATCTTGGTGGCTCTGCTTTTCTCCTACCATCCATCATTCACCCGAAGAAACAACTCCAGAGTGCCCCCACTAGGGCTTCACTGGGGCTTTTGGGGCACACAGTGGCTTTCCTTCCCTGAACATGGGCTCCCTGGCACCTATAGGGTCTTAGCTTTATGGGTACCAGAGGAGGGACTTTCTTCAGTGAGGCCCTTAGAGTCCTTTAAGTCAAGTATAACTGCTAACATTTTATTTAGTCTGATCTCTGCCACCTGGACCTCTCAACTTGGTGACACAAGGCCTGGTAAAGAAAAGGTCATTGGGCCAGGCGTGGTGGCTCACGCCTGTAATTCCAGCACTTTGGGAAGCCAGGACGGGCGGATCACCTGAGGTCGGGAGTTCAAGACCAGCCTGACCAACATGGAGAAACCCCGTCTCTACTAAAAATACAAAAGTAGCCAGGCGTGGGGGCGCATGCCTGTAATCCCAGCTATGCGGGAGGCGGAGGTTGCAGTGAGCCAAGATCGTGCCATTGCACTCCACCCTGGACAACAAGAGTAAAACTGTCTTAAAAAAAAAAAAAAAAAAAAAAAAAATAGAAAAGCTAATTGAGCCAGGTGTGGTGGCTCACGCCCATAATCCTAGCACTTTGGGAGGCTGAGATGGGCAGATCGCTTGAGCCCCAGTGTTTGAGACCGGTCTGGCTAACATGGTGAAATGCTGTCTCTACTGAAAATATAAAAATTAGCTGAGTGTGGCAGCGGGTACCTATAATCTCAGCTGCTTGGGAGGTTGAGGTGGGAGGATCGCTTGAAGTTGCAATGAGCCAAGATCCCGCCACTGCACTCCAGCCTGGGTGACAGAATGAGCCCCTGTCTCAAAAAAAAAATAATAAAAATAAAAAGCTCATCTGGAGCCCGGCTTGGTGGCTCATACCTGTAATCTCAACACTTGGGAGGCTGAGGTGGGAGGATCACTTAGAAGAGTTAGAGACCAGCCTAGGCAAAATTGTGGTACCCTGTCTCCGAAAAAAACCATTAGCCGGGCATGGTGGCCCAGTCCTAGCTTCTTGGGAGGCTTGGGCAGGAGGATCCCTTAAGCCTAGGAGTTCAAGGCTGCAGTGAGTTGTGATCATACCACTGCCCTCCAGACTGGGTGACAGAGCAAAACACGATCTCTCTTTGAAAAAAAAAAAAGAATTGATTCTATTCTATTTCACATCCTCATCTCTGGTAGTTGCGCAGTACCACCTCTACCCAGAGAATCCCAGCCTTGAAGGAGGCAACTTGCCGTCGATTCCTTATACCCTCAGCGCAAAGAAGCCTTAGAGCCAGTCACATTTCTGTCTTTTGCTCAGATGGGGAAACTGAGGCCCGAGGAAGGATGGTGACTAGCCTGGACTCTGAGTGGCAGTGCCAAGACTAGATCTTCCTGCTGTTGATGTTAGGTTCTGCATCCATGAGTCTGGAGGAGTCCAGAGTGGAGCCTGAGACTGGAGAGCCACTCACTGCAGCTGGGCCCTTCTGGCATCCCCCTCTACAAGGCCAACCCAAAGGGATGGGGATGCCTGTCCTACCTGCCTACCCACCAGTTTGGGCCTGAGGCATCAGAACATTGGTTCCCAGCTGGAAGGAAGGAGATGCTCCTGCTGCCTTTAGGAGAGAGATTTCCTACCCACGTTCAGAGTAACTCTTGCCTGTCAGGCTTGAAGTCTCACTTTGGCTTTAAACTTTCCCCCGTGACTTGCAGGATGCATGACTTACTGCCTTTCTGATTCTTCCCATGTATGTACAGTAGGCCAGCCAATGGAATGTGGGGAGGCAGCCATGGGGAATGGGGGAAACTGTGAGGACCAGATGCAGTTGTTACCAAGGATGCCAAGCAGCCTAGCCCAAGGCAGTTGTTGGATTTCCCTCCTGCTTACTTCTCCGCAGCATCCTCTAGTATCCTTAGAGTCCTGCTCTGACTGCAACCCCTACTCCTTCGGAACTAAGTTACTACTTTGTGTCTAGCAGACCCTGGAAAAGGTGCCTTCAGGGTCTCTGCTAGCTGTGTCCTATCACTTCCCACCCAGTCTGTTACATGGGTCCTTCTGCCCTTTGCTCCCACCTGCCTGACTTGCCAGCCTTCTCTGTACCACACAAGGAGCCTGAGGGCTTTGAGGTTTTCCAGGCCAGCTCCCTTCTGTTCTGGCTTCGTAAAGGACTTGGATCACTGCCCTGAGTTACCTCTACCCAGCTTCTCCATCCCCCTCTTCCTCATCTGTATTTGTGTGCCTTCCCTTTACTAGGCAGTGTATTCCTTGAAACCTATAGCTATACCTGCTGCTTGGTGGGGACTGTACCTTCAAAAGCCCTCTGGCCTCTACCTTGTCAGCATCCTGAAATGAGCAGAAACTGCCAGGTGACTGCTCATGGTTGTGGAGTGGGCCTGGGTTCCCTACCCTGGCTCTGCCACTCAGTCTCAGCATCCCTGTCTGTACAGTGAGAAGATAGGGTAGCTCTGGCTCGCTCTGTCTCCAGCCCCTCTACAGGCCTGGACCAGGGATCCTTCCTGTGTTGGGACCCACCTGTGGGGCCGTTGGTCCTCTGGCAAATGAAGTAGATGGCCCCAGAGAACCTGTGGGTCCAAATGGAGTGAGGTGAGGCTGCTTGGTTCAGCTGAGAGCGAGCCCTGGGATCTTGCCCCTAGGGCAAGCCCTGGGATCTTGCCCCTAGCACAGCCTGTCATTGAGAGTTGCCAAACAGAAGTGTTCCCATTCCTTACTCCTAAATGTGGACTTGAGGAGGGTCTTTGAAAGTCAGCTAGACCAATCTCTAGTTGAACCTCAAGGAGAGTGAGGTACAGAGCAGAGACTGCTGGCTTCCAGGTCCAGCTGGCTCCCACTTGGCCTGGCCAGAGAATTGGTCTGATGGTGCCCACACTTTCACCAGAGGCCCTTTGGTGACCCCATGCATGTTTCCTTTGCAGGACAAGATTAGATGCACCCCGGTTGGAAACAAAGTCCCTGAGCAGCTCCGTGTTACCACCCAGCTATGCTTCAGATCGCCTGTCAGGAAACAGCAGGGACCCTGCTCTGAAACCCAAGCGGTCCCACCGCAAGGCAGACCCTGATGCTGCCCACAGGTACTCAGCTTAGGACCCTCAGCAAAGGCTGGCAAAGGCCTGGCTGCAGGGTGAGAAGGGTGGAGAAGCCTGGGGTAGACTGTTTAGGAGCCTTGGTTTGCTCACCCTTTCAAAACCTTATGTCTGGTTCCTCTGGGTTGGTGGCACTGGTGACATTCCCACCTAACCCTGGCCAACTGCCTGTACACCCAGAGAGAAGGGGTCAGGCAGAGACTGTAACAAATGGCAATATCATGGCTTTCCCATGACTTTCCTTGTTCAGTCTCACCCAGACAGATGCCCTTGTGGAATTATACTTAGATGTCAGGAGGGAATCTTGGGACTTGGATAATAGTGAACCAAGGACTTATTTCAAAAAGGGTTGGATAAAAGGAATTTGAGGAGATAATTTTTTTTAAGGAAAAAAATGTTTTGGCTGGCGCAGTGGCTCACGCCTGTAATCCCAGCACTTTGGGAGGCCAAGGCAGGCAGATCACAAGGTCAGGAGATCGAGACCATCCTGGCTAACACGGTGAAACCCCATCTTTACTAAAAAATACAAAAAATTAGCCGGGTGTGGTGGCAGGTGCCTGTAGTCCCAGCCCCTCGGGAGGCTGAGGCAGGAGAATGGCGTGAACCTGGGAGGCAGAGCTGGCAGTGAGCCGAGATGGCATCACTGCACTCCAGCCTGTGCGACAGAGCAAGACTCTGTCTCAAAAAAAAAAAAAAATTGTTTTTTAAGTGTTGGGGAAGGTTTCCAAGGAGGTGATGTTTAAGTTGATTCCAGAAGGATAAGAAAGACGTGGAAGAGCATTCTAGGCAGGAAATACTGCATGAGCTAAACCCTGAAACACAAAAGAGCTTTGTGGTTTCAGGGGGTAATGGGGTTGGTAAGTGGAGAAGGGGGTGTTGGGAGGCCCAAGAGAGAGTAAGTGGGTAGAGCTGGGAAGTAAAGGTAGATGGCAGAACCGTGCAGAGTCTTGAGGCTGTGGTAGGGAAGACCTCTGTCCAGCAGCCCTGGCAGTGTCCCAGGGCACCAGACTCCAAGCCAGGCAGACCCCACAGGGTAATTGGGAAATGTCCCAAAGACTGGGGTGGTCACTGGCACTTAGTGTGCAAGAACCTCCGATACCAGGGCCTCTGCCAGGACTACCCTTCATTGCGGACCACTGAGCTGAAGTGACTCATCCCAAGGATGAGACAAGGTACAGCGGTAAAGCCAGGCCCCTCCTGCCAACCTCTCAGATAACGCCCTACCTCCCTTTCCTTGCAGGCCACGGATCCTGGAGATGGACAAGGAGGAGAACCGGCGCTCGGTGCTGCTGCCCACACACCGGCGGAGGGGTAGCTTCAGCTCTGAGAACTACTGGCGCAAGTCCTACGAGTCCTCAGAGGACTGCTCTGAGGCAGCAGGCAGCCCTGCCCGAAAGGTGAAGATGCGGCGGCACTGAGTCTACCCGCCGCCCTCCTGGGAACTCTGGCTCATCCTTACGTAGTTGCCCCTCCTTTTGTTTTGAGGGTTTTGTTTTTGTTTATTGGGGGGTTTTTTTTTGTTTTTGTTTGTTTGTTTGTTTTTTTGTTTTTTTTTTTGATTCTATATATTTTTCCTTGGTTTGTTGCCTGTTAAGGCTGAAGAATAGAATTGGCCAGGACCTAGGTTCTCATATTCTTGGAATTCCTCCTGGATAGAAAGGCTGTTAGCATCAATAGGGGACAGAGGCTGATGCTGGAGTGGCCAGTAGAGGTGGTGGAGCAGAGCAGCCATCTTTTAAGTGGGGCTGTATCAGGCTGGGTTTATTTAAAAGCAACAAAATGTTTTGGTTAAGAAAATTATTTTGCTTTCAGTGTAAATCTTCGCAGTGTTCTAAACAAAGTTCAGTCTTCTGCTCGCCCCTTTCCTCCACTGATGTCTGCACTTGGTTGAGGTCTCCTGGAGCCTCACAGGCTCTGCATGGGGGCTGCTGTTCTCCACTTCTCACCTGCCATCCACGCCCTGCAAGCTCATGCAAACACCCTTTCTTCCTCCTGCGGCAGAGTTGTTCAGGTTGCCTGGGCAGGGGCTTAAACAGTGCCAGCCCCTGCCATCCCAAAGCTATTGTTAAGCCCCCCAGGCGTCCTCCACCCACGCCCACTAGCCTGCCCTGTCCACAGTTCCTTGGGCTGCTGAGGGGCTAGTGCAGCGGTCCTGACCTCTCTTCTCAAGAGCACACTTCTTTGCTGGTTGCTCCTTTTGAGCATATGCGTGTGATTATTTGGAACAGTTAGACTTGCCACGTTGGGTCAGTTTTAGAAATTGTTTCTAGCTAGAGGGACTGGTGTCCTTCCAAGTCTAGCATTTGGGGTATGGAAAATTGTTGTGGTGTGTGGTAGGGTTTTTGTTTTCTTTTTTGAGTTTTTTTTCCCCCTTTAGTCTCCTGGCTTTTTCCTTTCCCTTCCCTTCTCCATTGGCCAGCTTGGGCCTCATCCTCATGTCATCCTTCTAGGAAGGCGCCTGCCCCCTCTTGTCTGCTGGCAGCATGCATCCAAGGCCAGAGCTCAGGCCTGCAGACTGGGCTGGTGCCTCCTCCGCTTCAGGGTATGGGAGTTGGTGAAGGGGCTTTCAAAAAATAATAATAAAGAAAAAAAAGGTAAAGTCTTTGGTAGCTTCTATCCACTCAGATCCTGGAAGGCAGCAAGGTTTTGTGGATCTAGATTCATTAGGAATGTCTTCTTGTCAGCCAGGCCAGGACCCGGGCTTGCCAAGAGCAGAGGCCCTCCCAGCAACCAGGATACCACCACTTTGGGGGCTTTGTGTACAGAGGTCCGGGTCTGAGACCTCATAGGCTGCAGAAATCTGGGGCAGCCACCATCAAGAAGCCCCTCTCAGGGGCCAGAACTCCTTTGCCAGCGTGGATTTCTCAAGTCGGGACTGCATAATTAAAGCAGTTGCAGTTTTATTTTTTTTACAGCTTTTTTCCCAAAAATGATTTGTAGTTGTGTGTGCAGCACTTTGCCCTGATATGTGTGCTCTACAATAAAAACCAAATCTAATATATTTTGAAACAGTTGTCTGATGTTGTTATAAGAGAGGGCTTGCCTTTGGTGCTTCCTTAATCCCTTTAACTTTCTTAAACTTGGAACAGGGGTTGGGGAGGCAGAGCTCATTGGCCACCAGCGTCCCAGAGGAGTCGACTGGTCTTGGACACTGGGCCTCCTGTGTGCCTAGCCTCGGATTTATGGCTGAAGGTGGACTTGCCCTCACCCCACTGGCCTTTCTCCCACTCCAAGGAGGGTGAACTTCGTAAACCACGATGTCCAGGTGCCCAGGGACCACACCTTCTGGAGTTCTGGAAGTCCCTCTTTCAGATGTGATCACTGAGAGGCTGGTGCTGGTGAAGGGGGAAATGGCAGGCACAAAAGCAAGGGAGAACCTGGCTTTTGTGGAAAATATGCGAGTGATTTTGCTCATTAAACAAATACTTAGCCAGGCAAGGTGGATCACCTGAGCTCAGGAGTTCGAGACCAGCATGGGCAACTTGGCGAAACCCCATCTCTACTAAAAATACAAAAATTTAGCCAGGCGTGTTAGCATCTGCCTGTGGGCTCAGCTACTAGTGAGACTGAGACAAGAATTGCTTGAGCCTGGGAGGCAGAGGTTTCAGTAAGCCGAGATTGTGCCATTGCACTCCAACCTGGGCAACAGAGCGAGACCTTGTCTCAAAAAAAAAACAAAAACTCCTTGAGTTCCTATTGTATACCAAGCCACACTGGGACCCCAGTAATGAGCAAAACTCTGGTCCCTCCTTTGAAGATGCTCATGATAGTGTGGAGTGCAGGTACTGGCATGAAGCAGATGTTTTTCAATGGGTAAAGCTGGAGCCCAGAGGGCTTTAGTCCCTCCAGACTTCAGACCTGGCTCCCTATGCCTGGTAAAGGGCTTCTATCTAGGGACTCTTACTCTGTTGTAGTGCTCAGAGCTAGTCTGGCCAAATTCTTGCTGTGGAAACTTGGATAAGCTGCTTACCTCCACATTTACCAGAGAAGAGACTCCAGAGCGGGGCAAGTAACTGGCCTGGGCTTGGTCTGAAAACTAGTGCGAGGGTCTGAAGAGACAGGGGCCAGAGTCTGTGGTCTGGGGCTAGTTGGGTCTGGAGGGGTAGACACTGGGCTAGGCAGAGTGGACCTTGGATCCCCTGGAGAAGGAAACCCCAGATCTGAGGGAAAGTGACTTGCAGAATGTCATCCAGAGTATAAATGGCAGAGGTAGGCATCCCCCACTCCATGCCTGAGCTTCTGACTCCTGGGGCATGGGATAGGGGCTCAGAGAAGGGCTGGGGGAGTGCGAGGAACCCTCTTTGTGGGGGACCCTATTTTACATTGCCATTAAAAAATCAGACTCCTGGCCCGGCGCAGTGGCTCATGCCTGTAATCCCAGCACTTTGGGAGGCCGAGGTGGGCAGATCACAAGGTCAGGAGTTTGAGACCAGCCTGGCCAACATAGTGGAACCCCATCTCTACTAAAAATACAAAAAATTAGCTGGGCATGGTGGTGGGCCCCTGTAATCCCAGCTACTTGGGAGGCTGAGGCAGGAGAATCGCTTGAAGCCGGGAGGCGAAGGTTGCAGCGAGCCGAGATCGCGCCACTGCACTCCAACCCAGCGGACAGTGCGAAACTCCATCTCAAAAAAAACAAACAAAAAAAGACTCCCAGCCTGACCAACATGGTGAAACTCCCATCTCTACTAAAAATACAAAAATTAGCTGGGCGTGGTGCTGGGCGCCTGTAATCCCAGCTACTCAGGAGGCTGAGGCAGGAGAATCGCTTGAACCCGGGAGGCGGAGGTTGCAGTGAGCAGAGATCGTGCCACTGGACTCCAGCCTGGGCGACAGCGAGACTCAGTCTCAAAAAAAAAAAAAGTCAGACTCAGCCAAGAACAGTGGCTCACACCTGTAGTCCCGGCATTTTGGGAGGCCAAGATGGACAGATTGCTTGAGCCCAGGAGTTTGAGACCAGCCTGGGCAACACAGCAAAACCCTGTCTCGACAAAAATACAAAAATTAGCCAGGTATGATTGTATGCACCTGCAGTCCCAGCTACTTCGGAAGCTGAGGTGGGAGATGACTTGAGCCCAGGAAGTCAAGGCTGTAGTGAGCCGAGATCGCGCCACTGCACTCCAGCCTGGGTGACCCTGTCTCAAAAAGATTCAGGCCGGGCGTGGTGGCTCACGCTTGTAATCCCAGCACTTTGGGAGGCTGAGGCAGGCAGATCATGAGGTCAGGAGTTCGAGACCAGCCTGGCCAACATGGTGAAACTCTTTCTCTACTAAAAATGCAAAAATCAGCTGGGCACGGTGGCACGTGCCTGTAATCCCAGCTATTCGGAAGGCTGAGACAGGAGAATTGCTTGAACCTGGGAGGCAGAGGTTGCAGTGAGCTGAGATCACACCACTGCACTCCAACTTGGACAACAGAGCGAGACTCCATCTCAGAAAAAAAAAAAGGATTCAGCCTCTTCCCAATCCCTGGGTGAAAAAGGCCCTTCACCCTGTAGTATGGAGAGATAGGAGGACTAGAGGAGGGGGCTTTGGCCCTAGCAGTTCCTGCTGTCTCTCTACCTGTACAGTAGCACCCTGTCTCTGTAACATAATCCTCTGAGTAGTCCCTAGAACTCTACATCTGATTCTGATCTGCTTGTTCCCAGCCATCTCCTAGGGCCTCAGGCCAGGTGCTGAGTCCCACCAACCCCTGTCCCTAGCCCAGTCTTGTACACAGTAGATGCTCTAACAGCTTGTGCCATCCCTCACCCCACTAGGACCCCATCCCATTCCTCCAACCCTTTTGTGTGGAAGGGGAAACTGAGGCCCAGAGAAGTTGACTGGGTCACGTTCAATGAGAAGGTCACGTTCATGCATTC
This sequence comes from Pongo abelii, assembly GCF_028885655.2. Taxonomy (NCBI): domain Eukaryota; kingdom Metazoa; phylum Chordata; class Mammalia; order Primates; family Hominidae; genus Pongo; species Pongo abelii. Next base: position 18,055,895 of record NC_072004.2, on the reverse strand, counting down.
AAAAAATATTGTCTAGCCAGGCACGGTGGCTCGTGCCTGTAATCCCAGCATTTTGGGAGGCCAAGGCAGGTGGATCACTTGAGGTCAGGAGTTTGAGACCAGCCTGGCTAACATGGTGAAACCCCATCTCTACTAAAAATACAAAAATTAGCTGGGCATGGTGGTGCATACCTGTAGTCCCAGATAACTCGGGAGGCTGAGGTGGGAGAATCACTTGAACCCAGGAGGTGGAGGTTGCAGTGAGCTGAGATTGCGCAGTGCTGGAGATACAAGACAGACCTAGTATATGATGTCATATACGCATAAAGTTATAAATTTTACTGATGTGAAGTATAGCATATAAATAATTATTATTTTTGAGATGGAGTCTTGTACTGTCGCCCAGGCTGGAGTGCAGTGGAGTGATCTCCACTCACTGCAACCTCCACCTCCCGGGTTCACGCGATTCTCCGGTCTCAGCCTCCCGAATAGCTGGGATTACAGGCACCTGCCACCATGCCCAGCTAATTTTTTGTATTTTTAGTAGAGATGAGGTTTCACTATGTTGGCCAGGCTAGTCTTGAACTCCTGACCTCATGATCCACCCACCTCGGCCTCCCAAAGTGCTGGGACTACAGGCGTGAGCCACTGTGCCTGGCCAGGATATAAATTATTAAAACATATATATTCTTATAAATTCCATATAACCAATCTTTTCTCACAGAAAGCTATTTTAGTTTTTTTGCTGAATTACTGTATTTGTAGTCTGCCTGTGCTTATAATTCAACCATCATATGACAAAGGGACTTGCATCATACCTGCTTGTAATAGTTTCCTGTGGCTGCCATAACAAGTCACCACAACCCTGGTGGCTTAAAACAACAAATTTATTTCTCTCAAATTCTGGGAAACTCAACATCACTGGGCTTGCCTGCCTAGTGGAAAACCTGTTCTTTGCCTCTGACAGCTTCTGTTAGCTGTTAACATTCCTTGACTTGGGAACGGGCAGATTCCCGTCTCTGCCTCCATGGTCACATGGCCTCCTCCTCTGTGTACCACATCTCCTCTGTCTTTTTTTTTTTTTTTTAAAGACAGAGTCTCACTGTCACCCGGGCTGGAGTGCAATGGCTGGATCACAGCTCACTGCAGCCTTGACCTGCCAGGTTCAAGCAATCCTCCTGCCTTGGCCTCTCAAACTGCTGGGATTACAGGTGTGAGCCACTGTGCCTGGCTTCTGCCTCTCTCCTGATAGGACATTCACGATTGGATTTAGGGCCCCTCTGTCACCCAGGCTGGAGTGCAGTGACATGATCTCGACTCACTGCAGCCTCAAACTCCTGGGCTCAAGTGACCCCCCTGCCTCAGCCTCCCAACCTCAGGTGTGCATGCACCACTACGCCCTGCTAATTTTTTTTAAAAAATTAGCACCAGGCGCGGAGGCTCACACCTGTAATCCCAGCACTTTGGGAGGCCGAGGCAGGCAGATCACGAGGTCAGGAGATCAAGACTATCCTGGCTGACACGGTGAAACCCTGTCTCTACTAAAAAATACAAAAAATTAGCCAGGCGTGGTGGCGGGTGCCTGTAGTCCCAGCTACTCGGGAGGCTGAGGCAGGAGAATGGCGTGAACCTGGGAGGTGGAACTTGCAGTGAGCTGAGATGCACCACTGCACTCCAGCCTGGGCGACAGAGCAAGACTCCGTCTCAAAAAAAAAAAAAAAAAAAAATTATAGGCCGGGCATGGTGGCTCACACCTGTAATCCCAGCACTTTGGGAGACCAAGGCGGGCGGATCACCTGAGGTCAGGAGTTCAAGACCAGCCTGCCCAACGTGGCGAAACCCCATCTCTACTAAAAAATACAAAAAATTAGCCAGGCTTGGTGGGCACCTGTAATCCCAGGTACTCAGGAGGCTGAGGCAGGAGAATCGCTTGAACCCAAGAGGCGGAGGTTGCAGTGGGCCAAGATCATGCCACTGCACTCCAGCCTGGGCGACAAGAGCAAAACTCCATCCCCGCAAAAAAATTTTTTTTTGTAGAAGACTTCACACTGTGTTGCCCAGGCTAGTCTCAAACTTCCAGCCTCAAGTGATCCTCCTGCCTTGTCCTCCCAAAGCACTGAGCCACCGTACCCAGTCCCCTATGTAATGATGTTTAATTATATTCGAAAGACCCTTTTTCCTTATGAGGTGACATTCACAGGTCCCAGGGATAATGACCTGATATTTGTGGAGGCCATGGATCAGCCCCTACATGCCCTTCTCCCAGTAAAGTTATTGCCATTAAATCTGATATATCACCTGCTTTCTCATCCTCAAATATTAGTTGGATTAAAATTTCTCAGCTTTAGCAGTACTTTTAAATTTAATCTGAATCATTAATATTTTCCTTCACTTTCTTTTTCTTTTTTTTGAGACAGAGTCTTGCTCTGCCGCCCAGGCTGGAGTACAGTGGCATGATCTCGGCTCTCTGCAAGCTCTACCTCCCAGGTTCACGCCATTCTCCTGCCTCAGCCTCCTGAGTAGCTGGGACTACAGGCGCCCGCCACCATGCCTGGCTAATTTTTTGTATTTTTTAGTAGAGACAGGGTTTCACCGTGTTAGCCAGGATGGTCTTGATTTCCTGACCTCATGATCTGCCCACCTCGGCCTCTCAAAAGTGCTGGGATTACAGGCGTGAACCACCACATCCAGCCCTCTTCATCACTTTCTTAAATCTAGACCTGTGCTCTTCAATACAGCAGCCACTGATACTTGGCTATTGAGTATTTGAAATGTGGCTAGTTTGAATTGAAATGTGCTTTTAGTGTAAAATACCAGAATTTGAAGAGTTAGTATGAAAAAAACAATGTAAATCATTAAAAACTTTATATTGGTTGCTTGTTGAAGATACTATTTTGGGCTGGGCATGGTAGCCTATGTATAATCCCAGCACTTTGGGAAGCTATGGTGGATGGATTACTTGAAGTCAGGAGTTTGAGAGCAGCCTGACCAAATGGCGAAAGCCCGTCTCTACTAAAAACACAAAAATTAGGTGTGGTGGCGCAAGCCTGTAATCCCAGCTACTTGGGAGGCTGAGGCAGGCTTGTACCTGGGAGGCAGAGATTGCAGTGAGCCAAGATCATGCCACTGCACTCCAGCCTGGGTGAGAGAGTGAGACTTTGTCTCAAAACCGCCCCAAAAAAAGAAGAAAAAAAAAACTATTTTGGACATACTGGGTTAAATAAAATAGGCTGAGGCAGGAGAATCACTTGAACCTGGGAGGCGGAGGTTGCAGTGAGCCCGAGACCGTGCCATTGCACTCCAGCCTGGGCGACAGAGCCAGAATCTGTCTCAAAAAAAAAAAAAAAGCTATTAAATTAATTTCACCTGTTTTCTGTTACTGTTATATCTGGGTACTCAATAATGAAAATTACATATGTGTCTTGCATTATATTTCTATTGGATGGTACTGGTCTAGAAAACTATAGAGCTGGGCACAGCAGCACACCCTGTATTCCCAGCTACTCAGGAGGCTAAGCGGGAAGATTGCTTAAGTCCAGGGGTTATCATGGCTGATTGCAACTGATCAAGGTAAGGTCACTGAACATGGAGCTGTGAAGAAATGTGCAGTAACACGCCAATATATAGTGTTTCCACCATACAGATACAATAGATGTAATCCAAGAGTACAGATAATAGGAAAATGTAGCAAAATAAGTAGGAAATACTTAGTTTTTAATATTAACCTTAGTTTTTAGTGTAATTTTAGTTTTATATAATGTAATTTTTAATGACTTTAACAACTGACTCGTTGGCCGGGCGCGGTGGCTCACACCTGTAATCCCAGCACTTTGGGAGGCCGAGGTGGGCGGATCACGAGGTCAGGAGATCGAGACCATCCTGGCTAACACGGTGAAACCCCATCTCTACTAAAAATACAAAAAATTAGCCTGGCGAGGTGGCGGGCGCCTGTAGTCCCAGCTACTCAGGAGGCTGAGGCAGGAGAATGGCGTGAACCCCAGGGGGCGGAGCCTGCAGTGAGCCGAGATAGTGCCACTGCACTCCAGCCTGGGCGATAGCGAGACTCCATCTCAAAAAAAAAAACAAAAAAACAAAACTGACTCGCAAAAGTTCTTGAAAATTTGCCATTTGGCTCTTGCAGAGGGCTCCAGCACACCACTAGATTCCCACAGAGAGTTTGAGCAGAGGAGTGATGTGATCAGATGTAGGATCACTGGCGCTGTTGTGCAGAGGACAGTCAAAATCAATAAGAAAACCACTGTCTTAGCTGAGTGCAGTGGCTCACGCCTGTAGTTCCAGCACTTTGGGAGGCTGAGGTGGGTGGATCACCTGAGGTCAGGAGTTCAAAACTAGCCTGGCCAACATGGTGAAACCCTGTGTCTACTGAAAATACAAAAATTAGCCGGCCTGGTGGTGGGCGCCTGTAATCCCAGCTGCTCGGAAGGCTGAGGCAGGAGAATTGTTTGAACCCGGGAGGCAGAGGTTGCAGTGAGCTGTGATCGTGCCATTGCACTGCAGCCTGGATGACAAGAGTGAAACTCTGTCTAAAAGAGAGAGAGAGGAGAGAGAAAGAGAGAGGAGAAAGAGAGAAAAAGGAGAAAGAAAAGAAAAAAAGAAAGAGAAAGAGAAAGAGAGAAAGAAAAGGAAAGAAAGAAAGGAAATCCTGTCACGTTGGCTCACACCTGTAATCCCAGCACTTTGGGAGGCCGAGGTGGGCGGATCACGAGGTCAAGATATCAAAACCATCCTGGCCAACCTGGTGAAACCCCGTCTCTATTAAAAATACAAAAAAAAAATTAGCCGGGCATGGTGGCAGACGCCTGTAATCCCAGCTACTTGGGAAGCTGAGGCAGGAGAATCGCTTGAACCCGGGAGGCGGAGGTTGCAGTGAGCCAAGATCGCGCCATTGCACTCCAGCCTGGGTGACAAAGCGAGACTCCATCCCCCCCCCCAAAAAAAAGAAAGAAAAGAGAAAAGAAAATCCACTGTCTTTGTGAGAGACGGAAAGCTAAGGGCTCGGGCGGTGTCAGGGCTGGGGTCCTCCAGTTAGGTGTGAGGTGCTTGCTGCCGCAGTTCCTCCTGTGTCCACAGTGTGGCAGCATAGCCTGAGTGATGGTGCTTCAGAGTGGGGGGGCAAGGGCCAGCAGCTGTCCCTCGGTTTGGGTGGGGAACTGAGGTCCCCAGAGACCCCCGAACCTGCCAAAGGTTACTCAGAGCCAATAACTTAGGTTCCCCACTGCTTCTGCCCTTCTCAGCCAGGGATCTCAGGGCTAGTAGGGTTTTCCTCCCACTTCCTTACTAATCCTAGTAGGTGTGGAGGGGCACTGGGACCTGTGGGTCAAGCAGATGCCATCAGGTCCACCCCCAGGCCACACATAACAGCAGTCCCAGCTTGGGCCCCACGCTACCTCTCTTGGCCCCAGCTCCTTGGAGAGTTCTAGACATCTTTGCAAGTGCCAGTACTCTGACTCAGGCAGCTCTCCTCCATGTTACCTTCTCTGGCCCCCTCCCAGGCTTTTCAGGGGTGCCTTTGGGCTCCCCCACCCAGACCAGGGCCTCCCTTAGCACTGCCTAGAGTGTACTCTGTGGTCCCAGTGTTTCCACTCCAGGCTGGGAAACAGGGCCCTAACTCCCACCTTCTCCTGCACTCTCATTGAGTGACGCCATTAACTCATTGTCTCATTTAATTCTCGCTGCAACCTCTGAGACGTCATTAGGGGCTAGGTTTACATCCTGATTCTGCAATATACTTGCTGTGTGACTTTGGGCAAGTTAACCTCTCTGGCCTCAGTTTCTTCCTTTGTAAAATGGGCGTAAGATTAAAGGAATAACTAGTGCCTGGCACAGACTAAGTGCTCAGTGTTAATAAATGGTAGCAATTAATATTAGCCCGCATTTTGCAGATGAGAAAACAGGCCCGGAGACGGAAAGTGGCAGAGGCAGGATTAGCACTTGGGGCACCAGAGATAAGTAAAACACAAAGCCCCACCTTCCAACAGGTGTGTGGTAATGTCCACATACCCAGCCCCTTGGGCCTCAATCCTGACAGTCCTTGCAGGGAGCAGGTATGCCCAGGTCCCCGTTCTTGTAGCCCAGCATGAGCCAAGAAAAGCACACTCAGGATCCAGGCTCAGCGAGTGTCAGGGCTGAGAGTCCTGCCTCCAGAGAAGGAGAACTCGGTTAGAGGTCCAGGGACTCATATATTATTCACCTGTCACCTTGGGCAGGTCACTTCTCTGAACCTCAGCTTCCTCCCTTGTATAAAACAAGGACAGACTAGGTCAGCCCCAACACTCCCCCTACCTGTCTGGCCTTTCTTTCATGGAGGCACACAACACTATCCACTCTCTGTAGATTGAGGAGACCCTAAATCCATTACTCCCTTCTGTCTGGGCCTAAAGGACACAAGACCTTATTAAGCTTCAGCTTCATTTTGCATACCACATGGGAGGAGGTATTCACTCCTCCCTGGCTTGGGCTGGCCTGCTGACCCTGTCTTGGAGTCCCAGTAAGCCCACCCTTTCTCCCACTCCCTCATCTCTCTCCTTCCATCCTAGGCCCTGCCTAGCTGTGTCCCAACCTAGACCACTCCAGGAATTTTCCAGCCTGCTAGATCTGGCCCCCCAGGAGCCACTAGGAAGAAGTTGAGTCCGTGGTTTCAGCAGCTCGAGAGGGTCATGGCCTCAGCTGGGATCTGGGCCAGCTTCTGAAAGCCAGGGCCTGCTTTCTTCAGTCAGACTTTTGGTTTTCCTTCCACCTCCGTACTGACCCTAATCTACCTCCCTTGGAGCTTCCCCACTTGTCGCTCCCTGAGATCACCCTTTCTCTTTCCCTCTGCAGAGGAGTGACCAAGTCACTGCTCTACACTTATCTTCCATTTACTGTCTATAAAACAGGGTTGTTCTTGTACCTATGAGGATTCAGGGAGATATGCACAGATATAGCCTTTGCTGGGGCACCTATGTCTGAAGACACCTTCAATGCATGCCATCCTGTTCACCTACCTGCCTACTTACATCCCATCAACCACCAAACCGCCACTTCTGTGGACTCAACTCCTGAACAGTATGGATTATTTGTTGTTGTTTTTGTTTGTTTTCTTTTGTTTTTTTTGAGACAGCATCTCACTCTTGCCCAATCTGGAGTGCAGTGGTGCGATCTTGGCTCACTACAACCTCCGCCTCCCAGGTCAAGCGATTCTCCTGCCTCAGTCTCTCAAGTAGCTGAGATTACATGCATGCGCCACCACACCTGGCTAATTTTTATATTTTTATTTTTATTTATTTTGTTATTTATTTATTTATTTATTGAGATGGAGTTTCACTCATGTTGCCGAAGCTGGAGTGCAATATCTTGGCTCACCGCAACCTCTGCCTCCTAGGTTCATGCGATTCTCCTGCCTCTGCCTCCAGAGTAGCTGGGATTACAGGCATGTGCCATACGCCTGGCTAATTTTTTGTATTTTTGGTAGAGACAGGGTTTCACCGTGTTAGCCAGGATGGTCTCGATATCCCAACCTCAGGTGATCCACCAGCCTTGGCCTCCCAAAGTGCTGGGATTACAGGCGTGAGTGACTGGGCCTGGCAATTTTTGTATTTTTAGTAGAGACAGGGTTTCACCATATTGGCCAGGCTGGACTCAAACTCCTGGCCTCAAGTGATCTGCCCGCCTTGGCCTCCCAAAGTGCTGCGATTACAGGCGTGAGCCACCGCGCCCGGCCTCAGATCTTTAATCTATTTTTTAAAATTCTTTCTTTGAGACGGAGTCTCACTCTGTCACCCAGGCTGGAGTGCAGTGGTGTGATCTCAGCTTACTGCAACCTCTGCCTCCTGGGTTCAAGTGATTCTCCTGCCTCAGCCTCCTGAGCATTACAGGTATGCACCATCACACCTGACTAATGTGTTTTTTTTTTTTGTATTTTTGGTAGAGATGGGGTTTCACCATGTTGGTCGGGCTAGTCTCGAATTCCTGACCTCGTATTCCACCTGCCTCAGCCTCCCAAAGTACTGGGATTACAGGCATGAGCCACTGTGCCCGGCTTTAATCTATTTTTTTAAATGTGTCAAGCATCGATTATGTGCCAGGCACTATTCTAGGCACAGCTGGTTCACTAGGAACAGACCCTGCCGGGCCCTGTGCTCAATTCTTTTTTTGAGACAGAGTCTCACTCTGTCGCCCAGGCTGGAGTGCAGTGGCGCCGATCTTGGCTCACTGCAACCTCTGCCTCCCGGGTTCAAGTGATTCTCCTGCCTCAGCCTCCCAAGTAGCTGGGACTACAGGTGTGTGCCATCATGCCTGGCTAATTTTTTGTATTTTTAGTAGAGATGGGTTTTCAGCGTGTTAGCCAGGATGGTCTTTATCTCCTGACCTTGTGATCTGCCCGCCTCGGCCTCCCAAAGTGCTGGGATTACAGGCGTGAGCCACCGTGCCCGGCCTCAGCTCTTGTTTTGAGTCATCTCATTTAGTCCTTACAGATGAGGAAACTGAGGCCCAGGGTGGACTCATGGTTTAGCTGAGGTCACCCAATGAGCAAGGGGATGTCTTGGGATTTGAAGGCAGACTGCAGAGCTGGGTGAGAGCCCTATGGGAGCCTAGGAGGAGGTGAGAGGAGGGGGACACCCCACCAAGGAAATGCCGAGAAGGCAGCCCCTCCCTGGCCTGAGATTGACCTGAGGCTGGGAGGCTGAAGGAAGGACCAGCTTCCCCTGCCAGTGCTGCTGATTCAGGAACCCTCCTGCCTCTGCCAGCTCCAAGGATGGGTGGGCACCTGAGATGACCGGAACCCTGTGTTCAGTTGTTTGTCTGGGCTCCCCTGACCCTCAGTTTCTTGTTCTAGCAATGAGCTGACTTGGCATGGCCATCTGTGCCAGTCTCTGCCCCCTGGGGCTGCTGTGGTAATCATAGGCCTGGGTTGCCCTGACTTGCGGGGGAGGGGACAGACAAACAGTCATTAGTGTCCCAGACCCTCCCAGCCTGGGAGATGGTGCCCTCTCTAGTGCCATTTCTGAACCCTGCCTGATGGTATGGGTCGGCTGGGCCTACATGCCCAGGCCTCAGTTTACCCATTTGTATCTGTATACCCATTTGACCCCTCTTAACCTGATCAGATGGGGCCAAGCTAGGCCTCAGGGTCATTTGGGAAAGGGGCTGGTTTAAATCCAGATTCTGGGGCCCCACTCCCGTCATTCACATTTGCAGGACCTAGAATCTGAATTAACAAGTGTGTGTGTGTTGTGGGGTGGGGGTACTGACACTTTGCGAACCCCTGTTTGCCATGAGACTCTTCCCTGCCTATCCCCTGGCTCCTTCCACTAGGTACACTCCTTACCCATTATAGCCCATGTGCACTGTCCTCTCCCAGCAGGACACTGACCCTGGGCCAGATGCCTCTTCTGGGCTCCCACAGCCCCATTGCATCCCCCATCACAGGATGGTGAGCTATGGTTAGTTAGCTGCGGTCTCGACTCAGTTCTGTTGCCCTGCTCCCCAAAAAACTGTGAGATAGGGGTTGGGAAAGGCATGGCTGCTTACTGCTTAATAACCAAATCCCACTGAAAAATGGAGACTGCTGGCTGGGTGCGGTGGCTCACACCTGTAATCCCAGCACTTTGGGAGGCCGAGGCAGGCAGATCACGAGGTCAGGAGATCGAGACCATCCTGGCTAACACGGTGAAAACCCGTCTCTACTAAAAATACAAAAAATTAGCTGGGCATGGTGGCACAGACCTATAGTCCCAGCTACTCAGGAGGCTGAGGCAGGAGAATCGCTTGAACCTGGGAGGCAAAGGTTGCAGTGAGCTGAGATCGTGCCACTGCACTCCAGCCTGGGCGACCGAGTGAGACTCTGTCTCTCCATCTCAAAAAAAAAAAAAAAAAAAGAAAAAGAAAAATGGAGACTGGGTGTCGGGTGCAATGGCTCATGCCTGTAGTCCCAGCACTTTGGGAGGCCAAGGCAGGCGGATCATCTGAGGTCAGGAGTTCAAGACCAACCTGGTCAACATGGTGAAACCCGGTCTCTACTAAAAATACAAAAATTAGCTGAGTGTGGTGGCACATGCCTGTAGTCCGAGCTACTTGGGAGGCTGAGGCAGGAGAATCGCTCGAACCTAGGAGGCACAGGCTGCAGTGAGCCAAGATAGTGCTACTGTACTCCAATCTGGGTAACACAGCAAGACTCCATCTCAAAAAAAAAAAAAAAGAAAAAAGAAAAAGGAAAAAAAAGCTACTCCATAGGCAGAGTTGTCTTTTTTTTTTTGAGATGGATTTTCACTCTTGTTGCCTAGGCTGGAGTGCAGTGGTGCAATCTCGGCTCACTGAAACCTCCGCCCGCCGGGTTCAAGCAATCTTCCTGCCTCAGTCTCTCAAGTAGCTGGGATTACAGGCATGTGCCACCACGCCCGGCTAATTTTGTATTTTTAGTAGAGACGGGGTTCCTCCATGTTGGTAAGGCTGGTCTCAAACTCCTGACCTCAGGTGATCCACCTGCCTCGGCCTCCCAAAGTGCCAGGATTACAGGCGTGAGCCACTGTGCCCGGCCAAGTTGCCTATTTTTGTGGTCATTTCCTGATGATGGGCTAAACGTGGATTATTCATACCTCCCCTTTTTAGACCATATAGAGTAACTTCATGACGTTGCCATAACATTTGTAAACTGTCATGGCGCTAATGGGAGTGTAGCAGTGAGGATGTCCAGAGGTCATTTTCGTGGCCATCTTGGTTTTGGTGGGTTTTGGCCAGCTTCTTTACTGCAATCTGTTTTATCAGCAATGTCTTTATAACCTGTATTTTGTGCTGACCTCCTCCTAGCTCATCCTGTGACTTAGAATGCCTTAACCATCTGGGAATGCAGCCCAGTAAGTCTCAGCCTCATTTTACCCACCTCCTATTCAAGATGGAGTTGCTCTGGTTCACATTACCCTGACACATTTAATCTCCACAACAACCCTTTGAGGTAAATACTAATATTATCACCATTTTTACTGATGAGGAAACTGAGGCACAGAGAATTTGAGGTAACTTGTTCCAGGTCACATAGCTTCCAAATGGTAAAGTGGGAACGTGAATCAACGTTTTTTTTTTTTTCATTTCTCACGCTTGTTGCCCAGGCTGGAGAGCAAATGATCTCGGCTCACTGCAAGCTCCACCTCCTGGGTTCAAGCGATTCTCCTGCCTCAGCCTCCTAAGTAGCTGGGACTACAGGCACCTGCCACCATGCCCGGCTATTTTTTGTATTTTTAGTAGAGACTGGGTTTTTCCCTAACTCCTGACCTCAAGTGATCTGCCCACCTCAGCCTCCCAAAGCGCTGGGATTATAGGTGTGAGCCACTGCTCCTGGCCTTTTTTTCGAGATGGTCTTGCTGTGTTGCCCAGGCTGGAGTGCAGTGGCACGATCACAGCTCACAGCAGCCTCAACCTCCTGGGCTCAAGCCATCCTCCTGCCTCAGCCTCCTGAGTAGCTGGAATTTACAGCTGGGCCACCATGCCCAGCTAATTAAAAAAATATTTATTTATTTTTTTTTGTAGAGATGAGATCTCACTCTACTGCCCAGTCAGGTCTCAAACTCCTGGGGTCAAGAGATCCTCCCTCCAAGGCCTCCCAAAGTGCTAGGACTACAGGCATGAGCCACCGCGCTCAGCCAGCAACTTCTTAACACTTCCTGTGTGAGGCAGGGCAGGGACCAGAACCCTGCTGAGCTGTCCCTGCTGCCTGTGCTGGGCGTGGCCAGTGGCCAAAGGGGTCTCATCCTCCTCAGTCCAGCAGCTCTGCCAACAACTAACAGCTTCTGGCTGATGGTCTCAGCTTCCTCATTTGGGATGGGTAATATTGTTGGCTCCCTCGTAGAGCTACTGACAGCACTAAGTCAGCTGAAACCAGGAAAGGGCTTTGAACAGCGCTTGCCCCGCAGTAGACACTTAGGGGCTTTACTGTCGTCATTCTCCCTCCTCTCACCTCCCCACTCACTCCTGGGCCCTCTTCCGGATCCAGCCCCAAATACGGGGAAGGGCTGAACACCGCCGGCCTGGCGTGGGTGGAGGGGGACAGCCAGGCCCCAAGGCTTGGCAGCTGCCTCGGGGTCAGAGGTCAGCTCCTCCTCCCTTGACACAGCTGGTGGGGTTGGGGCCTGTCCTACCTGCCCCACCTAAGCTTCTAGGACCTCCCGCAGCCCCAGCCCTGAGCCAGGCGGCCTATCCTCAGCCTGGAAGGAAACGTTCAGCTTCGAGGCCATTGTCCAGATGAGAAAAGGCCTGGGAGGTGGGTGGGGACATGCAGACGGCCCCTGAGAGTAGGGGCAGGGCTAAGCTTTGTTCATACGCTGTTCTCTGCGGGGGGAGGTCCTTCCCCCATCTCCGTAAAGCCCCAATCCAACCCCAGAACAGTCCCAAATGCCACCTCCTGGGGATCCCTTCTCTTTCTTTGGCTAAGAAAGAACCCCCTGTGCTGTGACACAGAGCCTTTTGCGTTGGGTCCTGAAAGATGTGTAGGAGTTCCCCAGGGGCTGGGGGTGAGGAAAGAATTCCTGACTACAAAGCCAAGGCAAAAGCACGGCGGTGGGAGGTGTTCTGACATAGCGGGGAACAGACAAAATGGAGTTCTGTGAAATTGGTAAAATATAAACTTGTCAATCACTTGACCAATGGTGTAGATGGGGAAACTGAGGCGCAGAGGGGCCAGGGAGTTGTTCCCGTCAGAGCTCTCTTGGCTTTCGGAACAGGGCTGCCCCATTACATGAGTGGGCACGTCGCTCGCTCTCTGGGAGGAGGAAAAAGTCTCCTCCAAGCCCGGGAACGTGCGCCAATCCCCCTCCGAAGCGCTTCCCCAGCCGCCCGCGCTGGAGCCCCGGCTCATGGACTACAAGTCCCGGCAGGCCCCGCTCCGCGGCGCATGCTAGGCGGGCGTCCCTTCGCGAGCCCGGCCGAGCCCGGGGGCCCAGTTCACCATTGTCTGGCCAACAGGGGCGGGGCGGGCGGCACGGGGGGCTCGCTCATTGGTCGGGCGGCGCGTCCGTCGCGCTCGGCGCCCACCCCCGTGCAGGCCCGGCCCCGCGCGCCCGCGCCCGGGCCGCCTGGCGCCCCGCCCGCGCCTCAGGACCGGCGGGGCCGCGCGGCGCATCCTGCGGGCGGCGGCGGCGGCGGCGGGCGCGGCGCCGGCAGCCGGGCGCAAGATGATGAAGTTTCGGTTCCGGCGGCAGGGCGCCGACCCGCAGCGCGAGAAGCTCAAGCAGGAGCTTTTCGCCTTCAACAAGGTGTGGCGGCGGCCCGGGCTCGGGCGGGAGGGGGCGGGACGGGGGCCCGGGCTGGGGGCCCGGGGTCAGAGCCACGTCGGGCCCGGGGGGCGGGGGCTGGCATGCGGCGCGGGGCGGGGCCGGGCCGGGCCGCGCACCCCCTCGGCGGGCCCCCCTCTGGCTCAGACTCTGGGTGGATCTGGGTCTCCGGCCGACTTTCCGTGTCTGCTCCCCGAGTCTGTGCGGGCCGCTCTGGCCCTGGCTCTGCCAGTCTCTGTGTGTGTGGGTCTCTCTGTCTCTGAGACTCTTTGCCTGTCTCTGGGTCTCTGTCCCTCTTTCTCCGCCGCTGACCGGCTCTCTCGCCCCAGTTGTGCCTGTGTGTGTGGTGGGGGTGTCTCTGCCTCTGCCCGTTCCTATCTCTGCCTGTCTCCCTTTATCTCGCTGCCTCTCATTTCTCTTGCTGCCTCTGCGTCTCTGAGTCTTCTTTGCCTGTCTCTCCCTGCGTGTCTCTCTCTGTCTCTGTGGAGTCTCTCGACCTCTGTCGCTCACTCTCTGTCTCTTTATCCTTTTTCTTAGGGGCTCCATTGCGTCCCTGCTCGGCCCTTGGGACAGCCCTGGGGCCCGGTTTGTTTTGTACTTTGGCACCCAGGAGGGCGAGAGAGTTAGTGGGGGCGAGGCAGCTGTGGGGGATGCGGCTGGGAAATCCCTTCAAGGATCCTCTCCTTCCTTCCCCCACTGCTCCAGGCTTTGCCTTGCCCTGCTCTGCCCTGCCCGGGGCTCCGAGACCAGGGGACATGCCTGGCTGTGTACTACACTGCACTTCACATCGTGGGGCCTCAGTTTCCCTAGCTGTGAAATGAGGCTACTTTTCTCCATACTGTGGGCCCTGGCTCCCTCTGCCACATGGGCCAGCTGTCCTGCCGCTCTGCACCAAGGTGGAGTGAGGTGGGGGCTTTTCCTTCCTTTTCCCGGAGTGGGACACTAGGGGCCAGGGAAATGGGCCGCCTCAGCCCCCGCCTCCCTCTGCACCGATGTTAGAGCAGGGCCTCAGCCCACTCCTGGCTCACTCCTCTGGGGGCGTTGGTTTTGTCCTCATTCTTACCCCAGAGCCCACTGATCGCAGAGCCTCTCAGTGCTCTTCGAAATTAGAGTTATCTTCAAAATACAGGTGAGAAAATTGAGGTTCTGAGAGGGGTGACGGCTTGCCCAGAGTCACAGAGTGAGCCGCACCAATATCTTTCTTGAGTTCTTGTGTCAGTGGGGTTGGATTTTCGCCTTGAGGGGCAGGGATTTTTCCAAGGGGCTGCTGTGGTCCTGGGCCAGTGTTGTGCCAGGCGCCCTGGCCTGCCTTGAGGAGACCCTTGTCTTGGAGGAGGCTCTGGGACGGCTGGACCTGGAGTAGTGGAGGCACTGGGATGTCTCAGGGTTTCCCTGCCCTGGTCTGCAGTGGTTGCCGGTGAGAGCTGCCAGGACCCTCACACGGTGGCTGAGAACCTGCCAGGAACCTGAGAGGGGCCCAGAAGGGAAGCTGGTGCTCCGTGGTCCCCAGATGGCGCCTGTTTTCTGTGCCGGGGAGGCTATGAGGGTGAGGTGAGAGGAGAATGGCCCTTCAGGGAAAGGCAGCAACAGGCACAGGGCTAAATGTCACTTTTTTTTTTGAAACGGGGTCTCACTGTCACCCAGGCTGGAGTGCAGTGGCACAATCACAGTCCACTGCAGCCTCACAACTCCCTGGCTCAGGTGATCCTCCCACCTCAGCCTCCTGAGTAGCTGGGACTACAGACTCATGTCACCATGCCTGGCTAGTTTTTGTATTTTTTGTAGAGATGGGGTTTCACCATGTTGCCCAGGCTGGTCTCGAACTCCTGGGTTCAAGCTATCTATCCATCCATGTTGGCTTCCCAAAGTGCTAGGATTACAGACATGAGCTGCCATGCCTGGCCTAAATGTCATTTATTCAGCCAGTGAATTGGGGTGTGCAGTGGGGACTGGAGACAGATGGGGGTGAAGCTCAGCCCACTCTGGCTAGCCTTGGGGTGGCGGAAAGTAAGGGCCCTCCACTGAGGATGAAGCGTGGGCAGCAGTGGTGGAAAGTGGGGTGGTCTTGGGGAAGGGACTTAGTCACCTAAGTGGGTAATAGGTGATCGCTAGGGAATAGGCCCCTGATTCATGAGTTTGGGGGGTGGGAGACAGGTCAGGAGTGAGCAGGGACTTTGGACTCCGAGTCTTGGGTTCAAATCCCAGTCCAGCCCACACTTCGCCTGTGGAATGTGCCTTCTCTTGTTAATACTGAGCCCCACTGTGTGTGAGGTCTCCAAGGTGCTGGGGACAACAGTAGTTACCAAAAAGGACAAATATCTCTTAACTCCGGTGGCTGATATACTTGTGCAGGAGACAGTGAAAAGGCAAAACAAAAAAGTAAAATAGACTGTAGTTGGGATGGTAGCCAGTGCTGTGGATCAAATAAAGCAGGGCGAGGGGGTGGGAGGTGTGGCCAGGGCGGCTGCTGCAGCCAGGGTGGCCTAGGGAGGCTTCTCTGAGGAGGTTACTCCCGAGTGACAGGAAGTGCTGGAGGAAGTGCATTCCAGGCAGAGGGGCAGTAGGTGCAAAGGCCCTGAGGCACAAGCCTCCCTTAGCTGGGAGCCCCAGGAGGATCCTGAGCAGGGGAGGGACAAGGATCTGGCTGTGGCTTTCATAGGATCCCTCTAGCCTCTGTGGGAACAGACTGTAGTGACTACCAATCCAGGCGCGTGACGGTGGGGCCTGGAGCAGGGAGCGAGGTGACTTCTGTGTGTTTTGAAACTGAGTTGATGGGGCTCAGAAATGGACTGGACGTGGGGTATGAGGGAAGCAGATACTGGACAGTGCACGTAACCTCCTTTCCTCGTTTGTAAAGTGGGAAGGCTGCGGGGATTTGCGATGCAATGTCCCGTCTCTGGACCCTGGTTGTAGCGAGGGACTGGCTAGACAAGGTCAGGTGCAGCAAGGGCGTGGTATTATTGGTGGGAGAGAGAAGCCCCAGCCAAATCGCCAACTCTGTCTTTAGGTGAGCTTACTGTCCCAAGGGCCCAGATGAGAGACTGAGGCTTGGAGAGTACTGTGACTTGCCCAAGGCCAGACAGCTAGGCCGTGACCAAACCAGCTGCCCAGAGGGCTCAGTCCCCACCTGGATGGGCGGAGGCAGGCAGGGAGGGAGGTTGGGGTTACAGGCTGGGAACTGGGGTTTCTTACAAATGTGCATCTTCCTGAGGCAGTGGGTCAGGAATTACCAGTGGTAAAAGTGAAAAATAAATAACAACAACAGCAACAAGATAAAAGGAGTTACCAGTGGCCCACGTGGGTGTCCTGCACTAGTGTTCAGGATGGGACTGGAGCTCAGCTGTGCAGGCTTCCCAGGGAGGGCACAGCCAGGCCAAAGACAGGAGACTGGTGCAGAAAGGGTGCGCTGTGAGAGGGGTAGGGGAGTGGGTGGGGAGCTGTTTCTACACTCTGGGCACACAGACCCCCTTAACACCATCTCCACCGCTGATGGGCATGGGAGTCATGTTGCCCAGCTGTTGGCAGGTAGGGAGGTGGGAAGATGCCTTCAGGGTCCAGGCAGAAAGCTACCCTACCCCTCTCTGGGCCTCTGTCTCCCTGTGTCTGGGAGGAGTCAAAAGCCTCTGCCTAGCTGATCCTGGGTGTTGTCCCTTGACCTCTGACCTCCACTCAGGCCTGTGTATGGGGAGTGTCATGGACATCTTGCGGGACTCCTCCCCAAGCTTTAGTCTGTGCCTCTAAAAATGGGGTGCAGAGCCCTTCATGGAGTAGGTGGGGTCTCGTCAGTGCTTGCACCTCTGTGAGCCTTGCTTCACCTGTTTGTTGCTGGAGCCTCCATGCAGTGGGGCCCACATGAGCCTGTGTGCATTGAGGGGCACAGGGGCTTGGCAAAGGGCGGGCCTCTGTGGGCTATGCACGTGGTACAGTCATGGTGGAGCCTAGGGGTTTAACCACCTCCCCACCAACTGGAGGCATGATAACCCATTTCACAGTTGAGGACGCTGAGGCACAGAGCAAGTAGACCTGCCTCCTACCCCCAGTGTGTCAGCTGCAGACCCTGGAGGCTGCCTTGGGGTGGGCCTCAGGGTGGGCCATGGCAGAGGTGCCTGGGAGTGCTTACCCCCAGCAGCCCTCCCCTCCTTGCAGACTGTGGAGCATGGCTTCCCCAATCAGCCCAGCGCCCTGGCCTTCGACCCCGAACTTCGCATCATGGCCATCGGCACCAGGTCTGGGGCTGTCAAGATGTATCCTTTGCAGGACAGGTGTTCAGGGTCTGTTCAGGACCACCTGCCTGTAGTTCCCTGTGCTCTGGGGTCCCAGTCTTGGCAGCGTCCAGCTAGAGAGGAGGACAGAGGTGCTCTGATGGGCAGTAGTGGGGGCTTCTGCGGAGGTTGGTTGGTGTGGCTTCTGTACCTGAGACAACTGTGCAGAGATGATGAGGTCCTTTTGCTGAGAGACGGGTGGTGGGGGGTCAGTTTGCAGTAGCACAGCTGTCCCTTGCTACATGTCAGCCAGCCAGTTACCTAGGCGACCCTGCCATCGTCCCAGCAACTCTGGGGAGGCCAGGCAAGGGGGCTGGGCTGTGATACCCGTGGAGGGTGGCAGGTGGGCTGGGGGCCCTGGTGAGCTGATGCACACATGTGTGAATGTGAAGACACGTGTGTTCAGCCAAGGGGGCTGGGGGCAGTGCCAGGCTCGGCATGGTGAGCACAGCACGGCCCCCACCTGGATCCTGGCTGCTGCACAATGGGCTGTGTGAGCCACACAAAGCGGGCATTTTCCCTGCAGGCCTGGGGTGGGGGTGGGGGCAGGCCGGCAGCTCAGTGTCTCCTTGCCAGCCCTGGAGAATCCCACCCCAACTGCTCTTGGGGAAGCCGAGGTGCCAGGGTCTGGCTGATGGCGGCTTGCTGAGGGGTGCTGACCCTTACCCCTCCTGTGTGGCCTTCTGGGTTTCAGTATCCTGGTTTCAGACATCAGTTCCCAGAAAATGTGTCAGTGCTGGGAAAGGGGTGGGTGTGGGATGGGGGTCTCCTCACCCCGGGGCTGGGGGCCCTGGCCAGGCAGGGGTGGGACTCTGAGCCTGTGGTTTGTGAGCTCTTTGCCTACTCTGGGGAGTGCGGATGGGCTGAGATGTCCCCTTCTGTCCCATGGCCCCAGCGGCACCTGTTGGTGAGTGTGGCAGTGCTGTGGGCCCCACATGCTCTGCTGCCTGGCCTGCTGCTCCCACTCCTGTGGGTGCTGCGCTGCGTCCGCACATGTATCCCTGCAGCCTTCAGGTGTCCCTCCTGTGTTGGGGTCTCCAGTGCACTTGTCCTCAGGCTGAAAAAGAACCTGAAGTGCAGATGAGGAGACTGAGCCTCAGAAAGGAGGTTGGAGCCTGGGGTCCTCTTCCCTTCTTCCCCTGACTGCCACTGGCTGGAGCCCCTTGGGTTGGGAAACTGAGGCTGGAGAGGGCCAGCCCTGGTCACTAGAAGCTGCCCCTCCCCCTGCTAGGCCGGCCCCCATCTCCTTGACAACCCTGGTTCCCGCCCAGCTGCTCCTGTCCCCTCTTTTGTCCCTTCTTCGGAGTTTCTCGCCAGGCTCCTGTAGGGAATCTCAACTCAAGCTCCAGGCAACGGCTCCTGTGTTGTCACCGGGGCAACGTTGCTGACTCCTCCCTGCACCCTCTGTCGTGGGGCCCCCTCAGGCCCTGCTGTCCACCATCAGCCCTGGAGTTGCCGGGACTCAGGCACTGACACTGGGCACTTCAAGCAGGTCACCCACCCCCTCGAAGTCTTTGTGGTCATCTGTTAAACGGGCAGGCTGGAGTCTCTCCTCCCTCACGATGACAGTTGTTGGCTGCCTGCTTTGGAGGGAGGTGGGGTTTTTTTTGTTTGTTTTGTTTTTTTGAGATGGAGTCTTGCTCTTTGTTGCCCAGGCTGGAGTGCAGTCGCACAATTTTGGCTCACTACAACCTTTGCCTCCCGGGTTCAAGCAGTTCTCTGCCTCAGCCTCCCAAATAGCTGGGATTACAGGTGCCTGCCAGCATACCCGGCTAATTTTTGCATTTTTAGTAGAGACGAGGTTTCACCATCTTGGCCAGGCTGGTCCTCAACTCCTGACCTTGTGATCTACCTGCCTCGGCCTCCCAAAGTGCTGGGATTACAGGAGTGAGCCACCGCGCCCGGAGGAGGTGGGTTTTCTTACCCATGGCTGAAGTTTGGCCTGAAGCTGTGGGAAAAGGCAGCCTGGACTCTTCTGCCCCTGGCTTTCTTGTCCAGGCCTGGCCTTGCACCTCTGGCCTGCCTGATCCCATCGGGCAAGGCGCAGCTCCCAGAGCCCATAGACACATGGAGCTGAAGTGGAGTGGAGCCCCAGCCTCTCACCAGGCTGAGGCCAAGCCTGCTGGGTGCTGGGTGTGTTTATTCTCACTTGATCTGCAACAGCCCTGTAAGGTGGGAGTCACTGGCCCAATTTACAGGAAGTGAAGGTCCTATAGCAGCACCCGACTTGCAGGAGTGAGTGGAGCCTGCACACTGATCTTGGGGATACTGTAGGGATGCAGAGTGGGAGCTTTAGGGAAGGGGCCTCCGTTCTTCAGGGAGGACTCCTGGATGGTCAGGCCCATGCCGGGGCCCACTGGAATAGTCCGGGTCAAGGAGGAGCCTTGGGTGTCTCCCTCACTGTGGTTTGCTGGTCTATGCCTGTTTCCACCTTGACCTGCCACCCTCAGCTATGGTGCACCTGGCGTGGAGTTCACAGGCCTGCACCGGGATGCAGCCACCGTCACACAGATGCACTTCTTGCCCGGCCAGGTGAGCCTCTGCTTCCCACTGGCCAGCTCCCTGTGGCCCCCATATCAACTCACCCCACTAGGCCAGCCTAGTTTTCATCTCTGCTCACACACCAGGGCCGCCTCCTGTCCCTGCTTGATGACAGCAGCCTGCATCTCTGGGAGATTGTCCACCATAATGGCTGTGCCCACCTGGAAGAAGCACTCAGCTTCCAGCTGCCCAGCCGGCCCGGCTTTGATGGTGCCAGGTACTGGAGAACTTGGCTGGGGCCAGCCACTGGGCAGGGAGGATCTGGGGGAGGCTGTGGGAACCTGCTGTGCAAAGGCAGCATGGAGACGGGCAGCGGTTCAGGACGGGATGCCTTGAGCTGGGCCTGGGTCCCAGGCTGCAGCTGTTGGACCTTGCTTTACTGAGGTATACTCTGAACTTTTCAGGTTAAATGGGAGGTTTGGGTTGAGTCCGACGTGAGCAGGTAATTAACATTGTGAGCAGCAGGAGGTACATGCATTATATGCCAAACTCCTGGGACCTGAGGCCTGGCACTACACTTACTGCAATGATGGGGGTGTCTAGGGGTTTGGGGCAGGGCCTAAGCCAGTTGGTAACAGCAAGGGTCCCCTGGCCTCTTCAGTTGTGGGTGGGAGACAGGCCTTTCTGTGCATAGGTGAAAGGGCAGGGTTGAGGGCAAGGAGGGTCCCATGGACTGTGCTTGGTAAGGTGCTGGCAGCATGCCCCAGCTGAGTGAGAGTGTGGGGCATCTCTCTCCCCAGCCGTGCCTGAAATAGCTGGAAAAGGGGAGTACCAACCCAGGGATGGATTCCTGATGCCTCCCAGCTTCTGCAGATGGGGGTATCTGGGGCCCTCCTGCGAAGTCAGATGTCTGAGGGCTGGCAGCGGAATTCCTAGGAGGGGCTCAGCGGGGAGCTCCTGGTCCTGGCTTGGGCAGTGCTCTGGTTCCTGCCGTCCTCTCCTGGTGGGTGGGAGGAGCTGGGAGCCCAGTCTGCAAGACCTAGGGACCCTATTTTTATCCATCTCCCTGCTGACATCCTGATGAATAATTGAGCGGGCTGATGATGACGCATGTCTTCCTGGGGTGGCTCTGTAAGTAGGCCCTGGTGAGTGCTGTGGGGCCAGTGATGAGTTATCAGCAGTGGCCCAGCCCCTCAAACCCCACCTCAGCAGGTGGATGGGCTCATACCCTCACTCCCTTACCCTTGTTCCCTGCAGTGCTCCGCTCAGCCTTACCCGAGTCACAGTGGTCCTGCTGGTGGCTGCCGGCGACATAGCAGCCCTGGGCACTGAGGGCAGCAGTGTCTTCTTCCTGGATGTTACCACCCTGACCGTGCTCGAGGGGCAGACGCTTGCCCCGGGCGAGGTTCTGCGCAGGTAAGAGGCCGGTGGGCTTCCCAGCACACACTGTGTGCCTGGGAAGTTCTGCTGGCTCACCTGCGTTCCTCCACAGCGTGCCAGACGACTACCGCTGTGGGAAGGCGCTGGGCCCCGTGGAGTCGCTCCAGGGACACCTGCGGGACCCCACGAAGATTCTCATTGGCTACAGCCGGGGCCTGCTGGTCATCTGGAACCAGGCCTCGCAGTGTGTGGACCACATCTTCCTGGGGAACCAGGTATGTAGGTGAGGCCTGTGTCCCCTCAGCCTGGGCCCCTTGTGCATGCCCACCATGGCTCATGCCAGCCTGCCTGCCCCTGCCTGCCCGCAGCAGCTGGAGAGCCTATGCTGGGGGCGTGATAGCAGCACTGTGGTCAGCTCACACAGCGATGGCAGCTATGCTGTCTGGTCTGTGGATGCCGGCAGCTCCCCAACGCTGCAGCCCACGGTAGCCACCACACCTTACGGTGAGTGCTAGGGACTCCTTAGCCGGAGGGTGGTGATGGGAGGGGGCACCACTGAGCCAAGCCAAACTGGCTGAGGAGGGACTTCCCCGAGGGGGTGGTCTGGGGGCAGTGTGCCTCCCACCGACTTCCCGGGGAGGCAGGAGGCAGCTGCAAGGTAGAGAGCAGTGGAGGGCAGAGCAGGAATGGCAGAATTACTAAGAACCACCAGTGAGTCTGGTCTGACGCTGTCCCACCCCTCAGGCCCCTTTCCCTGCAAGGCCATTAACAAGATTCTGTGGCGGAACTGTGAATCTGGGTAGGTCGAGGGAGCGGGTGTCCGATGTGAGTTGGGTCTGGCTAGGGGGCTGGAAGGGTGGGCTCTCCCTAGGTTGTGCAGTATGTGCTCTGGACCCAAGTGGTTCATGGCTCCCACACCTCCCTCTGCACATAGGGGCCACTTTATCATCTTCAGCGGTGGCATGCCCCGTGCCAGCTATGGTGACCGCCACTGTGTAAGTGTGCTTCGAGCCGAGACATTGGTGACGCTGGACTTCACCTCCCGCATCATCGACTTCTTCACAGTGCACAGCACACGGCCCGAGGATGGTGCGTGCCCTGCCGGACCCTACCCTTTCCCAGCCCCACCTGGTGCCCTCTGCCACCTATGGCTGTGCTCATCCCATACTCCCTCCGTCCCACAGAATTTGATGACCCCCAGGCCCTGGCTGTGCTGCTGGAAGAGGAGCTGGTGGTGCTGGACCTGCAGACTCCCGGCTGGCCAGCTGTGCCTGCCCCATACCTGGCCCCGCTGCATTCGTCTGCAATCACTTGCTCGGCCCACGTGGCCAATGTCCCTGCCAAGCTGTGGGCCCGCATTGTGAGCGCTGGCGAGCAGCAGAGCCCCCAGCCTGTCTCCAGTGCCTTGGTGTGTGCAGGGATCAGGGGGATCTTACAGGGTGGAGTCTTGAGGAGGGGGAGAGTGTTTCAGTTCTAGGCCCGGAGGTCAGAATGTGCCATGCTCGGGGTGAGAGGGAGAAGATGTTTGTCCTAACCTTGTGCATACATCTCTGCCACCCCCTCCCAGAGCTGGCCCATCACTGGGGGCCGAAACCTGGCCCAGGAGCCGTCACAGCGAGGGCTGCTGCTGACAGGGTAGGTGTGCGTGCTTATGTGGGTGAGTGGGCCCCTTGCTGTTGGGGGAGAGCCCATCCTGGGCCTGGTGGGTGCAGAGGTGCCAGGAGACTCAGGCCTGGCCCCTGGTGGGACCAGGTAGTTCCTCCTTGCCCAAGGTGGATTGGAATGAAACCTCCCTGGACCTTGGTTCAAGGTGCTGTCCTGATCTGCCTTTTGGCCTGGAACTGAGCTCTACCAAACCCCAGGGCTCCACCCGCCCAGCCTGCCTGCCCTGGGACTGGAAAATCTGGGCTGGCCCACGCTGAGCTGCCCAGGGAAGGTGCCAGAGAGCCCAGCCTGGGCCTGGCGGGCACTGACGTGCCCGGTGACTCAGGTCTCAACTTCCTGCCCTGCCCCCACTCCCGCCTGTGCTGGGACCCTCAGGCCTCTGACTCTGGTGTGCCCTTCCCTGCTGAAGAGCTTGCTGTGGCTTTCAGGGCTGCTGGAGTGAGTCTTAATCACCCCCACAGTCACACACCTCTCACGCCCTGGCTCTGGGCTTTCACCACCACCCGGGGCCCTGCTTGGGCTCTGCAGCTGTGTCCCAAGGCTGCGCCCTAGATTTGTCTACTCCTTCCCCTGCCCCCTCCCTGCTTCCTCCCGGCCTCTGCAGTCTTCCTGCTCCACCTACGTGGCTGCCTTGGGCCCCATGCAGCTCCTCCCCTGCGATGCCCTATGCTCTGTTCTGTGACTGTCTTGCTCTTGATCACCTTTGATGGCTGCTCCAGTGTAGGCAGAACCCCCAAAGTCCTCTATTCTCTACATGTCCCCCTTTGCCACCTCCTGTTAATCAGCGTGGTCATTTCCACCTTGTTTGGTTTAAAGGGCCTAGGTGCATGTGGTGCATGTGGCCTGGCCTATAACAGGTGCGCAGTGTGCCTGTGCTGTATACAGTAGGTGCCTATTGTTTTTTGTAACAGTAGGATTCCGGTCAGTGTTTGGCACGTGCAGTAGGTGCTTAGTGAGTGGTCATCAGATGAGTGAATGGAGGGATGTGCAGGCCTCCCAGGAACTCAGGGGTAGCCCTGACATCTGCCCTCCCTGCAGCCATGAGGACGGCACTGTGAGGTTCTGGGATGCCTCGGGTGTGGCGCTGCGGCCGCTGTATAAGCTGAGCACAGCTGGCCTCTTCCAGACGGACTGTGAGCACGCTGACAGCCTGGCCCAGGCTGCCGAGGACGACTGGCCACCCTTCCGCAAGGTGGGCCCCTCCCCTGGCCCTGATGAGCTGGTCCTGACCCCACCTGGACTCATTACTCCTTCCCATCCCTCTAGGTGGGCTGCTTCGATCCCTACAGTGACGATCCCCGGCTTGGCGTGCAGAAGGTTGCTCTCTGCAAGTATACAGCCCAGATGGTGGTGGCTGGCACTGCGGGCCAGGTAGGGCTGGGTGTCCTCTGGGTTGGAGATGTCAGGGAGGGCTTTCTGGAAGAGATGAGCTGGAGGGTCTGGTGGAAAGGGAGGTGGACTGGCACAGGCAAAAGCCAAGGTGGGAATAGGGCTCTGGGTGGGGCTGGCTGGGGTGAGGACAGATGGGAAGTGGGCCTGTCGCTGGGGGAACCACAGTGTTGAGAGGCGGGAACTCATGTCAGTGCTGTGCTCCGGCACTCACACGACATACAGGAGGTGCTCAATGTGTCCTTATTGCTAAATGGGAGATACAAGCTCAGGGTAAGGGTGGACACTTTGCCCTCAGAGGGCAGGGACTAGTGTGTCTTGGTCACCACTGTGTTCCTTGTGCTCAGCTAGGGCCTTGGTATACAGTAGGCATTCAGTGAGTGCTTGTTTAAAACGCTGATGAACTGAAGACAGTCCTAGAACCACCTTGGTGGTGGCTGGGGCTGCTTCAGAGGCTCCAGGCTGAGTGGGGCCCAGGGCGGCCCCTCCCCTGCGCTGATGCTCCCCCTGCCTGGCTGTGGGCTCAGGTGCTGGTACTGGAGCTTAGTGATGTTCCGGTGGAGCAGGCGGTCAGCGTGGCCATCATAGACCTCCTCCAGGACCGCGAGGGCTTCACGTGGAAGGGCCACGAGCGGCTGAGCCCACGCACAGGGCCGCTGCCCTGGCCTGCTGGCTTCCAGCCCCGTGTCCTGGTGCAGTGCCTGCCGCCAGCTGCTGTAACTGCTGTCACACTCCATACCGAGTGGAGCCTCGTGGCTTTTGGCACCAGTCATGGCTTTGGCCTCTTCGACTACCAGCGCAAGAGCCCTGTGCTGGCCAGGTGTGTGGGGTGGGGCCGGCTGGGCAGTTGGAGCCCCCAGCGAGATGGGGTCTGGGCTTCCGTTTCCACCTCTAGTGTTTGGTGTGGCAAAGGCCCCACTAACCTCCACTGCCCTATAAGAAATAACCTGGCAGCTCCAAGAAGGACATTCTCAGCACCACCTGCAGCTGGGTCCATAGGACTGCGCCAGAGGGGCTGTGACTCCCTGACCTGGGTGCCTCCACAGGCCAGCAGGAGTGTGGTGGCTGCTCCAGGAGGCTGCTCTGTAGCACGACTGGACCCTGTCTGCCCCCAGGTGCACTCTTCACCCCAATGACTCCCTGGCCATGGAGGGTCCGCTCTCCCGGGTGAAGTCCCTCAAGAAGTCGCTGCGCCAGTCTTTCCGGCGCATTCGCAAGAGTCGTGTCTCGGGCAAGAAGCGGGCTGCTAATGCCAGCAGCAAGGTGAGCTGGGGTGGGCTGCACAGGAGCTGTGCCTGTGTCCTGTGCCTTGGCCTGGCTCTGGCCTGGGACCCCTGGGGCCTGCTGGGCTCAGTGCTCCTCCCTCGGCAGCCCCTGGGCCCTCCAGAGGGATGGGTGAACTAAGCTGGGTGGTAGAGGAATGGTAACAGAAAGTAGGGCGCAAAGCAGGATGCAAGCCACTGGGGTGCTAGGGAGACAGTGTTCAGGAGCCCCTGCCCGGCAGTTGCAGGAAGCCAATGCACAGCTGGCCGAGCAGGCCTGCCCCCATGATGTGGAGATGACGCCGGTGCAGCGCCGCATTGAGCCCCGCTCTGCCGATGACTCCTTGTCAGGCGTCGTGCGTTGCCTATACTTTGCCGACACATTCCTTCGAGATGGTAAGGCAGGGACAGGGCAAGGGTTGGGGAGGCTGGCCTCAGTTGGCCACCTGGGAGATGGGTGGTGGCAGGGGAGGTGGTGGGACTGCACCTTCCAGGAGGTGGCTGGGCACAGTGGCTCAAGCCTGTGATCCCAGCACTTTGGGAGGCCGAGGTGGGCGGATCACCTGAGGTCAGGAGTTTGAGACCCACCAGGCCAACATGGTGAAACCTTGTCTCTACTAAAAATACAAAAATTAGCCAGGTGTGGTGGCGGGCACCTGTAATCCCAGCTACTTGGGAGGCTGAGGCAGGAGAATTGCTTGAATGTGGGAGGCGGAGGTTGCAGTGAGCCAAGATCACACCACTGCACTCCAGCCTGTGGAACAGAGTGAGACCGTCTCAGAAAAAAACGCTTACCATCCAGCTCCCCCAGGGGGACTGCTGGGTCACCCCAGTCTCTCTGGGGGAGCTGGATGGTAAGGGATTTTTGAGTGAGTTGGGTGGGCCTCTCAGATCTGAGCCAGGAGAAGGGAGGTTGAGGCCTGGTGGATGACAGTGAGGGGCACCGGCCAGTGCCCAGGCTGTGAGCCGGGCATGTGTGTGGGCAGCTGCCCAGCCACTTGGCTGGAGTGGAGCAGGTGAGGGTCGAAGTGTGTGGCTCAGGGAGATACTGCTGCTGGCCAGAGGCTGAGGACCTGGCCTTGATTCTCAGTGGCCTGGGAGCCCTGGGAAGGTCCTGGGTTTGTTGATTGAGTCACTGATTGATTTTGAACTTGTACAATGGGAGAATTTCAAACATACACAAAAATAGAGAGGTGCAAAGTTGTCCCACATACCTCACATGCCTGCCACAGCCATGTGCCCCTGCGGAGTCTGCTCCCCTCCCCCACACTCTTTGCTGTTTTTTTGCCGGGGTATTTTAAATGAAAACCCAGACACAAGTACTTCAGCGTGTTCCTGACAGATGTCACTGACAGCCACTGCTCACATCATGCCCTGTAGAACCGATGTGAATTCCTGAGTGTCATCTGCTTGGTCTATGAGCTCAGCTTTCTGATGCCATTTATTTGTCGAGGGTCTTTGTGCAGTGGATTTTCCCACTGTCTGGATGTGGCAGGTGCAGGTGGAGGTGGGGGGTTCTTTGACTTTTTCTTTTTTTTTGACTACAAAGACCCAAAAGAGGAGAGGAGCCTGGGGTATTAAACTTGTTCCACTGGCCCGAGAAGGCCGATGGGTTCATGTTCATGGCCGGCTGGGGTTCCTGTTGGGCATGTTTTGAGTTGTGCAGACACTTACTGCCTCAGGATCCATTGGGTCATCAGGGAGCAGGCGGTGAGTCTGCTCTTGCTTCTGCTGGGCTGGGCTCCGATTCTCCACTAAAGCTTGTCCCCCAGAGGTTCAGTTCACACAGGCAGAGCAGGGTCAATGGATGGGCATCCTAGGTGTCCCCAGGCTTGGCGGCTTCCTCTGGCTGCCATGTAGGGAACACACTGAAGACAGTGGGGGTGAAGCAGGGCTAAGACAAGGCACACCTGTCGACAGGACTAGCAAGGGGATGCAGGGGAGGAGAGAGGAGTCGGGGTCTTGTGGGGCTTGGGGCCTGAGTGATGCTAGGATGGAGCTGCATTTCCTGAGATAGGGGCTGAGGGTGCAGTGGGATGGGGCTGGAGGGCTCAGGGTCTGGTTTGGGTGCCCATCAGCATTCTGTGCAGATGTGCTACAACTGTTCCGGCCTCTGCAGAAGGGCTGCATCCTGGGCTCCAACTGCAGTCAGCAGCATAGAGCTGGGGTCTCAGGCCTCGAGGCTGGAGGTCACCAGGGAGGCGTGGGACAGGAGGGAACCAGCCCTGAGTCCCAGGGTGTCATAGTTAGGAAGCAGGGGTACAAGAGAGGCAGGGAGGGACCTGCAGTCTGTGGGAAGACCACAGGGGAGATGCCTGGCCCACAGGGAGCACCCTCCTACGCGCTCGTTTTCTGCAGGGGCCCACCACGGGCCCACCATGTGGGCTGGCACCAACTCAGGCTCCGTGTTCGCCTATGCACTGGAGGTGCCGACAGCAGCAGTGGGTGGTGAGAAGCGGCCTGAGCAAGCGGTGGAGGCTGTGCTGGGCAAGGAGGTGCAGCTGATGCACCGGGCGCCTGTGGTGGCCATTGCCGTGTTGGACGGGCGTGGCCGCCCGCTGCCTGAGCCCTATGAGGCCTCACGGGACCTGGCGCAGGCACCTGACATGCAGGGTGGTCACGCTGTGCTCATCGCATCTGAGGAGCAGTTCAAGGTGAGCCACTGTGGGCTGTGGGGGACTCTGGGGGACTCGCCTCCAGGCCCCAACCTCATGGACACCATTGGACCCTCTAGAAACCCTTCCTGCCTGTATCTCCCACTGTTGGGACCCTAATTCTCTTGCACCCCAGAAAACACTCCCAGCCAGCAGAGAACTCCTACCCAAGAACCCTGATGCCCCCGCAGCCTGCTGAGTTCCCCTGGGAGGGCAGGAATCTAGTCCTATCTCACTGTGCCACACAAGGCTCCTGTACCGGGCCTAGACCCCTGAGCCCAGTCCCCAGGGGCTCTGCCTCGAAAGAACTCGAGGTTTGATGGGGATACCAGCTGCATAACCTTGGCACTCTGTGATTGATTTTGTCACAGATCGAGAGAGGGCCTGGGAGGTTTCTGGAGTACAGTGTGAAGTCTGGAGTTCAGTGGGGCAGCCAGGTGTACAGGCAGGGGAGGCCACGTAGCATGCAGCTGGGCTTTGTGGTGGGGGCTGGTGGGTCAGCAGCCATGAGGGTGAGGGGCCCTGGGGATGAGGACAGGGCCAGGCTTTGTGCTCACCGGCCACCTGCTGTCAGGTGTTCACACTGCCCAAGGTGAGCGCGAAGACCAAGTTCAAGCTGACGGCCCATGAGGGCTGTCGTGTGCGCAAGGTGGCACTGGCCACGTTTGCCAGTGTGGCCTGCGAGGACTATGCTGAGACCTGCCTGGCCTGCCTCACCAACCTGGGTGATGTCCACGTCTTCTCGGTGCCTGGCCTGCGGCCCCAGGTGCACTATTCCTGCATCCGGAAAGAGGACATCAGCGGCATCGCTTCATGCGTCTTTACGCGCCATGGCCAGGGTGAGGCGGGGCAGAGGCCGAGGAGGCCTTCCTCAGGCGAGCGAACTGAGTGGGACCAGTACTGCTTGGGAGCAGGAAGGGCGCTCCGGGTGGGCACAGGCCCAGGTCACGGAGGAGCTGTGGTTGGTGCTATCTCTTAACTGCACTCCTTATTCTTCTGCCTACCCAGGCTTTTATCTGATATCCCCGTCAGAATTTGAACGCTTCTCCCTAAGTGCCCGGAACATCACAGAGCCGCTCTGCTCTCTGGACATTAACTGGCCCCGCGATGCCACCCAGGCCAGGTGTGTGGAGGGGCAGCCCCTAGCCTGGGGGACCTGTGCCCAGGGCCAGGTCTCATCCCACCCCCGAGATCTGCCTTCCCTGGGCTCGGGAGTGGGAGGGCAAGGATCTAGCGTGCCAGCCTCAAGTCATCCACCTATGGTCCCCATCATGGCCCCATCTCTGCAGTTACAGGATCCGAGAGTCACCCAAGCTGAGCCAGGCTAATGGGACCCCAAGCATCCTGCTGGCCCCACAGAGCCTTGATGGAAGCCCTGATCCAGCCCACAGCAAGGGACCTGGTGAGGGGGGCATGAAAGGGGTCCAGACCCTGGCCCCATGGTGCCCTGGGGGAGGGAGTCAGGACTCACATAGCTCAGGGATCGGGCAGGCTTCTGTAGGAGATGGGTGGTTGTGTGCTCACGGGTGCCACCCCTCACCATGGGCTGCCTTATGGGTCTGTGTCCCTAGGCCCCCAGGTGCAGAGGGTGCTAAGGGTCCTGGTAGGGGCTGATCACTTGCTCCCTGCAGACACCCCAGAGCCACCCGAGGCTGCACTCTCACCCATGTCCATCGACTCAGCCACCAGTGCTGACACCACGCTGGACACGACAGGGGACGTCACAGTGGAAGATGTGAAGGATTTCCTGGGGTGAGGCTGGTGGGCAGGTCCACAGGAGGGGCTGCCCTGTCCCCTAGGCCTCCCTCCCCAGGGCTGCCAGGGGCTCCCCCGCCCCCACCCCTGAGCACCATCCCCATCTTGCAGCTCCTCTGAGGAGTCGGAGAAGAACCTGAGGAACCTGGCAGAAGACGAGGCCCACGCCTGTGCCATCCTGATCAAATGAGGTGCTGCAGGGGTGGGGCCCTGGTCCTCACCACTGGCAACGTTCACCCCCTTCAGCCCGTCTGGGTACCACTTGGCCCTGGTCTTCCACCTGAGACCCTGGCAGGCCCATGTGATGGTGGCACTCTGAAACCTGGCTGCCTTCCATGGAGTGCCTCAATTGGGGACTTCTGGGGCTCACACAGATACCAGTGTCATGGTTGGGTATTAGAAAAGCAGGGCCAGCCCCTCAGCCCTTGCATGTGACAGGTGGTGGTTAGGACAAGACCAGATTTTTTTTTTTTTTTTTTTTGAGACGGAGTCTTGCTCTGTCGCCCAGGCTGGAGTGCAGTGGCGTGATCTTGGCTCACTGCAACCTCCGCCTCCCGGGTTCATGCCATTCTCCTGCCTCAGCCTCCTGAGCAGCTGGGACTACAGGCGCCCACCACCACGCCCAGCTAATTTTTTATATTTTTAGTAGAGGTGGGGTTTCACCATGTTAGCCAGGATGGTCTGGATCTCCTGACCTCGTGATCCACCCGCCTCGGCCTCCCAAAGTCCTGGGATTACAGGCGTGAGCCACCGCACCCGGCCGACAAGACCAGGTTAAACCACTTAGAGGTGGCAGTAGTTTGGGGCTTGGGAGCTGGTTTGGCCAGCCTATTTCATAGATGAGATCACTGAGGTGCATGAGGTCAGGTCTCATCGGGTTGGGCCCAGCAAGTGGCTGACTTACCCTTGCCTGAATCTGTGTGGATTCTCACCTAGATCTGGGGCCCATAGATCTGCCCAGCGCATTTGCTGCCTCGTGCTCCCTGCCACCTGACTGTAGGCCATAGCCTCACCCTGCACAGGACGTGGACACCTCCCAGCTCTGTGTCTGGTGTCTCTCCCTGGCCTCAGTGGGGCATATGTGGCCTGGCGCTTGGATACCCATCTGGAGACTCAGCAAGCCCATCTCAGGCGGTCACTGAAGGGCCATGCCTGCCCTGCAGAGGAGACAGTGGCAGCACCTGTGTGGTCTGGCCGCTGTGGCAATCCATCTGCCCTCTTTTGCCCTCCCTCACCTTCTGCTGATACCTCTTCTCTCCCTCTCCCAGGAAGGCCAGAACTATCCCGACCTCCACCTGCCCTGCTTGGAGCTGGAGTGCTGGATCCCTGGCACCTGCCTGGCCCCTTAACATAGAACCACGCCTGCTAACCTGTAGGCTCCACTGGGACCTGCTGTCCTGTCCCGCCTGACCCTGGGCCCTGGAGCAGCACCAGCCCCAGGGTGTGGGCCTGGGACCTGGGCCAGAACTGAGCCCTCCTGCAGGCATTTGGCTGCCCTGGGGGCCCGCTGCCTAAGGAAGAGGACAGGTGGGGCCCAGCACCTGTGCCACCTCCCCCTCCACACACCATCCTTCCCCCTCACTTTGCAGAGTATTTTTCCTTTTTTTGAGACGGAGTCTTGCTCTGTCGCCCAGGCTGGAGTGTAGTGGCCCCATCTCTGCTCACTGCAAGCCCCACCTCCCGGGTTCACGCCATTCTCCTGCCTCAGCCTCCCGAGTAGCTGGGACTATAGGCGCCCGCCACCACGCCCAGCTATTTTTTTCTGTATTTTTAGTAGAGATGGGGTTTCACCGTGTTAGCCAGGATGGTCTCGATCTCCTGATCTCGTGATCCGCCCACCTCGGCCTCCCAAAGTGCTGGGATTACAGGCGTGAGCCACCACGCCCAGCCCTGCAAAGAGTATTTTTCTAGTGCCTGGGCTGGACAGTTGTTTCTAAAACTATTTTGGTACCTGCTTCTGGGCCAGTCCCCAGCCTGTCATGAGTGAGTGTGTGTGTGTGTGTGTGTGTGTGGGCATGGATGTGACTGGGAGCTCTGCTGGGCACCCACAACTGGGGCCTAGTCAGGCGTGTGTGTCGGGGGGTGGGGTGGGGGGGGTCAAGATGAGTTTCCCTGTAGATTGTACCTTGGGGTTTTTTTCTGTCGTTTTGTTAAAATTAGCGCCATTTTAATATTAAAAATACTGATTTTTAATATTGAAAATAAAAGCATTTAATATCTCTTAAAGGGCAGCCACATCTGCTTTATCCCTGGCGGAAGAGTGAGGGGGCTTCACACGTGCACTCACACTGGGGGGGGAGTCGGATTTCCCAGACACCTGAGGGCACCTGTCAGGGTCATCCCCATTGATGCTGCTTGAGGCTACTGGGGACTGTGGCACTGGACGTGGCTGGAGCAGGCGTTGTCACCTGAGTACATTCTTTGCTAGCAGACAGTGGATGAGACCCCTTCCTCTTCCTCACCAAACCTGGGGCTGTGCCAGCCTGTCTTAGGCCAGGGCCTTGCGGAAAGCGCTCCAGGCATGGAAGCAGCGGGTGAAGGCGTGCTGCTCGTTGCCCTTGCGGACCAGGCGCAGCCGGCGTGGCCGCTCATGTTCCTTGGACCGTATGTGCTGGATATATACCTGGCAAGGGGACAGTGAGCCTTGGGTGATGACCCTGCCCTGCCCACAGGCCCACCTCGGCCCTCCCTCCACCCAGCTTACCTGGCAGGCCTTCAGGCTCAGCTTGATCTCCACCTGGCTAGTCTGGGTCCCCACCCACATGTAGACCTGTGGGGGAAGCAGGGGAGATATCATTGCATGGGTGCCTGGGAACAGCCCCTTGCTCCTGGCCCGAGAATTTCCATTTACAAGACTATGGGCGCCTCCTCGGATGGGCAGGGCTAGTGGCAACATCACACCTCTTGGCCGTTGTCTAGCAACATGATGTCATCATCTGCCAGGTCATCTTGGCAAAAGTCAGAGCATTTCTCAGTCACTGCAAAGTAGCCCTTCTCATTGGAGCACCTGGGAATCAAGGGTCAAGGTGAGGCCAGAGGTCATAAGTAGCAGTGCCAGGACTGAGGGGAGGGTCAGGGCTCTGGCCTCACCGGAAGAGCCGTGTGTGTTTCATGTACTCGGCATCGTCATCATAGGGCTTCTGTGCCCCAATGCCCACCCAGAAGAAGTTCTCAGGCTCCTCGCCTTCGTTGATAACCTGCGGGAAAGGCCAGTCCAGCCCAGGGCCCCTGCCTGCCCTGGCTCCCCTGTGTGTGCCCACCTGCCCACCCGCCCCCTGACCTGCTTGCTGTAGGAGGTGTCAAACATGGTGTTCAGGATGTCTTCTGCCAACTTGGCTTCGTCAGGGTCTGATGCCCGGCCCACCCAGGCATACACGATGCCCTGGTTGTCCTCACTCTCAAAGGGAACCTGGGGAGTGTGCAGGGTTGGGGGTGTTTGCAGCTGACTCAGCCCCCAAACACCCCACCCCTTGGTCCACGGAGTCCTGACTCACACCCACAACCCCACCTTGAGGATGAAGCAGAACTCGGAGTTGAGGAGGCTGGAGTCGGTGTTGATCTGGATGCACCTGTGGAAGGGATGGGGCATCAGCAAGGAGTCAGGCCTGGCTCCCTGACCCCTGCTGGCCACTGCGTCCTCCCCCAGCCAGGCACCGGGTGCAGAGGGCGCTGCCGTTGGTGCGGATCTGGTAGAGGCTGGGCTGTTGGGCGCCTTGGACCGCCTTCCTCTTGCCCCGGTGGATGATGAACTTCCTCTTGAAATGGGACAGGAACTTGGGGTTCTCCTGCTGCTGCGTCATGCGTACCACCTGGGGATGTGGAAGTGTTAGGGGCAGCTCCCTGGACCCCCGCCTGCCCCTCGGGAGCCTAACCTTCGCTGGGTCTGGGCCCCACCACACCCCTCCGCCTGGCCTCGGGCTCGCGGGGCTGCCAGGCACACCTCCAGCTTCCCAGGGAAGAGGCTCTCGAACTTCTTTTGCAGGCTGAAGGTGAAGGTGAGCCAGCCCATGTTGGAGGCTTCACGGCCTTGCCAGAAGTACACGATGCACTGGAAGTCCTCCTCTGGCTGCTTCTCCTCTGCCTCAGCTGTTGCCTCCTCGCCTTCTTTGCCCTCAGCCTTCTCCTCCTCCTTGTCTTCCTTCTTTTCCTCCTCCTCGTACTCCACGGGCACCCAGTACCTGCCGGGTTGGAAAGTTGTGAGCAGAGCCTCGAGCCCCCAGCACCAGGGGACTGACTTGGGGAAGGGAGTGCTGAGGTGGCACCTGCAGAGGAAGACGTAGCAGTCTTGCGTGTAGAAGTGGCCAAACTCCTCTTCTGGCAGCCGCGCAAACTTCTTGCCCTCCAGCACGAAACCCTCCATGCCGTCTAGGTCTTCGTTCCACTCTTCCATCAGCTGCTCCGCCTGCAGGTGGCAGGGACCCGCCCCGCGGCAGGTCTCAGCGCGCTCTCAGCATAGGCCCCGCCCTCGGCCTGCCCCCCGCCCTCGGCCTGCCCCTCGCGTCCCGGCCCTGCCCCCACCTCGGCCAGCGACATGGGCGGCTGCCGCGGCAGGAAAAGCGCAGTAAGGTCAGCCTTCATCTGGTCTTTCTTCTCGGCGTCGCGTTTCACCTTCCCGGAGAGACCCGGGCTCTGCAGCACGGCCTCCGC
The DNA here is from genome assembly GCF_028885655.2 of Pongo abelii. Lineage (NCBI taxonomy): Eukaryota > Metazoa > Chordata > Mammalia > Primates > Hominidae > Pongo > Pongo abelii. The sequence goes on along the minus strand of NC_072004.2, from coordinate 18,021,159 downwards.
GTTGCGTGTGTAGTCCACCGTCAACACATCGTCCCAATTCTTGAACTTGGCCTTGAACACCTGCCAGGGAGGCCATCAACTAACCATGGGGGGTGCGGCATGGTTAGAGTTGGAGGAAGTAGCCCGAGGCTTGAGCCGGGACCCAAGGGGGATCTAGGGCGGGGCTTGGGAGGCGGGGCCCGGACACGGAGGTAGGAATAAGAGGGGCAGCTTGCAGAGGAGACGGGGCCTGGGCAGAGTCAGCAAAGAGGAGGTGGGTTTGGGCCCAGCTCTGTAGGGAGGTAGTGGAACCACAGGGGTCAGGGCATGTCGGGGTGCGAAGGATCCTGGGGAGGGGCCTCCGAAGCTGCAAGCACACCTGCGCCTCGGTGCCCTCGAGGCTGCGGCTGACCGTGGCATGGCGTGGCCGGTGCAGCATCCCACACAGCTCCTGACCCAGCTTGAGGGCGGCAGCGCGCACCAGGCGCGGGGACTTGCGGCCGAGCCAGATGAACACGTCGGACCAACAGTCCAGAATGTACACGCAGCGCGTGTCCAGCAGACTCTGCAGCTGCGGACCGGGAGTCTGGAGGTCAAAGCCCAGCCAACGGGGAGGGATCCGGCCCCGCGCCCTCCTCCTGCATCTCTTACTAGCCGCATTCTTGGCATCAGCTCCACCTTGGGACGCTGCTTATGTTCCACGGAGAGCTTGTAGTTGATCTGCGGCAGCTCCAGGTAGCCCAAGCCCAGGCCCACCTGGCAGGAAGGATGAGCATGGCAGGGAAGGGGTCTGGAGACAGGAACCTCACCCACACAGCCCTCTGCTCTGGAACCAGCCCCGCCCTGCAGCGTGGCTCACTGACTGCTTCTGTTTCCCCCTCCCCTTCAAGGTCTTTTTAGGGATATCCTTTCAGAAGGGCTTTTAAATGGTGTTTTCCCTGCCTGCCCTCTCCAGGCCCTTCATGCCATTTCTAATTAACTTGTCCCTTTCCTGTTCACAAGAATCTGGATAATTGAGTCAAGGTTCCCAGCCCTGGCACTAGGTGCTTCTGTCTCCCCTATGGCCCCACCATCCTGGAAAGACTCCGTCAGGCTACTTCTCAAAAGCAGCCTCCGGACCTTTGCTCATACTGTTCCTTGTCCAGAAGGTGGCACCCTCTCCCCACCAAAGTTGAGAGGGAGCCCACAGCCAACTACATCGGTGTGTAGTCCATTCCCCCAGTCGGCGGGTGAACTTGGGAGGCCAAGGTGGGCCTCAGCAGCAGGGCTCACCTTGTACAGCTTGGGCTGGGGCGGCCAGAAGTCATCGGGCACGTGCTTCTTGATCTCAGAGGGCTCCCCACCCATTGCCTCCCAGAACTCTGGGAGCTCCTGGCCCTGCACCAGCAGTGTGATCTCGGCCTTCCCTTTCCGCTCATTCTTGTTAATTTTCTCTGCAAAGAGCCTGAGAGCAGGATGCAAAGTCATCAGCGAGGCTCACACCCCTTTCCTTCACACAAAAGACCCCATGGTGTCCTTGTACCTGGCCTTGGTGGTGCTGCTCAGTGTGGCCTGGGCCCCCCGCCACACGTAGATGTCTAGCCCTCGGTCCAGCAGGAAAACAAACCTGGACAGGAAGGGGCAGGAAGGAGCTGTGATGGCGCATGGGGCAATGGTCACCCCATGCTCCGACCCCACCAAAAAAATCCCTCACTATGGGGTTTCTGGGTAAGCCTCAGGGACCCCCTGCCAAGCTCGTGGGCAGGAGTTAAAGGGGTTGCTAGAGGGCCTCCTCTTCTAAGAGGCCCACACCTGCCCCCACTGGTGGGGAGGAGGCTGAGGGTGAAGCACCCCCACCTCACATTGTTGGGGCTCACCTTGGGTCCAGAGAGGTCCCCTTGAGGGGCACAGGCTCCAACTTGATGTTCTTTTTCCCATACACACGATACATCCTGGGCGCAGGGCAAGAGTGGTTCAGTGTAGGCACCAAGGGCCTAACTTAGCCCCAACACCCTCCCCTCCACCCCTTGCCAGCAGACTCCAGGTCCATGCCCCTCACTGCCCACACGCCCTCACCTGGTGACGTAGTGCGTGTCTTCCACAGTGTAGAAGCCACTGGCTGTTCCACCCTCAATGTAGGAGATGTCGTTGTCAAACACCTGTGTGTGTGAGGGTGTGGTTCTTCATCACTGAGCTGCCCTCTCCCCCACCAACCACTGCCCCTCAGGTGGGGTACAGAGTTGCGTACAGGTGAATTGAGTGCTACAAATCTATGATGCCTGTAATCCCAGCACTTCAGGAGTCCGAGGTGGGTGGATCACCTGAGGTCAGGAGTTCGAGACCAGCCTAACCAACATGGAGAAACCCTGTCTCTACTAAAAATACATAAATTAGCCAGGCGTGGTGGTGCATGCCTGTAATCCCAGCTACTCGGGAGGCTGAGACAGGAGAATTGCTTGAACCTGGGAGGTGGAGGTTGCAGTGAGCCAAGATTGTGCCATTGTACTCCAGCCTGGGCAACAAGAGCAAAACTCTGTCAAAAAAAAAAAAAAAAAAAACAGATCTGGCTGGGCACGGTGGCTCACGCCTGTAATCTTAGCACTTTGGGAGGCCAAGGCGGGTGGATCACCTAAGGTCAGGAGTTCGAGACCAGCCTGGCCAACATGGCAAAACCCCATCACTACTAAAAAAATACAAAAATTAGCTAGGCGTGGTGGCACATGCCTGTAATCCCAGCTACTTGGGAGGCTGAGGCAGGAGAATCGCTTGAACCCTGGGGGCGGAGGTTGCAGTGAGCCAAGATTGTGCCACTGCACTCCTGCCTGGGCAACAAAGCCAGAGTCTGTCTAAAATAAAACATACACATCTGTGCCTGGAAACATACACACACTGGGGTGTTGGGATGTATGAAAAATATGGACGCGTTCACCCACGTGTGTAAAGATGCCAGCAGTATGTTTAGATGCACGCATATCAGGGTACACAAGCAAGTGGGTTCATGGAAGAGTGGAAACCTGGGTGAATGTGGGTAAAAAAAACTTGTGGGGGTGTGTACACACACATAAACTCTATGTGTGTGTACATGCGAACATATGTCTAGGTGTAACCAGCTGGCGGCTAACATTGCTCAGTAATTTATTCAAGACTGGACTCTGGTCCCGCCCTTGGCCCCACCTCCTTGGCATCCAGGTGTGTCCTCGCCTCCTAATAACAGGTTTTGGCCCTGACTCCTCACTGCTCTTGGCAACACCCCTTCCACCCTACTCTCAGCTCCCCTGTGTCAGCCCATTGGTCCAGCTCCCGTGCCCAGCCTGTACCCTTATCCTTGCCCGGCTGAATTCTGCCCCATGTTCCAGAACTCTCCTTTGCTGACCCCGGCTTTGGCCACCTTAGACCTCACCCTGCGGTCTGCCTTAGGTCCCGCACAGTATCGTTGATCCACCCCCTTTAACTCCACCTCCCTGCCTGCCCACCTGTTCTGCCTACCTGCCTTGGGCCCACTGCCCCTGCACCAGAGTTCCCTGGGTCCCCCACTCTGCCCACCCCCAATTTTAACGGGCTGGCACCTGCAGGAACTCCTCGCTCTCATCGCCCATCTCCTCCCGGACAGTGCGGCACTCAGCACCCAGGTAGTTGCGCAAGTTGACAGCGTGGATGGCAGAGCAAGCTTTCTTGTCGAGTGTGGCCTCCCCGCCAATCCAGTAGTAGATCTCCCAGTTGAGGGAGCCGCTGTCATCCAGAAAGGTCTGGAAGCCAAGGCACCGGCCACATCAGCCTTCATCCTGACCTTCCGGCCACCCCGGAGACGCCACTCTGAACAGCACAGGCTTCCCAGCCCCAGGGACTTTGTACTGCCCCTGCGCCTGGACCCCCTCCTGCAGCCTGCCCACCTCCCACCTGGCCTCCCTGAACAAGCTCTGGAGGTGGGGACCGAGCCATCTTAGAGGAAGGCACCAGGCCACATGGCCCCTAACAGCATGCCCGGCCCTCACCTTGAGCACAATGTAGCAGTCAGCCTCGTAGAACTTGCCGTGGAAGGCTTCCTCCACCAGCACAGGCACGAAGTTCTCTATCTGCCAGATGGTCAGGCCAGGCAGCTGGCCCACGTCCTCCGTGAAGAACTCAGAGTAGTCAAGGCGGGGCTTCTCCAGGCCCTGGTCCCAACGCCGTACCTTCCCGCCGGGGGCCCGGGCATCTGCATTCTCCTGGGGGCAGAGTCACAGAGCATGGCTTGACTCTGTGAAGCCACTCAGGCCGGTCTTTACTTGCTACCCACACCTCAGGGCCTTTGCACAGCTGTTCTTTCTGCCCAGCACCCCCTGTCCCTCTTGGCCAGGGTCAAGGCCAGGGTTGGCCTTCAGTAGAAGCTAAGGCTCCCTGCCTTGTCCCAGCCGTGGCCTGGCTCACCTCCTGCTTTTTGTTCTTCTCCTGGGCAACATCTGACATGCCCTTCAGCACCTGCTTGGCCTGGTCATCCTGGGCTGAATCCTTGCGCCTCCGCAGTCGCATCTTGCGAGCCATGGGGTCCTTGGGCCCACTCCCTGCTTAGGGGAGGGGCAAACAGCTGAGCCCTCACTGGGCCTGCTGCCCCCTTGGGCATGTGACCAACCAGGGGCCAACTCCACCCACCAGGGTCCAGAAAGCTGTATGCCACCCAATTTACAGATGTGTCATTTGAGGCCTGGAGAGAAGCCCCTGCTCCCAGGCCAGACCTTTCCCCACTCACCAGCTGCAGCTGCAGCCACGGTAGCAGGAGAGGCACCCGCTAGCCGCAGCTGGTTCTGCAGCGAGAAGTCGATGTTGTACCACTCAGCGGCACGGTCCGCGGGCTTGGGCGGCATGACCAGGTTGGGGTTCTCCCGCACATCCAGGACCTGCCCCGTAGGGTGAGCAGAGCTGGCACTGAGCCTGGGTCCCACCTCCCAGACACACTAATCCAGTTTATTGCTCTTGTCTGCAGCCGCCAGGGCTGAGAGGTCAGGGAACTGGGTTCTCCTCCCACCCACCTCTGGGGCTGTCTGGGGGCTTAAATGAGACTGTGGGGTATACTCTGGATGCAGGGAGGTGGGGCCCACCTTCTCCCCACGAGCACCCTGGCACTGGCCACCTCCCTCAGGAGGCCTCTGCTGGGTCTCCCTTGCTCCAGGGCACACCCCTTGCTTGTCTCTCTTGAGCCCTCTCAAACCCAGCATGCCTGACCTCGATCTCCGTCAGGAAATGGATGGCTTCTGGGAGGGTCACCAGGCGGTTCTTGTTCACGACAAGTTTCCTCAGCTTTGGGCACCTGTGAAGACAGGGCCAGCCAGGGCCTCAGGGAGGTGACAGACAAGGGGAAGTGGGCAAGAAAACCCCTAGTCCTGGGGAGGAGAGGCAGGTAGAGTCAGAGGAACTGGCGGGGGTCTCCATTCTCTGCCTGAAGGACTTCTCAGAGCCAAGAGACCATGTTATGGGCACTGTGATTTCCAGAAGGGGAGGGAAGCAACACTGCGTTCCCACCTCATGTGGCCTTGTCCCTAACAGTGCCCTCCCAAGGGTGCTCTCAGGAGCTCAAGTTGGGAATGGCTGGCATGGGACTGTGGTCTTCATCCACAAAGGTGAGTTAACTGGGCTCAGCGCGGTGGCTCACACCTGTAATCCCAGCACTTTGGGAGGCTGAGGCGGGCAGATCATTTGAGGACAGGCATTCAAGACCAGCCTGGCCAACATGGTGAGACCCCATCTCTACTAAAAATACAAAAAGAGCTGGGCGTGGTAGCGCACGCCTATAATCCCAGCTACTCAGGAGGCTGAGGCAGGAGATTTGCTTGAACCTGGGAGACGGAGGCTGCAGTGAGCCGAGATTGCACCACTACATTCCAGCCCAGGTGACAGACCGAGACTCTGTCTCAAAAAAAAAGAAAAGGTGAATTAACCCACCTTCATTTTGTCTGACTCACACAGACCACAGGGTGGGCTCTGACTACCATCCTGGGGTTCTCTGTGCTGGGAGAGCCCCTGCTAGCACCAGCCCTGCTCAGCACCTGCAGAGACTTTCGGGGATCAGCTCCAGGTTGTTGTTGGCAGCCATGAACTCTTCCAGGTTGGTGAGCTTGCCAATGCCCGAGGGCAGCCCGTCAAAGTCCAGCTTGTTGGAATTCAGGTACAGCTTCTTCAGCTTGCTCAGCTTGCAAATGGCTGACTGGAGGGGGAACGGGCAGGGGTGGGAGGTCAGGGCCAGGCTCATGGCCTCCCTCCCATCCCCCTACTGAGGCCCTCAGACGCACGGGCAGTGAGGTGAGCTGATTTCGGGACAGGTTCAGAGTTTCCACGTGCACCCACTGGTCGATGCACAGGGACAGCTCCGTGATCTGGTTGCTGCTGAGGTTGAGGCGGCGCAGGCTGGGGAGGGTGTACAGACACTCGGGCACCCGCGTCAGGTCGTTGCAGGACAGGTCCACGTCTGGGGTGCAGGGTGTGGGGCATCAGCTGGGGCCCATACAGCAGGTGCCAGGGCAGCCAGCCCTAGTATGAACCCCAGCTCTGCCACCTCTGAGCTGTGTGGCCTTAGGCAAGTGACAACTGCTGTGCGCCCAAGTTTCTCCATTTGGACAAACTCCCTCACACGGGGGTTGCGGGGGAGTTGTCTAGGCATAAAGTCAGTGTTAAGGCATCATCATAATCGCAAAAGTCACTGTAACATAACTCCAGCCTTTTCCCTCTGGGCATTGGTCCGAAGAGCAGGGTTCAACCCCTTCCACCCAAGGAAGCAAGAGGGCCCAGAGGGGGCCAGAGCTCAGAGGGGCTCCTGGGGGCTGCCTGACCTGCGAGGTTGCTCAGACCCTCCAGGCTGGTGGGCAGGTTGCTCTGGGTACGCTGGGTGCTCCGCAGGTGCAGGGTCTGCAGGGCCGTCATCGCTGGGAGCTGCCTGCCAGGGTGACATGAGTGGTCAGGGCCAGGGCCCACCTAGGGAGTGTCAAGGGTGGGGCTTGGTGGGGCAGGACCAAAAGCACAGGGCCCAGAGGGTAGGTGTGAGGTCACATCTGGTTGAAGGGACAAGCCCAAGGGTGGTTGCAGGGTGTGTAAGCGGGAAGACGGGACTGAGAGGTGGACATGATACTTAGGAGGTTGTACACTGAGGGGTGCTGCCTGCACGGAGGGATGGCTGGGCCTAAGGGAGAAGCGTTAGGGCCCTGGGAAGTTAAGGGGCCCAGCCAGACTCCTCAGGGTGGCTTCTGCAGGAGTGTGGTCCGAGGGGGCGCCCACCGGAGCTGTGCATGCAGCAGGGGGTTTCCATTGAGCACGAGCGTCTGCAGGTGCACCAGGCGGCGCATCTGCGGGGGCAGGCTCTCCAGGCGGTTCTCGCTGAGGTCCAGGTATAGCAGGTCAGTGAGGTTGATGAAGAGCTGGTTGGGGATGGTGTCGATGCTACGGGTGGGGAGCAGGAGCCACCTGAGTCAGCACCAGCCACGCCCCAGGGCCCACCTGCCCCCTGCCCCCGGCTGGCCTGGCACCTGTTGTGGCTGAGGTTCAGCACCAGCATGTTCTTGGCGTTCTCCAGCTCCCGTGGGCACTCCGTCAGCTGGTTGTGGCTCAAGTCCTGGGTAGAAGGGGCAAGACCCAGGTCAGGGGAGTCTCCTCCCCACCAGGCGTCTGCCAAGCTTGGGGATCAGGCAGGGCACTGAGTTGGGTGTGGGGGTAGATGAGGGGGTTTCAGGGCCAAAGGGAGACAGCCAGGGACTTGGGAGGAAGAGTGCCCGGGTTAGGGATCTGACTCCAAAAGTGACCTCAGGCAAGGTATTATCCACTCCAAGACTCAGTTTTCCCATCTGCAAAATGGGATAACAATGGCCCCAGAGACTTTTATAGTGAGTAGGGATTGAATGGTCCGGCTAGCATAGGGGCCAGGTGAGTGGGTAGCCACTGACCAGGACTGAGAGGTCATCTAGCTTGAAGATGTCATCGGGGACTCCGGAATTCTTCAGACTGTTGGCTCGGGCCACGATGGCCTGGGAATAAATCATAAGAGTCTATAATTCCTGGCTTCCACTCTCAGGAAGGAACAGAGTCTAGAGAGGGACACCTCCTCAGGAAGCTCACCAGAGGCCAGGCCTGAGGACTCTCTCACCTCTGGCCTTTGATCAAATAGCCCCCTCTCCTGGAGCGCTCTTCCTAGCCTCCCCGTGAGCTCCTATTCATGCCTCAAAGCCCAGATCAAAGGTGCCCCGGAGCCCCAGCAGAGGGCCCTCAGGGAACCTTTTCTGTTCAAACCATTTCTCTTCTTCTTAATTCCAGAAGGTGAGACAGGGATGAGGTCTGAGTCAGGGTTTTTAGAACAGAGGGAGAGAACTGGACCACAGAGAAATCAGAATCTGGATGGAGAGGAAGTCTGCTTTCTCTCCCTAACTTAAGGCTGACACCTCCTCACACCTTACAGACATGCAGAAAGCTTGAGCATGAGAGGGAACAGGGCCAGAGAATGGTGTTGTGACTGCAAGTGACAACGGGAGTCACCGGAGCTGCCCCGCCACTTCTCCAGTCCGAATGCCTGTGCAGCACCCTGCTGCAGCTTCACGGGGTCACTGCTGCCCCTCCCAACCACTGCACTTGCAGATGAGGCCCAGAAAGTAGAAGGGATTTGTACAAGGTCACATCGCCAGGAAGTGGCAAAGCCCAGCTTTGAACTCAGAGAGTCCAAGTCAGAAGCTGTGCCCTAAACATCTCCAGGCTCTGACTTCAGATGGGATGGCCCTCGTTGAGGCCTACAGGGTCTGGCCAAGGGCCTGATGTTCTGGGACGTTCAAGTCTTGGGTAGAAGGTACATGGTGCTCCCGGCCAAACCCCACTCAACCCCAGCTCTACCACTGCCTGGCTCTGTGACCTAGGGCAAGTAATCTGCCTTGGTGGCCAAGTTTCTCTTCTGCAACGTTAGTGGAGGGCTAGAGCATATGAAAAAATCCTAACAGAATAGTGGGAACATTGCTCAGCCAGTCTTGGCTATTATTACTGTAGTTATTGTCCATAATGGCTGGTAAGATTTTGGATTTCTTTACCCTTTTCCTGATGGAATTCTCTGATCCACATGGGTTACTTTACACAGGGCACTGCTGTAACCTCTAATGAGAGGGCCCCTCTGTGACACCTGAGCCTCTGAGCCTGACACGGAGGTGGACAGAAATGCTGGCCCAGCTTGGTGTCTGGCCCAGGCTTCACATCCCTGACCGGACCTTGGCCCCAACCCCAAGCCCGGTGGCCTCCAGGCCAGCACTCACGCGCAGCGATGGCAGGCTGGACAGCTCCCCGTGAAGCGTGGTCAGGTTGTTGTGGCTCACAGACAAGTGTTCCTGGGCCGGAATGGGGAGCACAGGCTCAGCAGGGTGGGTGGGGTGTCCAGAGTCCCTGCCTGCCTCCACAACTCTGCATCATCCAGGAAGGCCTCAGCCACACTGGCCCAGCTACCCCTGGCAGCTTCCCTCCCTCACACACCCGGCCTCTTCTTGCATACCTCCCTGGACAGGGTGCCCACTCCCTTTCTTCCAGCTGTGCTCACAGCTGTCGGTGTTCTTCCTCTCTCTGGAGAAGTTGTCTGCCTTCTCCACAGGCTCTGCCCACCTGGTTCATCCACAGGGACCCTCCCCTGCCTGCCCAAAGCCCCTTACCAGCTTCTGCAGGGCGGCCAGCTCCTCGGGCAGGTAGCAGAGGCCAGTGCGGTTCAGCTTCAGCCATCGCAGGCTGGTCATGGCCTTGACATTCTCAGGGAAGTAGCCGCCCTGGGGGAAGGATGTCAAGGTGAAGCACAGAGCCCCTGTTCACCACCTTGTATGGCTCCTCCAGCCCATGGGAGCCTTTGGGGAGCCACAGAACCAATTCTCACCAGCTGTGAGAACACAGACAAGTCATTTCATCATTGCGCCTCAATTTCTTCACCCATAGAATGGGACTTTTAAGCCCCCCGGTGACAAAAGTGTTGGCCTAAGATTTGTCTCTCCTACTGGATTCTGGGCCCCAGGAGGGCCAGGACAAAACTGGCTTGTTTCAGGTGAGAGCCCAGCACCCGGCTCTGTGGTTAACTTGGCTCAAATTCCTTCACCCAGCATTCCATGCTCTGACTGGCTGCCTGGGGTGGGGGATCCCCCTTCCAAGCCTTTGCAAAGGCGCCACCTGTGCCCTCACCCTGCCATCAGCACACAGGCAACTCACGGCCAGGGCCAAACCCTTGCTTGCGGAGACCGTGGCTCCCCACCCTGCAGGGCAGGCCCGCATCACTGCACTCCCCTGGTGTATGAACGCCCACCTCGGCACCTCCAGCCCTTGTGGCACCAAGTCTGGGGCAGCAGGTGCCTTCAGTGCCTGTGGCTGATATTGCTTTCCCCCTAGGGCCACATTCCCAGCTGGTGACTCGGACTCTCCCAGTTCAGCAAAGAGGAACGGGGACCCCAGGTTAGGGTGGTGGGGATGGGGTCACGGAAAAGTGGTGTGGCCACTTGTACTTGGGGTCAAAGGTGTGTACACATGCAGGTAAACGCAGGAAAAACCTGCCTCCTCGGCCCCAGCCCCAGACCAACAACCCAGGCCGACCCTGCCAGTCACCCACCCTGAAGGTGAGGCTGACCCTCCAGCCAGCTCTCCCTTCCTCTCTTTCTCTGCTTCCCCTTTGGTCAGGCAATGCCTGTCTCATTCTTGAGTCCTGGAACCACCCGCCCGCCCCACCCACTGGCTGCGGAGGGCTGGGCTACGGTCCCTTTTCTCTCAGTCCAGCAGCTGCTCAGACAACTGCCACCCAGCACCTGGCACACCGGCCTGACACACTCTCCACACCAACAAATCTCACTATACTCCTTGCGTCCAAGGAGGAGCCTTTTAAGCCCCTTCACCGGCTGAGAAAGCTCAGGCTCTGGGAGGGGAAGTGATGTGAGAGGCCCAGGATCACACAGGATGGCGGGTGGCGGTGGCGGGGAGAGGGCAGTGATGAGTCGGCTCCACACCCGCCCCTGGGCAGCCGGGCCGCCATCCCTGAGTCAGGGCCTGGCTTGGGCGTGTGACCTCAGAGGGGCGGGGAGGCTCGCCCGATCCCCAGGCCACCATCCAGCCTAGACCGAGAACACGGACGCGGGGTGGGGGCTCCCGGCCGGGCCCCAGGCGGGACTTCGAGCCCAAGCGTCCGTCCCCGGCCTGCCCAGCCTCGGTCTCCCCATACAGGCACCGGGCGGAGGCCTCGGAGGTCCATTCCTGGCCAGGGAAGAGCCCCACCCCGCCCCGGCCGCAGTCCCTGTGACACGCAGGGCCTGGAGCCGAGCGGGACAGGAAGCGGAGGCCAAGCGGGCCGGGCAGAAGAGAAGGCCTGCAGGGAGGCCCGGCACGCGCCCGGCCCGGCTCACCTTGAAGTCGTTGCCGCTGAGGTCCACTCCACGCACGAACGGCAGCACCCCAGTGGCCTCCATGGCGCCGCTCTCGCTGCCGGGCCGGGCCGGGCTAGGGAGCGCCGGGGCGAGGGCGCTAGGGGGAGCCGCGGGCTGAGCCAGCGCCGGCCCCGCCCCTTTAACCCGCCCGCGCCCGCCGCGTTCCGTGGGGAAATGTAGGCTTTAGGCCTCTTAGGGCCTCAGTTTCCCCGTCTGTTGGAAGACTGCGGTGGCATCAAGGAGTGCGGGCCCCCCTGTGCTGGAGTTGGAGGCTTCCACAATCTCCAGGCTTAAGTCCCAGCGTCCCAGGGCAGGGGCCGTAACGGCCGCTGGTCGAGGCACCGTGCCCTGCGCTGCTGCAGCACATGAAGCTGGCCCTGACCTCAGAGAGATTCTAAACCCTGGCCCCGGGGCGCAGAGGCCCAGGAAGTGCCTGTACTTGGCTGACTGGTGGTAGTGAGACACCTGGGTCCTCGGGTCCTAGCTCTCCTGCTTCTGGACTTAGTTTCCTCATGTGTTGTTTTTATTTTGTTGAGACAGGGTCTTCTTGCTCTGCTGCCCAGGCTGGAGTGCAGTGGTGTGATCATAGCTCACTGCAGCCTCGAACTCCTGGGCTCAGCCTCCCGACTAGCTGGGATTATAGGCGCAGGCCACCACACCTGGCTAAATTTATTTATTTTATTTATTATTATTATTTTTTGAGACAGAGTCTCGCTCTGTCGCCCAGGCTGGAGTGCAGTGGCGCAGTCTCAGCTCACTGCAACCTCCGCCTCCCGGGTTCACGCCATTCTCCTGCCTCAGCCTCCCAAGTAGCTGGGACTACAGGCGCCCGCCACTACGCCCAGCTAATTTTTTTTTTTTTTTTTGTATTTTTAGTAGAGACGGGGTTTCACTGTGTTAGCCAGGATGGTCTCGATCTCCTGACCCCGTGATCCACCTGCCTCGGCCTCCCAAAGTGCTGGGATTACAGGCGTGAGCCACTGCGCCCGGCCTTATTTATACTTTTTGTAGACACGGGGGGCTTGCTATGTTGCCCAGGCTGGTCTTGATCTCCTGGCCTCAAGTGATCCTCTGGTCTCAGCTTCTCAGAGTGCTGGGATGACAGGCGTGAGCCACTGCGCCCTACCCAGTTTCCTCATTTGTAAAATACTTCCTAAGGTTGTCACCATAAGCAAATTAAAGAATGCACGTGTAGCTCGCAGCATACAGCAGGCCCTCAGTGAGTGGCAGGTTATTATTCCGTTTTGTTTTGTTTTGTGTGCCAGGTTATTATTCCCACTTAGTGTCAGCACCCCTGTGCTCGTACCCCCCTACAAAGGGAGGCTCCAGAAGAGAAGCATCCGTCTTGGTCCCTGCTGTTCAAGGGGGCTCGCCCTGGCTGACACATAGCAGGACCCCAATAAATGAGCCACAGCTGTTATATGCCCAGCCCTCCTTCGCAGGGGAGGAGGGTGTCTAGTGTCCCCATTTTACAGGAGAAAAACTGATGCCCAGGTGGAGAATGGCCCACACAAGGTCGCACGGAGCAGGTGGCAGGGGTAGGCGCTTTCGCCACACTGTGCCCCTCAGGCCCACAGGTAAGAATGAGGCCACCAAGACACTCTCTCGCAGAGGTGACCTAAGAGGTTGGATGTGCCGGGCCTCTAGCCATGTGCAGCCTCTCTACCTGGTCCCCGGAAGGCACGGGACCCAGACAGCTTCCTCCACACCGGAGGCTCACATTACAACGCACAGACATCCTGGATGGCCGCCTGTCACATCACCTGTTCGCGGTCTCGGAATGCAGCCCTGCACCTTTAAATCCAGACTGCGTCAAGGAGTCCCGCCCCAGAGGGAGCGCGTCTATCGGCTGGGGGGCGGGGCCTGCCCTTCATTGGCTGAGCCGCGCAGTATTTTGGCACTTGTGCGCTGGACTCGAGCGCTCCGATTGGAGTTAGGGCCTGTTTGTCTGCGTGCTGCTAAGTCCGCGGCCGCCCCTGGGGCCCTAGACGTTGGGTTCCAGGGTTCTTCACGTTCCATTCCCAGGCTGGTCTGAGCTCCGGGGCCGTGGTCCCGCTGCCTCCTCTGGTCGTTGTGCGGAAGCTGCCACGCAGGTACAGTTGGAGCGCGGCGGGGCGGCCCCCAGGGTCACCGGGCTCGGGGCTTGGCGCGCAACGGAACGCAGATCGGGGGCGTGGCCCGCGATCACCGCTGGGGAAGACGGGGAGGGGACCTTTGGGGGACCAAGGGCCGCGTTCGAATCCTAGCCCAGCCCCCTTCCCTTCTCGGTCTCTTGGTTTACCCTGCGAACGGGGCGTCACCCGCCCACCTAGGGCTGCTGCGCGGCCTGCTCCGCCCGGGCCCAGGGCAGGCAGGTTTGGCGGAGGAGGGAAGGCCAAACGGCCTCCAGGGCCCAGCTGCGCAAACTTGGGTTATTTTCAACCACCCGTGCCCTCTCCCGCTTCTCGGAGCTGGAAGGCTGTGGACTGAGGCCTGCGCGACCCCGCCAGTGGTGGGGCTGAGTCTCAATTTAGACAGGTTGGGAGTATTTAAAGCGCTTTACAGTTTGCAAAGTAGATTCCTGGTCTCTCTGGGGGCGGATGGCGGTATTGATCCCCGAGTCACGGATGAGGAGATTGAAACCGGCCCTGGGGCCGTGGCGGGTCACCCGGTTGGCCTGGGATCGCCCCAGAGACCGTCTTATTTTTAGTCTGGGGCGAATGGGCGGGTGTACGGGGCTGAGTCACACAGCGCTTCAGGCTTCAGCTACTCCAGGCATCTGGTCACCTGGCAACTGGGCCCCTGGCACCCACACTCTGGCAGGGCAGGTAGAAGTCCTTGGTGCCCGGGCAGGCTGTGACCTCATGGTCATCTGCTCAGGCCTCCCCAGGAAAGTTCTGCCTGGTGTCTAATTGATGTCCTAAGGTCCCAGCCCTTCTCAGCTCCCAGGGCCTGAGGGTGGTGTCCCCCTCGCAGAAAGTGAGGAACGTGGACTGGGCCCTAGGAGATCTTTGCCTCCACTTCTCAAGTGCTGGCCCCCACCCAGCCACACACTTCAAGGCTGCCCACATCTGCCTCTCACTGCTGCCTATGCCATCTTACAGGTGAGCAAACAGGCTGGGGCCCAGCCCCACCTTACCTTCTCTGTTGCTTGGCCTTCCGGCAGCTGAGAAGCATCACCCACCACTACCTACACATTGTCCCAAGACTGAGAGGCCCAGAGAGCCCCCTGTACAGAGGCACTGGGCAGCCCTTTCTGCCCTGCTAAAGGGGCTTCAACCCTGACAAGCACATCTGCATTGGCCTGCCTGGGCAGCTTGGGCTGTCTCACTCTGCCCGTGCTCTGACTTGCTAGCTCTACCTCTTGGGGCTACCCTGTCAAGATTTGGGGGTAACTGGTCCCAGTGGTCCCCCAGACTGGCTGGGGCCCCAAATGGTTGGTCTTCTCTGGACTTTGGGCTCTTCTGAAGAGGTTATCATAGAGGGCTGCTGTGCTCTCTGGTTAGGAACCTTCAGATGAGGCTGCTGCTGAGGACCTGGGCACCTGGCACAGGGAGAATCCGTCAGACTCTGTGGGCGGAGAGTCTGGAGGCCTTGCAGTCATGGGTTGGAGACCTTACCACTCACTAGTGAGCTGGCAGCCTGTAGCTCTGTAACATAGAGGTGGTGATGATGACACCCTGGTGATGTCAGAGGTCCTGGAGGGTGGGCTCCAGGGAGAGAGGCCCCTTCCTATACCTGCACAAGCCTCAGGGCCTTTGCGAGCTTCTTTCCAGGGAGTAGGTTGTTTGCAGCTTTGGGAGAAGGGGCTTGGCAGCTCCCTCATCTCCTCATGAGAGATAGGGGCTTGGAACCCCCAAACCCAAGCTCATATCCCATCCCTGCCCTTTCTCAGGTGCTTTACGTGGTTTCCCAGGGCCTCGATGTCCTCCCCTGTGGATGGGTGGCCCCTTTCTCTGAGAAATTTTCAGAAAGCCCCCCGTCATGGGCTCAGCTCTGTTACCCAGCATAAGGACAGCCAGAGCACCTGTCCACAGCAGCCCTCTCCCAGCCTGGCCACCTGCACCTGAGCTGCCCCTTCACCTCTGGCTCTCTTACAGGCAGACCATGGCAGAGTTCTCCCAGAAACGGGGGAAGCGGCGTGGCGACGAGGGGCTGGGCAGCATGGTGGACTTCCTTCTGGCCAATGCCCGCCTGGTGCTGGGCGTGGGCGGGGCTGCTGTGCTGGGCATTGCCACCCTGGCCGTGAAGCGGGTAAGGCCAGGTGGGCGGGTCATGTCTGAAGCTCCTAGAGGAGGACAACAGGGTTGGGCTTTTCAGAGGGGCCCTGGGGAGGTGTGGGGACTGCCCCAGGCCTTCATGGGAGCCCAGGGCACCTGCTTCTCCACCCAGCACGCTGGTCTGCTTTGCCCTTGGGCTTTGCTGTGACTGCCCAGACTTCATATACACTGATCTGTGTGACTGTGCCTGCAGTTCATTGACAGGGCCACTAGCCCGCGGGATGAGGACGACACCAAGGCAGACAGCTGGAAGGAACTGAGCCTGCTCAAGGCCACACCACACCTGCAGCCCCGGCCTCCACCTGCTGCCCTTAGCCAGCCAGTGTTGCCCTTGGCCCCCTCATCGTCTGCCCCAGGTGAGTGGCACTCCTTCTCCTCTTTTGGTGTCACATTCAAGAGATGCAGCGCAGGCTTTGCCCTGACTGACCGTGTGGCCCTGCGCGAGTCCCTGCTTCTCTCTGGGTTGTGGGCTCCTCAGATATTTAATGGGGGTGGTGTTTCTTTGCCCTGTTCCTGGAGCAAGGTGGCAGCGTTGTGATGGTGGGGAGCTTTAGATGGGGAAACTGAGGCCCAGAGGGGCGTGACATACCTACCTACTCTGCATGAAGCTGTTTTAGCCAGGGTGTTGGACTCTGGGGCAATGAGAACTCGTCACCAAGCGCTCACTATATGTGAGGACCTGAACTGAGTGCCTTCTCAGGTGCCACTGCAGGTGAGAAAAGTGAGGCCCTGGGACATCACACAGCTAGTTCTCGGTGGTGTTTTCTTAACTAATCACAGGCTGTTCCGACATGTTCCCTGCCCCTTCACTCTGCAGAAGGGCCTGCAAAAAGTGATCCTGAGGTGACACCACAGCTCAGCTCCCCAGCACCGCTGTGTCTGACACTGCAGGAGAGGCTGCTGGCCTTCGAGCGGGACCGTGTGACCATCCCAGCAGCCCAGGTGGCTTTGGCCAAACAGCTGGCTGGTGACATTGCCCTGGAGCTGCAGGCCTACTTTCAGAGCAAGTTCCCAGAACTGCCCTTTGGGGCATTCGTGCCTGGGGGGCCGCTCTACGACGGGCTGCAGGCGGGGGCTGCGGACCATGTGCGTCTCCTGGTGCCACTGGTGCTGGAGCCCGGCCTGTGGAGCCTGGTGCCGGGCGTGGACACCGTGGCGAGGGACCCTCGCTGCTGGGCCGTGCGCAGGACTCAGCTTGAGTTCTGCCCCCGCGGAAGCAGCCCCTGGGACCGCTTCCTGGTCGGGGGCTACCTCTCCTCCCGCGTCCTGCTGGAGCTACTCCGCAAGGTGCTGGCTGCCTCTGTCAACTGGCCGGCCATTGGCAGCCTTCTCGGGTGCCTGATCCGGCCCAGCATGGCCTCGGAGGAGCTGCTGCTCGAGGTGCAGCACGAACGCCTGGAGCTCACTGTGGCTGTGCTTGTGGCAGTCCCTGGGGTCGATGCTGATGACCGCCTCCTCTTGGCCTGGCCCCTGGAGGGGCTGGCGGGGAACCTCTGGCTGCAGGACCTATATCCAGTGGAGGCTGCTAGGCTGCGAGCCCTGGACGACCGTGACGCTGGGACTCGCCGGCGGCTGCTGCTGCTGCTGTGTGCTGTCTGCCATGGCTGCTCGGCCCTGGGGCAGCTAGGCCGGGGTCACCTGACCCAGGTGGTCCTGCGTCTGGGGGAGGACAACGTGGATTGGACGGAGGAGGCCTTGGGTGAGCGCTTCCTGCAAGCCCTGGAGCTGCTCATTGGCAGCCTGGAGCAGGCCAGCCTGCCCTGCCACTTCAACCCCAGCGTGAACCTCTTCAGCAACTTGCGTGAGGAGGAGATTGACGACATTGGCTACGCGCTATACAGTGGCCTACAGGAGCCCGAGGGGCTGCTCTAGGTGGGTGGGAACGGGTGGCTGCCATGTTTTCTAATGCTGGGGAGCTGCACCCACCTCCCTTCCAGGGATTTGAATAGTGGTTTTTCTCTAGCTTTTAGCCAGAACAAAAGAGGGTACATTACTTAAACCCAGGGCATTGGGATGTGCTTGGGCTACGGTGGCCATAAACCCTGAGTCCAGAGAGCTTGGGTCACTGTCACCTGAGTGCAGCTGGGCTGCCTCAGGCAGCTTGGAGTGCCAGCCATTCCTGCAAGCACTGTTTCAGCCCTTGGGGCCAACCCCAGGACCTTGGCTCTGTCTATCACCAGCAACCAGTCCACCAACAGAATGTGGTTTCTGCCATCCTGGGCAGAAGCTGAAGGCCAGCTTCACATTTCTGCTGAGAGAAGGTGACTTAACGCCTTCTCCAGCCCCAGCTCCAGGCGTTTTGAGGCGTCTGGTGTCTGGTGGTAGGTATGGTGTGTTTGTTCTGTCCCCCAGGGGCTGGAGTCACCTGGTGCCCCTGAAGGACAGATTTTTGGCTGTTAAAGGATGGCATTTTCCTGCTGTCTTCTGTGCGTTTAGTTTTCTTGCTGAGCAGGAGCTCAGTGTGACTTGCCACCCACCTGATACCTCAGGGCAAGGCCCTTTTTTCCTCCAGCCAGGTGAGTGTTTTCTTCAGGCAGCTGAGGGTCCTGGGGGAGCTGAGGCTCTGTGCTGCGCCCCCAGCCCACAGCTGGGGCATCTCACTGGAGCTGTTCCAGGCCCCACTGGAGAGCAGAGGACCTGATCCACCACCAGAGAGGTCCGGTGTGCACAGCCGGCCTCCCAGTGTGCCAAAATGAACTGCTCTCAGCTGATGGCTGTATTCTGACTTTGAAGCCTGTTAAGAGGTAGCAAGGGGGCTAGAGGAGGGAGATTCCACCTCCCCTCCCAAGTGACCCTCCTCCTGCCTCTGGCATCCTTCCTGCTGAAACGAAGCTCTGCTTCGAAGATGTGAACAAGAATAAAAGGAAAAAATTCTAACGTATATGTAACTCAGGCTGGATAAGGGGGTCTTGGTGCTTTCATAACGCAGCTGTTGAGGGTTTTCTGTAAGTCCTGTGGCTTGTCCTGGCACTTTGGCAAGAGTGCTTGAGGTCAATTGGAGGTGGTAGAGTTTACTTTAAAAAGTAGCATCTTGGCTGGGTGTGGTGGCTCACACCTGTAATCCCAGCACATCGGGAGGCCGAGGCGGGCAGATCACGAGGTCAAGAGATTGAGACCATCCTGACCAACATGATGAAACCCCAACTCTACTAAAAAAGACAAAAATTAGCTGGGCGTGGTGGTACGCGCCTATAGTCCCAGCTACTTGGGAGGCCGAGGCAGGAGAATTGCTTGAACCCGGGAGGTAGAGGTTGCATTGAGCTGAAATTGCACCACTGCACTCCAGACTGGCGACAGAGCAAGACTCTGTCTCAAAAAAATAAATAAATAAAAAAGCATCTTGACCCCGCGCCGTGGCTCACGCCTATAATCCCAGCACCTTGGGAAGCCGAAGCAGGTAGATCACCTGAGGTTGGGAATTCAAGACCAGCCTGACCAACATGGAGAAACTCTGTCTCTGGTAAAAATTCAAAAAAAATTAGCTGGGCATGGTGGCGCATGGCTGTAATCCCAGCTACTTGGGAGGCTGAGGCAGGAGAATTGCTTGAACCTGGGAGGCGGAGGTTGTGGTGAGCTGAGATCGCGCCACTGCACTCCAGCCTAGGCAACAAGAGTGAAACGCTGTCTCCAAAATAAAATAAAATAAAATAAAATAATAATAATAAATTAGCATCTCAGTCTGTTTGGGTTGTGATAACAAAATGCCATAGACTAGGTGGCTTATAAACATCAGAAATTTATGTCTTACCATTTTGGAGGCTAGAAATCCAAGAGTGAGTCACAAACAGATCCCATGTTTGGTGAGAGCCCACGTCCTGGTTCACAGGTGTCCCCAATCTAGCAGTCCTCATGTGGAGGAAGCGGGGAAATGCTCTCCTAGGGTCTCTTGTAAGGAAACAGCCCACCCATGGGGTGGGGGCCCACATTCATGATCGAATGACGTCCCAAAGACCCCATCTTCTGTTAGCAGTGCCTTGGGGGTTAGGATTTCAGCATACAAGCTGAAGGGGACACAGACTTTCTGTCCGTGACAAGGTAAGTGGAAGGAAAAGATGAAAAGCTTGGTGTTGCTTTAGTAATGGGAACCAGCCAGTTTGGGATGTTTCTTCCCACAAGGCTGAACTGCTGAGCCCTGCACCATACTTTCTGTTATCAGTGGGCTGTTGACAGCCCTTCAGCCATGCTCCTCAGTTTTTAGAAACCTGTGTTTTTTTTCTTTTGAGAGTGAGTATCACTCTGTCGCCCAGGCTGGAGTGCAGTGGTGCGATCTCGGCTCACTGCAGCCTCTGCCTCCTGGGTGAAAGCAATTCTTCTGCCTCAGCCTCCCGAGTAGCTGGGACTACAGGCGCGCGCTACCACGCTCGGCTAATTTTTGTATTTTTAGTAGAGATGGATTTTCACCATGTTGGCCAGGATGGTCTTGATCTCTTGACCTTGTGATCTGCCTGCCTTGGCCTCCCAAAGTGCTGGGATTACAGGCATGGGCCACCGCGCCTGGCCAGAAACCTGTGTTCTCTGCCTCCCTTGCACCTCTTTGTGGCTGCACAAGTGAGGAGGAAACTTGCCCCGCCTTGTGCAGGTGAGAGGCCAGGGCATCTTAACCCTCCCACCCCCAAGAGCCAAAGCCAGGGCTCACTTCCTATCACCAGATGACAGATGTGGGCTGGGGAGGGCTCTGGTCTGTGTGCAGGGCTGCTTCCAGCCTAGCTGTGCCACTCGTACCCTGCTGGTCCTTCCCCGACTTATGTCCTGAGGGGACTCCCCTACCCCTTCCAGCTGTGACTACAGGACCCAAGGGAAGCAGGACTGTGCCGAGCAAATGGAATAGTGGTGTAGGCCTCTGGGTGTTGGGCGTAGAGCAAGAGGCGGGCACAAGGGCTCCTTGCAGAGGATATTATAAGGGTCCAAGGTAGGAGACACTTGGCTGAGGTCCATTCCAATCACTTGATGCCTTGATGCTGGAGAGCTTTGAGCAGTTTCCTTGGCAGTGTTGGGGCAGCAAGGGAACAGTCTGGGGCAGAGCCTGTGCCTCAGTCTTCTCATCTCTTAACTGGAGAGGGTCACGTAATACCCAACCCCAGGTGCTTGTGACGATTAACTGGGGTGGGCAGTGCTAACATAATGCCTGGGAAGGAGGACTGGTGGGCCTAAGCTATGCCCCACCCTCCAGCCACATCCAAGCCCCAGCACAGCAAGGTGCTCCCAGCTGCCACTCCAGCCCCTGGTCAGAGTGCAGCTGTCCGGGAAGCAAGCTCAGTCTCGAGTCCCACTCCTTCGACGACCAGACCCCAACACAAGCCTGATGTAGAGGCCACTTGCTTCAGGTAGCTCTAAATTTCCTGTCTCATACCATGGCTTAAAAAAAAAAAATCCAGGATGAGTTAAAAGTGTTCATGGTTCATGTTTGTGGTTTCATCACCTAGCCAAGGTTAATGTCTGGGTCTTCCATTTCTAGCCAGAGAACTGGAAACAAATCACTGTTTTGCTAGGAGCTTTGCATGACCTCACGCCCTGGGCTGCTGGGTCCCGGACTGTCCTGATGGGCTGTGAAATCCCACCCACTCCCCTCCCCGCAAGGCAGGGATGGCCTCTGCCCTGCCTGCCTGGGAGCAGGGTATGCGCTTGCCTAGGCCTCAGTGTCTTAACACTGTGGTGACTCAAATTTCTTGTTTTACCTTCACCAAGTAACCCAGAGCCAGGATCCTTGATGACTGTGGTAAGGCAGTGACGACCCCTGCTCAGAATGCAAGGGTCGCTAGGGAAGATTTTAGAAAAAAAAAAGGACTCCAAAAACGGAGAATCTAAATGTAGTCCTTTGAAAATGTCACCCATAGATCCTCTACCACTAACTGTAATCAATTTGACCAAATAGCATTTCCTTTTTGTAAATCCACTTGTACGCACTTCTCTTCAGCAATACTTGCTGTGGGATTTTCCTCAAAGGGGGACCATTTATTCCCATAGAGCTGACCTGTTCAGCTCGTTTCCATGTCTGCTGCTAATATTTAAAAAAGCAAACAAAAAAACAGGCCAGGTACGGTGGCTTATGCTTGTAATCCCAGCATTTTGGAGGTTGAAGCGGGAGGACTGCCTGAGGCCAGGGTTTCGAGACCAGCAGGGGCAACATAGTCAGACCTCATCTCTACAAAAAATAGCCAGGTGTGGTGTATACCTATGGGCCCAGCTACTCAGGAGGCTGAGGTGGGAGGATGGCTTGAGTCTAGCAGGGCGAGGCTACAGTGAGCCATGATTACCCCTGGGATTACAAGCTGGTCTCAAACTCCTGGCTTCAAGCAGTCCTCCTAGCTCAGCCACCCTAAGTACTGGGATTACAGGCGTGAGCCACTGTGTGTAGCCAACATTTTTTTTTTTTTTTTGAAACGGAGTCTTGCTCTGTCACTCAGACTGGAGTACAGTGGCCCAATCTCTGTTCACTATAACCTCCACCTCCCTGGTTCAAGCAATCCTGCCTCAGCCTCTTGGGTAGCTGGGTTTGCAGGCATACGCCACCCCACTCGGCTGATTTTTGCATTTTTAGTAGAGACAGTTTCGCCACGTTGCCTGGGCTGGTCTCGAACTCCTGACCTCAAATGATCTGCCCGCCTCAGCCTCCCGAAGTGTTGGGATTACAGGTGTCAGCCACTTGTGCCCGGCCAACATTTGCGTTTTTAATGACACTTTTCTTTTGTAATCAGGATATATATACAATCTTAATTCCTTGAGAAAGCTAAGGCTTAGTGGAGAAAACCCAGGTGTGTTCCAAAGACAAACACCGGTGACTCAGGTGACCTGCACTGGGTCATCTCTGCACTGCTTGCCGAAATCCTGAGACGATGAGACCAATTAGTTCAGTGGGCTGCGGCCTCTGGCAGGCAGGGAGGCCACTGGAGCTCGCTTGCATGGGTTTCAGAAGGAACCTTCCAGGTTCAAACTGCAGGCCAGACCCTGACTCTATATTAGTGTTTTCCAGAAGGACAGAACCAATAGGCTGTATGTATATATAGAAAGAGAGTTAATTAGGGAGAAGTGGCTCACAGTATTACAAGGTGAAGTCCCAGAATAGGCCATCTACAAGCTGTGGAAAGAAGCCGGTAGCATAGCTGAGTCCAAGTCCAAAAGCCTCAAAACCAGAAAGCCCACAGTGCAGCCTTCAGTCTGTGGCAGAAGGCTCCAGGAAGCTGCTGGTGCAAGTCCCAGAGTCCAAAGGCCGAAGAACCTGGAGTCTGATGTCCAACAGCAGAGAAGAGGAAGCAAGCATCTGGCACAGGAAGAGGGAGAGGGCTGGAGAAGACTCAGCAAGGTGCTCATCCCCCTTCTTCCACCTATTGTTCTGGCCGTGCTGGCAGCTGATTGGATGGTACCCACCCACATTGAGGGTGGGTCTTCCTCTCTCAGTCCACCGAGTCATGTCACTCTCCTCTGGCAACACCCTTACAGACACCCAGAAAAAATACCAGCCATCTCGGCATCCCTTAATCCAGTGAAGTTGACACCTAACATTAACCACTGCACCACCACCACCTGCGTGTGAGCTGGTGGTCTAAGGTGGGGATGGGGTGCACAGATCTGTCCCTGGTAGGGACGGTCAACAGGTGAGTGGCAACACCCTGGTGAGCATATTGAGCTGGGGCCACCTGTGTTGCAGTCTAAGAAACCTGGAGATCCAGCTGAATGTGAACATCCCAGGTCTTCGGCCGGATTCTATAAGAGGCAGGTGGTGAATTCATCCCAAAGGGCAGTGGGTTCTCTGCCCAGTGTCTCAAAAGCCAGTGCCTCCAGGTGCGGGCCCCAGCGCTGTTGGGCACATTGAGCCTGGCTCTGGGGACTGGGGGAGCCGGATGTTGGTGACAGGGCTTATTTTTAATTCTGGACGCTCTAAGTATCTGGGGTGGGATCAGGCAGAGACTCCTCAACTGCTACAAGTTGTGTGGGGTGGTCTCGTTTCCTCTGCTGTTAAGTGCAAGCAGTCACCTGGGGAAGCATGTGCAGGACGTCAGCCAGGCTTCTTTGCCAAGATGGCAGGGAAGCCTCCAGTTACCCCATGGGCTCTCAGCATTGGTGTGGAGAGCAGGGAGGGGCTTTTTACAAAACTCTGATGGGGCTTGGGGGGACATGGCATCAGAGACTAGGTTTCAAGGCCAGGTTAGCTGCTTGGTAGAGGAAAGCACTTAACCCAACAGAGCTATGGTTCCTGCACAAAAAGGACAGGAGATGCTGTCTTGCCAGCAGCAGGAGGTTGAAACCACTGTAGGTGACAGCCTGGCCAGTGCCTAGTCTCAGCTAGATCCAGCAAGGGTGGGGGGGTCATTTTCTTCTCCTTGGTTTTGCATTGCACAAGCTGCAGATGTGGCTCAACACAGGGACTAAACACCCTTCCAGTCAATGTCGACGGGGTAGGATGAGCTGCATGCTGCTAACCTGAGTGGGCCATCGAGAGAGACTTAGAAATTCCAACAGGTTTGATTTGTGAAGCTTTAATTTGCAGTCGTGCCTGACTGTAAGCCTTCACTAGAGAGCCTCAATATGAACAAGGACACCCCATTACGTATGAGGCAACTGGGGCTCCAGGGATGAGGCCGCACACCCAGGGTGGCAGAGCAGGCCAGGAAGTGGGAGCTGAGCCTGGGTCTGCCTGATCTCAGATGCCTAGCCCAGTCCATGGTGCAGCCCAATCCTGCAGTTTGATTTTGAGACACACAGGAGTTGCCTGCAGAGATGTGAAAACCACAAAGGCATCTGATATCCAGAAACTATGAAGAACTCCTACAACTCAACAACAAAGACAAACAACGCAATTTAAAAATGGGGGAAGAGACCAGGTGTGATGGCTCCTGCCTGTTAATCCCAGCACTTTGGGAGGCCGAGGCTGGTGGGTCACCTGAGGTCACGAGTTTGAGACCAGCCTAGCCAACATGGTGAAACCCCGTCTCTACTAAAAATACAAAACAAATTAGCTGGGTGTGGAGGTGGATGCTGTAATTCCAGCTACTTGGGAGGCTGAGGCAGGAGAACTGCTTGAACCCAGGAGGCAGAGGTTGCAGTGAGCCAAGATCGCACAACTGCACTCCAGCCTGGGCACAAGAGTGAAACTCCATCTCAAAAAAAAATAAATAAATAAAAAATAAAAAATGAGTGAAGAACTTAAATCGACATTCTCCAAAGAATGTATACCAATGGCCAGTAAGCCTGTGGAAAGATGGTCAATGTCATTAATGACTAGGAAAATGCAAAACAAAACCACAATGACATGCCACTTCATACCCACTAGGATGACAAAACACTAGGATGGCTATAATACAAAAAAAGGAAAGGAACAAGTGTTCACAAGGATATGGAGAAGCAGTAACCTGGGTGCGCTGCTGGTGGGTGTAAAATGATGCATCCACTGTGGAAAATTTGGAGGTTCCTCAAAAAGTCAAAACATGGAGTTATGGTATAAAACTACAATTCCATTCCTAGGCATATTCCCAAAATAACTGAAAACTAGTCATCAGACACTCATACACCAATGTTCACAACAGTGCTATTCACAATAGCCAAAAAGTGGAAACAACCCAAATATCCATCAACTGACAAATGGTATATTCATACAGTGGACTATCAGCCATAAACATCGAGGACTGACATGCTACAATGTGGATGAGCCTGATAAACATCAGCCAAGTCAAAGAAACCAGACACAGGATGTCATGTACGGTAGGATTTCATTTTCTTTTTTTTTTTTGAGACAGAGTTTCACTCTTGTTGCCCAGGCTGGAGTACAATGGCCCGATCTCAGCTCACTGCAACCTCTGCTTCCTGAGTAGCTGGGATTACAGGCGCCTGCCACCACGCCCGGCTAATTTTTGTATTTTTTGTAGAGACGGGGTTTCATCATATTGGTCAGGCTGGTCTCGAACTCCTGACCTCAGGTGATCTGCCCACCTTGGCCTCCCAAAGTGCTACGATTACAGGCGTGAGCCACTGCGCCCAGCCTGGTATGATTCCAGTTAAACAAAATATCCAGAGTAGGTAAACCCACAGAGACAAAAAGTGGTTGGTGGTTCCCCAGAGCTGGGACAGGCAAAATCACACACACAGGGCCACAACCCACACCCACTGGGAGATGTTCCAGGAACAATCTCAGGAATCTGCATTTGTAAAAATCCTCCCCAATACCCCATCAGAACACAGAGCCACTGGTCTATGAGCCAGGAGCCCAAGACCTGAGAACAATCCTACTTTCTTCAACAACTAGCAACATGACTGGGCAACTCACACCCACCTCTGCTCATCTTCTAAACTGTAAATCAGAGTCCATATGGCTTGTATTATTCACAAGGTTTTTGTGAAGGCAAACGGGGAACATGGCCACCACTGGAAAAACTGGAAGATGGAAAGTTAGTGATCTGAATCTGAACCTTTCATTGGACAACTCCTCTGCTCTCAGGGACCATCTGTGGGGTGAGAAGAAATTGGGCTCCATGTGGAAAGGGAGGAAGGGCTGTCCACATGGGACACAAGGGACAGCCATGAAGGACAGAGGCTGACAAGACCTCCCAGGGTGAGCTCCTTCCAGCACTGGCTGGTACCCGTTGCTTCTGCAAATGTTCCCCAGACCCTCTGCACTCTCACAGGTCAGGGTAAAAAAAGGTTGGATTCTTTCATTTTAAAAAAAGTTTGCGAGACAGGGTCTTACTCTGTTACCCAGGCTGGAAGTGCAGTGGTGTGATCATGGCTTGCTGCAGCCTCAAACTCTTGGGTTCAAAGGATCCTCCCACTTCAGCCTCCTGAGCAGCTGGAACTAAAGACGTGTACAACTGTGCTTGGTTATATTTTTAAAAATAGAGACAAGGTCTAACTATGTTGCCCAGGCTGGTCTTGAACTCCTGACCTCAAGCAATCCTCCAGCCTTGGCCTCCCTAAGTGCTGGATTACAGGTGTGAGCCTCCACGCCCTGCCGGGGTTGGATTCTTTTTATTTTTTTAAATTTATAAATTTTTTTTGAGACTGAGTCTCACTCTGTCGCCCAGGCTGGAGTCCAGTGGCGCAATCTCAGCTCACTGTAATCTCCGCCTCCCGGGTTCAAGCAATTCTCCTACCTCAGCCTCCTGAGTAGCCGGGTCTACAGGCGCACACCGCCACACCTGGCTAATTTTTTGTATTTTAGTAGAGACAGGGTTTCACCGTGTTGCACTGGCTGGTCTCGAACTCCTGAGCTCAGGCAATCCACCCACCACAGCCTCCCAAAGTGCTGGGATTACAGGCATGAGCCGTTGCACCCGGCCTGGGTTCTTTATTAAAGCAATGAATTCTGGGTGTCCTGGCTTAACTAGATAAAGAGGGAATGAAGCTTCTTCTGAAGGATCAGTGTTACCACAGCCACTTCCTTGCATTACACCGTCCTTCTCAGGACGTCTATGAGAAGCCCTGGGCAGCCTAGACAGGGACTGCCCCATGAGTGCTGGTGGCTCACTTGGGGCTTTCTGGAGGTGAAGGAAGCAGCCCTGGGAGCTTCTTCCTTTGGCACACAGTGGGCTTCAGCTGGGACTGCACCAATCCTCTGCTAACAGCAACCATCCTTGGGGGGTCCGAGGGAGCAGCTGTGTGACTTTTCAGCAGTGGCTATGGTCACTCCTGAGGCCTGAGAAGAGGGCTACTGTCCAGCAGAGCTGGCCTGCTCCAGAGTGGTCTGGACCTTGTGCCCCTTAACACAACAAGGCCCGACTCCAAAGGCCAACACTGTCCTCCAAGTTTCCAGGACACTAAATGGCCACTTGGTCCTGGTTAACTCATTTCTAAACACAAAGGGGACAGGTCTGAGAAAGTGGCGTTCTCTACCCTACCCTGAGCTCATCTGTTCTGAGGACAAAAGGGACGGGTGTGTCCAGGCTGGTGGCAAAGGCTGCATTTCCGGGGTTTCTTTGCTGTGGACCCCATGTCTGAGGAACTGGCCCGGGGCCTTTTGCTTCTGGCTTCCGACCCCAGGGTTCTTCCTCTGTCTCCTGTCCAGGACAGGGCTCCAGAAGTCCCTGTCGGGAGAGTCAGGAGGGGTGAGGTTAGAACTGACATGCAGAAGTGGCAAGTCCTGAACATGGTGGCTCATGCCTGCAATCCCAGCACTTTAGGAAGCTGAGGGAGGAGAATTGCTCGAGCCCAGGAGTTCGAGATCAGCCTGGGCAACATGGTGAAACCTTGTCTTTAAAAAATGCAAAAATTAGCCAGGTGTGGTGTATGCCTGTGGTCACAGCTACTCGGGAGGATGCCTGAGCCTGGGAGGCTATAGTGAGCTGTGATCCCACCACTGCACTCCAGCCTGGGCAACAGAGCGAGACCCTGTCTCAAAAAAAAAAAAAAAAAAAAGGAGCAGCAGACGATAAGGCTGAACCAACTTTTTTTTTTTTTTTTTTTTTTGAGATGGAGTCTTCGCTCTGTCGCCCAGGCTGGAGTGCGGAGTGCAGTGGCGTGATCTCCACTCACTGCAAGCTCCACCTCCCGGGTTCACGCCATTCTCCTGCCTCAGCCTCCCAAGTAGCTGAGACTACAGGCACCCGCCACCACGCCCGGCTACTTTATTTTTTTGTATTTTTAGTAGAGACGGGGTTTCACCGTGTTAGCCAGGATGGTCTCGATCTCCTAACCTTGTGATCTGCCCGCCTTGGCCTCCCGAAGTGCTGGGATTACAGGCGTGAGCCATCATACCCAGCTTTTTTTGTTTTTTGAGATGGAGTCTGGCTCTGTCGCCCAGGCTGGAGTGCAGTGGTGCAATCTCGGCTCACTGCAAGCTCCGCCTCCTGGGTTCACGCCATTGTCCTGTCTCAGCCTCCAGAGAGTAGCTGGGACTACAGGGACCGACCATCATGCCCGGCTAATTGTTTGTATTTTTAGTAGAGACGGGGTTTCACCGTGTTAGCCAGGATGGTCTCGATCTTCTGACCTCGTGATCCACCTGCCTAGGCCTCCCAAAGTGCTGGGATTACAGGCGTGAGCCACCGCACCCAACCAGCTGAATCAATTTTTATACAGCCATGTACACCCCACCAGCCAGCCTCCCTTCACACTGTGTCCAACTCTGTAAGGTTGAGGTGCGATGTGCCTGCTGCCTTATGTTACCTGACACCTCTCCCTCAAGAATCCTAAGCTTTGGAGACATTGTCCCACACTCACTTGGTAAGTGGAGTTTCATGCCGGCCCTTTTTAAAGAGGCAGAAACCCAAGCAAGCTGGCCTGTGTGGTAGGGTGGGAAAGACAAGCAGCCTATGACCAGCAACCTGTGGCCCACCTCCATGCAGGAAAGTCCAGCTCTGGATCCCTTCCTGTCCCCTCAACAGGCCTTTCCAGACCAGCTGCTCATTTACCCAGGACAGTCAGTCAGCCAGCCTGGAGGTCAGATACCATATCCTTCCAAGTGGGGAGACAAGAGGCCAGACTGCATCTCACTTCAAATGTGGGTCTCTCACTGCAATGGCCATCTCTGGGCCCCATTAGCACTGGTAGCCAGTTCCAAGTCCCACAGTTTTTACCAAACCTCTGGGTTCTTTCTGTGCATGCCGGGCTGGTGACACATGTAAGAATCATAGTCTGAGACTAAACTCCTTTCTAAAACAGGAACCCTATGAATGTAGGCAGGGACCATCTTGTTGAGCAAACTTGAGGCAGAGAGGCTAAGTCATTTGTTCAAGGTTATACTGCTGAGCTTTGGAACCAGATTCGCTCAACTCCAAAGCTCCCACTAGGCCTTTGGGTCATTCTCAGCTACTTAAGCTCTGCTGTGCACTGGAGCAGGAGGAACCATTCAAAGTGCCTCCACGTACACCATTCAACTTGATGCAATGTCCAGGTGCCACTTCTCATGACACCCAGTTCCCGGACATTGGCTCAAGCTGTGTCACCCTGGGCAGGTTCCTAAATATCATCGGGGTTGGCATCTTCATCTGAAGAAGTGAGGCTGGGCCAGGCACAGTGGCTCACGCCTGTAATCCCAGCACTTTGAAAGGCCAAGGCAGGCGGATCACCTAAGGTCAGGAGCTCGAGACCAGCCTAACCAACAGGGTGAAACCCCCATCTCTACTAAAAATACAAAATTAGCTGTGCGTGGTGGTGCATGCCTGTAATCCCAGCTACCTGGGAGGCTGAGGCAGGAGAATCATTTGAACCTGGGAGGTGGAAGTTGCAGTGAGCCAAGATTGCACCATTGCACTCCAGTCTGGGCAACAAGAGCAAAACTCAGTCTCAAAAATAAATAAATAAATAAATAAATGAGGCTGATGCTTATGGTCTGCCAAGGGTCACAACAGCTGCAAGGGCACATGGCCATGGGACTGGGAAGGCCTATGTACTCGTCTTAGTGTCTGTTGCTATGGGACCCTGAGCAATGCCCACTTCATGTGTCTGGGTCTCACCTTTCTCACTTATAAGTAAAATTGTGATCATAATGCTTACCCGATGAGGATGGAAGATGCACAGGAAGTATACTTGGCATAGTGCTGCGCATAGGGCAAGTGACACCATTACTGGTAGCTGGTAGCTACCCTTTAATTTGGAATGAGGACTGTACAATTATCACCTTGCTGAAAGTGATCAAGTGAGGAAAAGTAGGTGCAAGGCAGCCCAGGTACCCCTCCCAATCCCACCATGACCCTGCCTTGCCTTCTTTCTGCTGTCCCCAATCTCTGAGGCAGACACCTGAAAACCGAAGCAGGGATTGCCATGCCCCTTCCTGCCTCACCTGGAGCAGTGTTCTCATCGACCCACTGGAAGAAGCCACACTGCTGCTCTCTCGGCTTGGCACATGTGTGGAACTGGCGCCCCTTGTTGGGTCCATCCTTCTGCACAGTCCGTGTGACGGAGGGCTGGCTGCAAAGGCAGGATGTGCCACTACCACTGCCATCACCAGGGTTGCCAAACCCACCTAGGTGGATCCCTGGGCCTGGTGGGCGTCCCAGGGAGGCGCCCAGGGGTCTATATGCCGAGGCAGGAGGCCCTCCTGCTCCCGGATTGGGGCTGTCTGCCCACAGGAAGAAGTTGCAGTTACCTCCATTGCACTTAAAGAATTGCCGGCCCTGGTTGGGGCCCTCCTTACGGACAGTGAGCAGCACAGCCTCCTGGCCACAGTTGCAGGTCACAGAATTGCTTTCACCAGTAGCTGTGGGTGGAGGGAGGGTCTGGGCCAGAGCCTTTGAGGGCGCAGTCTGTCTGCTGTCAGCAGGCTGGGGGTGCTGGCTGTTGTCCATCCTGTTCAGGGATTGGTTAGCCTGCAGGCGGCCAGAGGGCTGGCTAGCCCTGGGGGGGCCCCGTGAAAATCTCAGGTCCAGGATCTCCCTCAGGGTGTCGTCGCATCCGCCGATGCAGCAAACAAACTCCAGAGGCATGGTCGGGGGAAGGCTACCGCGCTTAAACTTTAACTTTAACCTAGTGAGGCCAGAAGATGAGAAAAAACATTAACAACCAGATGCCAGCTTCTCCTTAGTCCACTGAGGGCTACTTTAGCCCTAGGCCTCTCTCCACCATTCCTTATGCATCAGGAAGCCCACCCAAGTCCCCTGTGAGGCCCTCTATCAGCCCACCACAAGCCCCCACCAGTCATCACAGGAGTGGACAGTGAAAAACAGTGCAGATGAAATCTAAGATCCCAGTAATTCACTAAAATAAAAACACCTCTGAGAAGTTCCATGTCTCTATATCAGCAGTTCTCCAAGTGTGGTTCCAGGGTGCCTGAGCCCTTTCAAGGAGAGTGCAAAACTCTTTTATAGGCCAGGCGTGGTGGCTCAAACCTGTAATCCCAGCACTTTGGGAGGCCGGGGCAGGTGGATCAGGCTGGGAACAGGCATGAGCTACTGTGCCTGGCCAAATTATTGAATATTTTAAAATATGTTTCCACTTTAATTTCACATATGGTACATACTGATAAACCACCCACAACAAAAGCTCTCTGGGCTCCTCAATGATTTTTCAGTGTTAGGGGTCTGGTGACCAAGAGGTTTGAGAACCACTGTCCTGCACTAGGGCTGTGTGCTTTCTAGAGGAACTTAAATGATTTATTCATTTATTTCTTTTCTTTTTTTTTTTTTTGAGATGGAGTCTCGCTCTGTCGCCCAGGCTGGAGTGCAGTGGTGCAATCTTGGCTCACTGCAAGCTCTGCCTCCTGGGTTCATGCCATTCTCCTGCCTCAGCCTCCCGAGTAGCTGGGAATACAGGCGCCCGCCAGTACGCCTGGCTAATTTTTTGTATTTTTAGTAGAGACGGGGTTTCACCGCGTTAGCCAGGATGGTCTCGATCTCCTGACCTCGTGATCCACCCACCTCGGCCTCCCAAAGTGTTGGGATTACAGGCGTGAGCCACTGCGCCTGGCCATTTTTTGTATTTTTAGTAGAGACAGGGTTTCACCATGTTAGCCAGGATGGTCTCTATCTCCTGTCCTTGTGATCCGCCTGTCTCGGCCTCCCAAAATGCTGGGATTACAGGCCTGAACCACCGGGCTCGGCCTATTCATTTATTTCTAGAGACAGGGTCTGGCTCTGTCATTCCAGGCTGGATAGCAGTGGTGAAATCATGGCTCACTACAGCCTAGACCTCTGGGATCAAGCGATCCTCCTGCCTCAGCCTCCTGACCAGCTTGGCTTATAGGCATGTGTCACCACATCTGGCTAATTTAAAAAATTTTTTGGCCAGGTGCAGTGGCTCACACCTATAATCCCAGCACTTTGGGAGGCCAAGGTGGGTGGATCACTTGGGGCCAGGAGTTTGAGACCAGCCTGGCCAACATGGTGAAACCCTGTCTCTACTAAAAATACAAAAAGTGGTCAGGCATAGTGGTGCATGCCTGTAATCCCAGCTACTCAGGACGCTGAGGCAGAAGAATCACTTGAACCCAGAAGGCGGAGGTTGCAGTGAGTCAAGACCGCACCACTGCACTCCAGCCTGGGCAACCCAGCGAGACTGTCTTAAAAAAAAAAATTAAAAAAAAAAAAATTTTTTTTTTTTTTTAAAAGAGATGGGGTCTTGCTATGTAGCCCGAGCTTGGATGTTGTATTTAATATGTGAATAATTTCCTAAGCCTGGTGTAGCAATCATCTATCTGGAGAGGGCAGGGAAAGAGCTCTTCATGGTTCTTTGTCCATGGCCCACTCCAAACAGGGTCATACCTGCCAAAGCAGTGACAGCATGGAACACAACAGAACTGGACCAGCCCTGCTGACCTGACTGCTGCAGAACACAGCTACGCCCCTGCAGGGCCTGAGTGGAATCCCCTACACTCCTCTCTGGGTTCTGGCAGGAGCAAGGGAAAGATGGTGTACACACTCCAGAGGAGGCGCCTGACTCAAGCGCCCAGCTCACCTGTACACAGGGTGTGGCTGACAAACTGGACACACACTGCTGTCCCTGCTGGCCTCCAGCACCGAGTCCGGAAGCCACACAGCTGAGCGACACTCTGGGAAACCCATGCAGCTGAGGTAGAACCTGGGGACAAGGTGCCATGTCAGATGACAGGAGTGCAGGAGATGCTCTCAGGCTCTCAGCTGTTGGCCATCAGCTGAGGCAGCCTTTCCTCAGCTAACTGAGGACAACATTCCCTTTTCTGGATGACACTTAACTGGATACACAAGCACTCATATTGAACTGATTGGGAAAAATGAGCCTTCTCACATCCCAAAAGCACAAAGCAGCTATTGTTGACCCTGCTTTCTATTTAGAAAACCAACAACCAACCAAGCTGACGCCAGGGGCTCTGTGCTGTGCACTCACACATTCTTGCCTTTCTGCCTCGTGCCAAGTCTGGGCAGTGTCAGGGGTCCCCTCAGTTTGCATGTGAGTAAACGGTGGCTTGGTGTGGCCTGTATACCTGCCCAGAGACACGCATGCATGTGCGGATGGGAGCCAGGAATGGAAACCCATCTGTTTGTGACAGAGCCTCACCTGCAACATCTACACCCCACCCACTGCCCATCCATCCCATCCCCGTCTCTCCTGGCCAATGTTTTTCAACACCTTGCAGTCATGAAACGTTAGAGTTTGACTAGCCAATATGCATGTGATTTACAAATTCCTCATGAGTGTGCCTGGGTACACTATGAAAAAAAAAAAGCCCTGAACTCCAATCATTTAAATAAGAAATTTACAATCTCAGAAATGGAAATTATCAGATAAACCCTGGAGTGGCAAATCCCACAAGATAATCTCCTGACCTTCTGGAGTAACTCAGAGAAGCATTACAAAAGAATAACAGAAGAACAAAAGAATAACAAAAGAATAATAATAATTCTCCAATTCAGAGAATTGGAGAATTCAGAGCTAAAACAAAAGTAGTTATTCTCTCTCCTTATATTCCAATGAGTACTAATCCAATAACCTACTGATGGCAAGGAAAACCCATCAACAGCATTTGTTAAGTGCTGAAATATATGCCCAGTCATTGGGCTAAGCCTAGAGTGGCACTGGCTTCTGTCTGGGAGTGACGCGAGCCCTGACACCTGCTTCCAGGTCTGGCCCATAGACCTCTTGTTTCTGAGAGCCTGGGTGGCCTTCTCTTCACTTGGGCCAGCCAGGTTAATGATGGCTGGAGGTGAGGAGTTGAGAAACCTCCTTTCTTATTCAGCAGCAGGGAGTACAGCAGTCCCAGGTGGGCCAGGCAGGATGGAAAAAGGCGGTGAAAACCCGATTTCAAACTCTGCCTTTGCTGCCCACCACGGCTGCTTGACTCGGTGAAAACCCGGTTTCAAACTCTGCCTTTGCTGCCCACCACGGCTGCTTGACTCCAAGCAAGCACCTCAGCCCTCTAAGCTGCATAAAAATCCCTGCCTTGCAGGGTAGTTATGAGAATGGGATGAGGTAATGCTTACAGAGCACCACCCTGCATTACACCAGTGAGGGACGGCACCTGATGAATGATGGCCGCCACCCCTCCAACTCGTCTTTCCCTGTGAACTTCCTCCAGTGGCCAGCCACTGGCTCAAACAACCTGATGTGAGGCTAAATTGCCCACTCGGATCTACTACATTTAAAGCGAAAAGGGAGTTGAGATTTTCAGGCCCCATTTAGAACTAAAACTAGGAGAGAACAAAAGTAGTATCTGCTGAGTATCTACAACACATCAGGCAATGTGCTATATAGTCCTGACCGTTTTCACCAAATCCTCACCCTTAACACAGCCTTGTGAGTACTGACCTTATTTTATAAAAGAAGAAATTGGGGCTCAGAGCAGGTAAGTAACTTACTTCAGGCCACACCGCTTATATGTGGCATAAGTGGCATTTGAACCCAGACCCACCTACATCTGAAGCTCATGCCCCTCCATGTGTTACACATTGGGTATATGATGTCCTATCCACAGGGGACAAAAAAACCCCACTATCATTCAGTTCCTCACCTGCTCTGAATTCCCATAGTACTTTACACCTCAAAGGCCTGATCCCACCCTGCTACGCTTCTAGGCCAACACCTTGCCTGCAGGTTGGCAACAACAGGCCCGCCTTGAAAGATTCCATGGAGTGAAATGGCAGGGCCTTTCGAGCTGCGGCTCACACTGCAGGTGCTGGGGAGCAGAGGTGGGGGCAGAAGGCAGCACACTCACCCGCCATTCTTCTTGGTCTTAAGGACCATGTCCTTGTTGCACTGTGGGCACTTCCTGATGGGCTCTGGCATGGCTGGGTAGATCTCTTCTTGCTGGGCCAACTCTGTCCCATTCCCAAAGTACTGGGCCAAGGCCTCGTCCAATCTGAAGAAAAGGCAAAGACAGACACCCATCAGCCAGCAATTGCTGCAAAGGCACCTGCAACACTCTTACGTGCACACAACAGGTGTGACCTTGAGAACCAGCTGGTCAGTGAGCCCTAGGCCTCCTGCAGAGAACAGACGGCAGACAGAAGACTGAGCTCACCATGGGCCCTGGCGCCGAAACAACTCCTGGGAGGAGAGTCCAGATACAGGCAGATACTTCTGCTTGTCACCAGCCCACATTAAAAAGTAAAACTGGGCCAAACGCGGTGGCTCACGCCTGTAATCCCAGGCCCAGGCGGGCGGATCACCTGAGGTTGGAATTTCGAGACCAGCCTGACCAACATGGTGAAACCCCGTCTCTACTAAAAATACAAAATTAGCCAGGCGTGGTGGCGCATGCCTGTAATCCAAGCTACTCAGGAGGCTGAGGCAGGAGAATCGCTTGAACCCAGGAGGCAGAGGTTGCGGTGAGCCAAGATCACGCCATTGCACCCTAACTTGGGCAACAAGAGCGAAACTCCATCTCAAAAAAAAAAAAGAAAAAAAAAAAGTAAAACTGTACAGGGTCCATGTACAAACTCCAGGAGTGTCTGTATTAAGTTTAAACTAGCTCATGCCTGCCTTTTCACAACTGGCATGGGGTAGTCTGAAGAATAGGAAATAACAAACTGTTACTTTCTATTACAGTCTCACAACACACATCAGACACCAGATGTGTGGGAGTTTTCCCCACACACCAAGCAACTCTCCTGCCACACACCAGTTGGACATCTTCTAATTCAATTCAATTCTGACATTATGCACCTAGAGATGCATCTAATGGTTAAGGGCTCAGTCCCAGAAGACTGCTCCCCCAAATTCCCTCAGATGTCAGTCACAAATCCCAGGCTGTGACCTGTGCTTCTGACTGACTGGCTATAAATTGGGGTTCCTCAGACCCCCTCCTTGGTTTGATTCTCAATAGAGTGGCTCACAGAGCTCAGGGAAACACTTTACTTATGCTTACCCGTTAATTACAAAGGATCCAGGTGAATACCCAGATGGAAGCAATGCACAGGGCAAGGGATGTGGGGAAGGGGTAGCTTCCATGCCCTCTCCCAAACACCCACCCTCCAGGAATCTTTACCTGTTCAGCTATTTGGATGTGCCCCAAACCCAATTGTTTGGTTTGTTTTTGTTGTTGTTGAAGAAGTCTCACTCTGTTGCCCAAGCTGGACTGTAGTGGGGCAATCTCGGCTCATTGCAACCTCCACCTTCCGGGTTCAAGCAATTCTCCTGCCTCAGCCTCCCGAGTAGCTGGGACTACAGGTATGCACCACCATGCCTGGCTAATTTTTGTATTTTTTTTTTTTTTTTTAGCAGAGAAAAGGGTTTCACTGTGTTGGCCAGGCTGGTCTTGAACTCCTGACCTTGTGATCTGCCCGCCTCGGCCTCCCAAAGTGCTGGGATTACAGGCGTGAGTCACCGTGCCCGGCCCTTGTTTGGGGATTTTATGGAGGATTTATTACTTAGGCATGATTAACAAATCACTGGCCACATGTGATCAACTCAACCTCCAGCCCCTCTGCTCTTCCTGAGGTAGGGGTGGGACTCAAAGTCCCAACCTTCTAACCACAGGTTTGGTTCCCTGACAACCAGACCGATCCCGAGGCTACCCGGGAGCCCTCAGCCACTAGTCATCTCATTTGTATACAACAGACACAGCACTTAAAAAATTCCAAGGGTATCAGAAAATGAAGTCCAAATATATATATATCTTATTATAAATCATAATATCACAGGTAGAAAACACATCATTTTTAACAAAATACACACATGCTGCTTGCTAAATATCCACCTCTAAATGCTCCAGAAAACAAATGGATCACACTCCAGCACTTGGGTTTACTGATTTAAAAGACTTTGTTGCTTAACTCAAGATAATTAATTTGTCATGTAATGAAAGCAGAAAAAAAAAAAAAAAGATAATTAAAATCAAGAGAATGGTATTTCTAAAGCCAATAGTTCAGAATAACTAAAGGAGACTGTTCCGATTACTGTTTCTATACTGACAAAGCTCTATGAAGAGTTGTAAAAGAACCCAGAGAAGAAAGTCCAAAGAAAAGGGGTATGTGGAAAATCCCCAGGCCAGGAGGCCACTGGTGAGAATGAATCTGGCAGGGTTATAAACTCTGACTGGCCCAGATGCGGTGGCTCACGCCTGTAATCCCCACACTTTGGGAGGCTGAGGTGGGAAGATCTCTTGAGGCCAGAAGTTCAAGACCAGCCTGGCCAACACAGTGAGACCCTGTCTGTATTTCTTTTAAGGACTCACTTCTTTGCTTTAGCCACCGCTTCAATGAAAACCTGCTTGTATTTCTGCACTTGCTGCCTTAGAACCACAAATTTGTCCTTTTTGCCATCACAGATCAGCTTCAGATCAGCTTCCAGTTCAGCCCGGAGGTCAGGCTTAGACATTTCATAGCCCATGGAATCATAACCTGCAGGGAGAGAGTCGAGCTCAGTGAGGGCCCACCTGAGACCCTCAGGGACTTGGGTGACACCACCCACTACCCACTGCAAGCTCTGTCCTCCCTTACCTTCCACAAGTCCCATGCCCAGGTGCCCAGGGAGGAACCGCTTGTCTGGGGTGAGGCCCACGTACATCCGGGCTTTGATGGTCTCGATGTGCTCCGCATGAGTGGCATCCGTACCTGGAAGCCACTTGCTGGTTACTGAGGTAATACAGACAACAGCTCCACCCAGGTGGCGCATGGGCACCTTGCTCACCCTGGAACCCCTCCTTTGCCTGGACAGCCTATGCAGGTAAGATGCCTTCATTTCATTCCCATATAGCTCATTCAAGAAATCACAATGGCAACCTCAACTCTCTTGCTCCCTCACATCCCATTACTCAGGAAAGCTGTCAATTCCAGCTTCAAAGCTCTTTTTAAAAATTCTCTTCCCCATGTGTCCAAGCCATAGTTGCAGCTTGTGTCCCTATTTCTAGTCTCTTCCTCTACCCTAACCATTCTTTAAGCTGTGGCCAAAGGAACCTTTCACAATGTAGCTCTGCCATGAAGGAAATGCAAATTAAAACTGCAGTGAAGGCTGGGAGCAGTGGCTCATGCCTGTAATCCCAGCATTTTGGGAGGCCAAGGTGGGCGGATCACCTGAGGTCAGGAGTTCAAGACCAGCCTGGCCAACATGCTGAAACCGTCTCTATCAAAAATACAAAAATTAGCAGGGTGTGGCGGCATGCACCTGTAGTCCCAGCTGCTCAGGAGGCTGAGGCAGGAGAATCACTTGAACCCGGGAGACAGAGGCTGCAATGAGCCGAGATGGCACCATTGCACCCAGCCTGGGTGATGGAGTGAGATTCCGTCTTTAAAAAAAAAAAAAGGGCTGTAATCCCAGCAATTTGGGAGGCCGAGGCAGGCAGATCACGAGGTCAGGAGATCGAGACCATCCTGGCTAACACGGTGAAACCCCATCTCTACTAAAAATTTAAAAAAAAAAAAAAAAAAAAAAAATTAGCCGGGCGTGGTGGCGAGCGCCTGTAGTCCCAGCTACTCGGGAGGCTGAGGCAGAAGAATGGCGTGAACCTGGGAGGCGGAGCCTGCAGTGAGCGGAGATCGAGCCACTGCACTGCAGCCTGGGTGACAGAGCGAGACTCTACCTCAACAACAACAAAAAATAAAACAACCAAAAAAACCAGGGAAATAGCAGTTCAGACCTACTGGCAAAATCAAAAAGAGAGATAATACTAAGTGTTAATAAGGATGTGGATAAACTGGAATCCTAGGTGCCTTGCTGGTGGAAATGAAAAACGGTACAGCCACTTCAGAAAAGTTTGGTGGTTCCTAAAAATGTTAAATGTAGAGTTACCAAGTAAACCAGCAATCCCACTCCTAAGTCTACCCAAGAGAAATGAAAACACATATCCACACAAAACCTTGTACAAAACTGTTCACAGCAGGATTATTTATAATAGCCAAAGAGTAGAAACAACTCAAGTGTCCATCAACTGCAACCTCTGCCTTCCGGGTTCAAGTGATTCTCTTGCCTCAGACTCCCGAGTAGCTGGGATTACAGGCGCCTGCACCAAGCCCAGCTAATTTTTTCATTTTTAGTAGAGAACGTGTTTCACCATGTTGGCAAAGCTGGTCTCGAACTCCTGACCTCAAGTGATTCGCCCACCTTGGCCTCCCAAAGTGCTGGGATTACAGGTGTGAGCCACTGTGCCTGGCTCTTTATAGGAAATAACTAAAGTAGGCAAATCTGGCCAGGTGCAGTGGCTCACTCCTGTAATCCCAACACTTTGGGAGGTCGAGGTAGGAGGACAGTTTGAGGGTGCAAGTTCAAAACCAGACTAGGCAACATAGCAAGACCCTGTCCCTACATAAAACAAAAAAGTTTGGCTGGGCATGGTGGCTCAGGCCTGTAATCCCAGCACTTGGGAGGCCGAGGCGGGTGGATCATTTGAGGTCAGGAATTCGAGACCAGCTTGGCTAACAGTGAAACCCCATCTCTGCTAAAAATACAAAAATTAGCCAGTGATGCGCACCTGTAGTCCCAGCTACTCAGGAGGCTGAGGCAGCAGAATCTCTTGAACCCGGGAGGCGGAGGTTGCAGTGAGCTGAAATCGTGCCACTACACTCCAGCCTGGGTGACAGAGTGAGACTCTGTCTCAAACAAAACAAAACAAACCAAACAAACAAAAAACCCAACAAAAAAATCAGCTGGGTGTGACAACACATGCCTGTAGTCCCAACTACTTGGGAAGCTGAGGTGGAAGGATCCCTTGAAACCCAGGGTTCATGGCTGTGACCTAGCCTGGGTGACAGAGTAAGATGCTGTCTCTCCAAAACAAAATTTTTTAGGGGCCGGGCATGGTGGCTAATACCTGTAATCCTAACACTTTGGGAGGCCTAGGTGGGCGGATCATAAGGTCAGGAGTTCGAGACCAGCCAACCTGGCCAACATGGTGAAACCCTGTCTCTACTAAAAATAACAAAAATTAGCCGGGTGTGGTCGTGCGTGCCTGTAAGCCTAGCTACTGGGGAGGCTGAGGCAGGAGAATCGCTTGAACCCGGGTGGCGAAAGTTGCAGTGAGCAGAGATCGCGCCACTCCACTCCAGCCGCAGCAACAAGAGCAAAACTCCATCTCAAACAAACAAACAAAAAAACCCAAAAAAACTGACTGTGGTGACAGCTGCACAACTTTGTGAATATGCTAAAAAATGTACATTACACATTTGAAGGAGATGAACTGTATGGTATATAAATAAAGCTGTTAATAATATATATATATATATATATATTTTTTTTTTTTTAGACGGAGTCTCTCTCTGTCACCAAGGCTGAAGTGCAGTGGCACAATCTTGGCTCACTGCAACCTCCACCTCCCGGGTTCAAGCAATTCTCCTGCCTCAGCCTCTTAAGTAGCTAGGATTACAGGCGTCAGCCATAACACCTAGCAATTTTTTGTATTTTTAGTAGAGATGGGGTTTCACCATGTTGTCCAGGCTGGTCTTGAACTCCTGACCCCCTGCCTTGGCCTCCCAAAGTGCTGGGATTATAGGTGTGAGACACAATGCCCAGCCTGTTAATAATCTTTTAAAAATATTATTATTATTTTTTGTAAGTGTACCTCTATGTGGTTCCTTTACTTAGAAATCCTAGAAGACTCCCTGCTGACCATGTACCACTATCTAAGCCCCTCAACTGGGCAAGCCAAGGCCCTGCAAAGTCAGGCTTGGATCATATTTCCAGGCTCACCTTCTATGGCCACCACCCCCAATCCAGCTACAGCAGGCTTCTGCTTTCCTGCTCCTGTGCCCTTCCTCAGGCCTACCCTGCACTGGGCTGCCCTTCGCTGATCCAGAAGTCTTACTATGAGGTTTTGGTCCAGCTCAAATGCCAGTCCACCCATGACATTTTCTTCCCTGCCTACTCCCTGCAGAACTATTACATTGTATTCAATGTGTTGGTTTGGTTCTTCTGTTAGATTGAGAACTTAAAAAATGAGGTCTTATTCCTCTTTGTGTCCCTCTTAGTCCAAGCTCTCACTCTTG
This sequence comes from Pongo abelii, assembly GCF_028885655.2. Lineage (NCBI taxonomy): Eukaryota > Metazoa > Chordata > Mammalia > Primates > Hominidae > Pongo > Pongo abelii. The sequence continues at coordinate 17,979,816 of NC_072004.2, read as the reverse complement.
TGGGCCTCATACTTTTTTTTTTTTTTTTTTGAGACAGGGTCTTGCTGTTGCCCAGGCTGGAGTGCAGTGACCCAATCTCAGTGCACCTCAGTCTCTATCTCCCGGGCTCAAGTGATCCTCCCACCTCAGCCTCCCTACCTATAGGCATGCACCTAATTAATTTTTTTTTTTTTTTTTTTTTGAGATGGAGTCTCACTCTGTCACCCAGGCTGGAGTGCAGTGCTGTGATCCTGGCTCACTGCATCCTCTACCTCCTGGGTTCATGCGATTCTCCTGCCTCAGCCTCCCAAGTAGCTGGGATTACAGGTGCCCACCACCATGCCTGGCTAATTTTTGTATTTTTAGTAGAGACAGAGTTTCACCATGTTGGTCAGGCTGGTGGTCTTAAACTCCCTACCTCAGGTGATCCACCCAGCTCAGCCTCCTGAAGCGTTGGGATTACAGGCGTGAGCCACTGCACCCAGCAAGATGGGGTTTTACCGTGTTGCCCAAGCTGGTCTTGAATTCCTGGGCTCAAGTGATTCACCCATCTTGGCCTCCCAAAATGCTGGGATTACAGGTGTGAGCCACCACACCCAGCCCTCATACATTTTTATCAAATAAATCATGATGGGTGAACCTCTACTAATTTTACCTAAACCTGCAGGGTTTCTGGATGTCCTAGTGATGGTCAAGGACTTCACGTTGAAGCACTGCTTCCCTAGTCATAGGCCTAAGAAACTCCCTTTGTGGGTGAGGCAGCTGCTTATGTAACACATGCCCAGGGAGCTCTGCTTCCCCTCCACTGTGCTGCAGGTATTCCTGGACTAGGTTTGCCAGAGAAAGCCCTTGAGAGCCTTGACAAAAACGAATGGAGGAGACAGCAGATTAGTTACAAGGCCCTACCTGCAAACCTTGAGCCATGGGACTTATCGGCAGGGTCCTGGCACATACATGAGGCCAGCGTGAGTAGCCTGAGTGAGCAGTGTGGGTTCAGACCTGCAGAGACAGCTGCCACCCTCACCCAATGCTCCACATGGGAAGGAGGCTCAAGGCTCTATCTGACACTTCAAAATGAAGATAGATTTTATGATAACTGTCCCAAGTTTTAGTTGTTGGTTCCTCACATGCGTTCTTATTCAAAAGAACAACAAATCCTCATGTGGCCAATGGGTGCTCCCAGTTGGGCCCTCAAAGCCATGGGAAAAGTCTCTGTTACTATGTGGACAGCACAGTGCATGGTTTAAGAGCACTGACTGTGGAGTTATTCAGACCAGGTTTTAATAATATACACTTTGTGAACTTAGGTAAGTTCTTAACCTCTCTGAGCCTTATTTCAACTATAAAATGGGATAAAGATATAGCAGCTGCATTAGAGAATGGTTTGAAGACTAGAGGAAACCTGTACCTGGTACACGGTAAGCCTTAGCTCAAGAGATGTGAGTTACCCAGAGGAGCCACTGACCAATGCCATGCTTCTCCATGAGGGCAATGAGGTCGGCCTCGGTGAGCAGCTTGGGTGGGCTGGTCTCCCCGTCCACCATCTCCACGGTGCTGGGCTGAAAGCGGGATCCTTGCTCATAGACAGGGAGGATCTACAGGGAGCGGCAGGTGCAGCAGTCAGATGATTCCATCCTCACACTCAGGCAAAAAATAACCTCATTTCAAGGAACATGGTCCTGCTCCACTAGAGAACTCAGGGCTCACAACACAACTGTCCTCCCTCTCACTGGGGACCACTCTTTATTACCTTGTCACTCCAGTGATCATATGGATACACATCCAGATAGTTTCGGGCCAGAATCATGAGGCCGTGGGCCACAAAGCGTTCCTGAGCGATGTCGATCTCCACTGTGGTCTCCTGCCCCTGAGCATCCTGGGAGCAACAAGCCAGGAAATGGCGAACAATAAACTCGTACAGTCGCTGTTCATCTCCCTAGGAAGAAAAGAGGAGTTTGAAACTCCCCCTAGAATATCACCTCTCAAGGACAGGAGCATCGCTGGTAGCCTTAGCCTAATGTCCTGCACAGAAGAGGCCACACTGTTCCTCAGGCCCTGCACTAACATGGAGTGCCAGGCAAACAAGTCCCGAGGAGAGGATGGGTTTAGGTTGACACATCTCACAACTCAAATCTGGCAAAGATAAGCAAAGGAGTCATCTTCCCTTCCAGACTGGGAAGTGGTTCTGTGATGTAAACCCAATCTAAGCAGAAAACAAGATGAAAGCATAAGAAGTTAGCAAGAGACTCCTCAAATACAAGAGACAGAGCAACACTGCACCTGGTGGCCTTAGTTCAACTTCATGCACACGTTTAAGCAGTAATTTGTCAGGGTAATTTTCAATTAGGTAATCAATGATTTAGTGAGCCTCACTCTATCAAAAGCCCATGAGACATTTATACACATATCCAATAATTCCCCTTCTAAGGATTTCTTCAAAGGAAATAACTGGAGAACCACAAAAATATTTATGTCTATAAATGTTAACTATAGTATCAAAAACACACAAAAAACAGATTTGGCAAAATAAATTATAGCACATCGTTGCAATTGTTAAATATCATGCTTAATAGGCAATTTTTCCCCCTTATAATCTTTTGTATTTCTTAATTTGTCTAAAATGAACATGTGATTTTTTTTTTTTCCGAGACAGAGTCTCACTCTGTCGCCAGGCTGGAGTGCAGTGGTGCAATCTCGGCTTATTGCAACCTCCGTCTCCTGGGTTCAAGCGATTATCCTGCCTCAGCCTCCTGAGAGTTGGAACTACAGGCACACGCCACCACGTCCAACTAATTTTTGTATTTCTAGTAGAGACGGGGTTTCACCATGTTGGCCAAGATGGTCTCAATTTCCTGACCACGTGATCCACCCGCCTTGTCCTCCCAAAGTGTTGGGATTACAGGCGTAAGCCACCGTGTCCGGCCATATTTTTAAAATCAGAAAGAATATATGTTACTAAAAGAAGGAGGAGAAGAACAAAAGACTAAGATTTCCCCAGCTTTGTGAGAAGCCTACAGATGTAAACAAGCCTAATGGCTCCTGTGCCTGCAGAGCCTGCCCCTGGCTGAGGAAATGACTGAGACAGACAAGCAGAGCTGTGTGGGAAACTGCAGTGACAGGGGGTAGCACGACTGGGGTGGCAGCAAAGTTTCAGGAGGCAACCAAAACTGAGCCAGCCTTGGGAGGATAGATAGAATTCTCTAGTTCCAGGGACTGGGAAGGCCACAAGGCTCACAGTGGGGGTGGGGGTCTGCACAGGTGTTGCCTATGAAGGACTAGCAGGGAAGCAGCAGGAGGTGATGGAGAGTGGGACGTGGGGCTGGATTAAGACGGGGGCCCACCACGGGGAGGGATGAGGCAGTCTATCAAAGCCAGGCAGAGGATTGTGAAATGAGAGAGATCTCAAAATCACTTGTTTTTACAATCACAGCCCACAGAGTAAATTTAAACCTTACCACTGACCCCCAGCACTTCCCTATGGGTTCCAGCAGGCAGTACATTCAGGGAAACCAACCTGTAAGCTGTTGGTGTATTTGGTGGGGTGAATGGGAGGGTGAGCTTGGTCAGACTTGTTCCCATTGCGTGGGGTGGGACCACCCCGCTCTAGAATGCTCTGGGCAAAGGCCCCCCAGCGTGGATCGGGGGTCTGCTGTTCCACCAACACCGTCAGGTTTAAGTCTCTGGGAAAAATGTTTGTTTCTGTTCGGGGATAGCTGATGTACCTAAAACCAAGGCAAACAAACAGAAAAAGAAATTGCTAGGCTCTCTGATTGGTCTATAAACAACTGAAAGCACTCACTAACACCTGCGAACACTCATCTGATGTAGCCAACTCAACTGAAGGCAGCCTAGGTTACCTGATTCAGAAAAGTTCTGAGATGAGATGCACCCCCTCATGGGATGAAAAGCAGCTGGCTCTCCTGCTAGGACACTCAAAGAAGCCAAAAGGGGCAGCACAGCACAGGAAAAAGGCCAGCAGCCTCATAGCCTGGGGCTTGTCACTGGCCACTCTGAGGGTCAGTCTGACAGACCAGCCCTGATGCAGCACGAGCCTCACTGACCCTGACAAGTTCCACCAGCGTGTGCTTCAAGACTTTTCTTAGAGTATACAAAGAACAATGCTGTCCAATAAAACTGTAATGTGGACTCTATTTGTTTTTTCTTTTTTATTTTTGAGATAGTTTTGCTGTGGCGCCCAGGCTGGAGTGTAGCAGCACGATCTTGGCTCACCGTCTCCCAAGCTAAAGTGATCCTCCTGCCTCAGCCTCCTGAATAGCTGGGACTACAAGTGTGTGGCACCATGCCTGGCTAATTTTTTTTTTTTTTGTATTTTTTTTGTAGAGACAGGGTTTTGCCATGTTGCTCAGGTTGGTCTTGAACTCCTGAGCTCAAGTGATCCTCCTGCCTAGGCCTCCCAAAGTGCTCGGATTTCAGGTGTGACCCAACATACCCAGTCTCTATTTGTAATTTTTGTTCCCCCCCCAGAGATGGAGTCTTGCTGTGTCACCCAGGCTGGAGTACAGTGGCGTGATCTCAGCTCACTGCAACCTCTGCCTCCCCGGTTCAAGCAATTCTCCTGCCTCAGCCTCCTAAGTAGCTGGGATTACAGGCACCTGCCACCACACCTGGCTAATTTTTGTATTTTTAGTAGAGATGGGGTTTCACCATGTTGGCCAGGATGGTCTTGATCTCTTGACCTCGTGATCTGCCCGCCTCGGCCTCCCAAAGTGATGGGATTACAGGCGTGAGCCATGGCGCCCAGCCCATAAACTCTGTTTCTCAAATATTTCATCCTGATAAAGACGGTTCAAATTCTACTCCGAAATCCAAAATACTTACCCTTGAGTGTAGAGCTTCTCAGCAATCCTCATGGTTTCTTTAGCATTTATTCTCAACTTTCGAGAAGCCAGCTTCTCAAGCTCCTGTGAAATGGGTCAACAGGCATGTTAGGTGTACTGCATGGGTCAGGCAGCACAACTCAAATACACAACTCATCTTCAGTCAAATCTGGCCCGTGTCACTCACTCCAGGTGCTTCTGTCAAACAGAGCTGAAAAGGCTGCCCAACAACGATTTCTGGGCCTGCCAAGCAGTCAGATCCTAGCCTAGTGGTTCTCAGACTTTAATGTGTGCAGGACTCAACTGGGAAGCCAGCAGATTCGGGGCCCTGACCACTGGGGAAGCTGCTGTGTTGCGCAGGCTGATCTTGAACTCCTGGCCTCAAGCAATCCTCCCGCCTTGGCCTCCCAAAATGCTAGGATCACAAGCGTGAGCTACCATATCCAGCCCAAACTCCAAATTTTTTTTTTTTTTGAGACGGAGTCTCGCCCTGTCACCTAGGCTGGAGTGCAGTAGCATGATCTCGGCCCACTGCAACCTCCACTTCCTGGGTTCAAGTGATTCTCCTGCTTCAGCCTCCCAAGTAGCTGAGATTACAGCACCACCATGCTTGGCAAATTTTTGTATTTTTAGCAGAGATGGGGTTTTGCCATGTTGGCCTGGCTGGTCTTGAACACCTGACCTCAGGTGATCTGCCCGCCTCGGCCCAAAGTGCTGGGATCACAGAAGTGAGCCACCACGTCTGGCCAAAACTCTGCATTTTTAAAATTTTTTTATTTTCGAGACGGAGTCTCGCTCTTGTTGCCCAGACTGCAGTGCAGTGGCACGATCTCGGCTCACTGCAACCTCCGCCTCCCGGGTTCATGCGATTCTCCTGCCTCAGCCTCCTGAGTAGCTGGGACTACAGGTGCTCACCATGGCTGGCTAATTCTTGTGTTTTCAGTAGAGACGGGGTTTTGTCATGTTGGCCAGGCTGGTCTCAAATTCCTGACCTCAGGTGATCTGCCTGCCTCGGCCTCCCAAAGTAATGTGATTACAGGCGTGAGCCACCGCATCTGGCCCAGAAATCCACATTTTTTTTTTCACATGGAGTATCGCTCTGTCATCCAGGCTGGAGTGCAGTGGCACGATCTCGGCTCACTGTAAGCTCTGCCTCCTGGGTTCATGCCAATTCTCCTGCCTCAGCCTCCCGAGTAGCTGGGACTACAGGCACCTGCCACCACACCTGGCTGATTTCTTCTATTTTTAGTAGAGACGGGGTTTCACCATGTTAGCCAGGATGGTCTCGATCTCCTACCTCGTGATTTGCCCCCCTCAGCCTCCCAAAGTGCTGAGATTACAGGCGTGAGCCACTGCGCCTGGCCCAAAATCTACATTTTTTAACAAGCAGTCGAATACACTGCTTTAACACAGACAGTCTGAGAACCACACTTTGGGAACACCACCCAAGCCCCAGTAAATTCTCCTGGAGGGTGAAAATAACCAGCTGTTCTTTTCCCTAGGTGACAAGCTAACAATGCTGATGACTATACGTCACACTAAAGCACACTTAACCAGGGAGGACTAAAACACATATGCCTACTATATAAAATCAATGCAGCTGGGCACGGTGGCGCATGCCTCTAATCCCAGCACTTTGGGAGGCCGAGGCGGGCGGATCACGAGTTCAATAGATTGAGACTACCCTGGCCAACATGGTGAAACCCCATCTCTACTAAAAATACAAAAATTAGCTGGGTGTGGTGGCACGCACCTATAGTCCCAGCTACTCAGGAGGCTGAGGCAGGAGACTCGCTAGAGCCCGGGAGACGGAGGTTGCAGTGAACAAAGATCACGCCACTGCACTCCAGCCTGGCAACAGAGCAAGACTCCATCTCAACAAACAAACAAACAAACGAAATGCATAACTTCCCCCATGCAATCCCTCCACACATATACACATTTATTGTGGCTTGACCAAGACAAAGAACGCACTGACCACCAGTCCCTGTGTGCTTCTTAGCCTCCATGCTTGTTAGCCTGAGTGTTCTGTATGTCCAACCTCCAGAGTGAATTCTAATAGTAATTCTATCCCAAATTTTCCTGCTAAGTGATGACTGAGAAGGCATACTCCTAATGTGATTTACTCAGACTTATGTTCTGTCAGGGTGGCTCTTTCTGGGGTCAAATAATTTGAGAAGCCCTGTTCTAAAGTAGGTTCATATAGCAGATTATTTAAAGCAATATTTATACAGATTATGCAGCAACATGAAAAAAATGCTTGGGTGGAAAAGCTACTCTAATTATAATGCTGTAAAAATATGCATATTAAAAAACAGGAAGAGATACTAGTAATTATGTAAGGATGGTGAAGCCATAGGTTGTCTTCCTCTTTTTGTTTCCCAAACCTCATACAATGCAGTTATATTGCATTTGTTAACAAAAACAAAAACAAAAAGGCCAGGCGCGGTGGCTCACGCCTCTAATCCCAGCACTTTGGGAGGCTGAAGTGGGCAGATCACCTGAGGTCAGGAGTTCAAGACCAGCCTGACCAACATGGAGAAACCCCGTCTCTACTATAAACACAAAATTAGCCAGGCATGGTGGTGCATGCCTATAATCCCAGCAACTTGGGAGGCTGAGGCAGGAGAATTGCTTGAACCCGGGAGGCGGAAGTTGTGGTGAACTGAGACCTCATCATTGCACTCCAGCCTAGGCAAAAAGAGCGAAACTCCGTCTCAAAAAAAAAAAAAAAAAAAATTAACAGGCCAAGCAGTGGTTGGGTGTGGTGGCTTATGCCTGTAATCCCAGTACTTTGGGAGGCTGGGGCTGGAGAATCACTTGAGGCCAGGAGTTTGAGACCAGCCTAGTCAACATAGTGAGATTTCGTCTCTACAAAAAAATTTAAAAAATAATTAGCTGGTCACAGTGGCACATGACTATAGTCCCAGCTACTTGGGAGGCTGAGGTGGGAAGATCTCTTGAGCCCAGAAGTTTGAGTCTACAAAAACAAAATAAACAAAAAAACAAACAGTGAGGCCAAGCAGGACCCTGTCTTTCTCCAGTGTTTTCTCGTGTGGCCTGGTGATGGGTGATATTTTCTTCCACCAAGCCACAGTCTAGGCAGTAGAACCACGGCCTCGAAACAGTAAGTGTTCCCCCAGTGCCTGAAACAGCCTGTCCGGAACATACCACAGTGTCCAAAGCTTGAGGCCGCCACTTGCTCTTGGGCTTAGATCTGACCTCTACCACAGTTGCCATGGGATCCTGGAAAGCCAGGAAAGAAAAGACCATGTTAACCTGTTAGTGCATCATCTCCATCCTTCCTATGGATAGCCCATGCCAATCCTTCCAGATCACCCTGACCACCACCAGCCAAGCCCGCAGTGACAGCCTAGGAGAGTGCCCCACTTAATGTCACTTGTAGCTGAAAGTATGGTAGACACCATCACTACTTTCCCACTCAAACCAAGATTGTGAAGGGCAATTTCACAAGCCTTAAGGTGCTTCCTCCAGAGCCTATGAAATCCAACAGCCTATGCATCACCTGAGTACAGTTTTCTATGTACACATGCACAGTGCTCTTTCTGTTGTTGTTTTGTTTAAAATATAGAGATGGGGTCTTGCTATGTTGCCCAGGCTGGCCCAGAAGTCCTGGGCTCAAGCAATACTCTCATAAGCCACCATGCCTGGCCCAGTGCTCCTTTAAAAAAAAAAATTCAGGATATTACAGAGTTAGAAATAGGAGAAATTGCCGGGCACAGTGGCTCACGCCTGTAATCCCACCACTTTGGGAGGCCAAGGCGAGCGGATCACGAGGTCAAGAGAGCTAGACCATCCTGGCCAACATGGTGAAAATCCATCTCTACTAAAAATACAAAAATTAGCTGGGCGTGGTGGTGCACGCCTGTAGTTCCAGCTACTGGGGAGGCTGAGGCAGGAGAATCACTTGAACCCGGGAGGTAGAGGTTGCAGTGAGCTGAGATCGTGCCGTTGCACTCCAGCCTGGTGACAGAGCTAGACTTTGTCTCGGGGGGAAAAAAAAAAAGAAATAGGAGAAATTGTACAATAGAAGTTGGAGACCTTTAATCTTAAAACCAGCTTCATAGTTTACATTACCCACCACGTAGTCCCGCACCACATCCGAGTGAAGGAGAAACAGAGCAGGTCTTTTTATTGCTTACTTTTATATTTTATTATTATTTAAGTTTTTTTTTTTTTTTTTTTGAGGCAGTATCTCGTTCTGTCACTCAGGCTGAAGTGCAGTGGCATAATCATGGCTCACTACAGCCTCAACCTGCTGGGCTCAAGCGATTCTCCCACCTCATCCTCCCAAGTAGATGGAACTATATGCAGGTACCAGCACGCCCAGCTAATTTTTTTCTTTTTTAGAAAGATGGGGTTTCACTATGAAACCCAGGCTGGTGGTCTTTTTATTTAACAAATAATTGTGCAGTGTCACAGAGACTCCCAGTGGTCCAGGGTCAAAGGGTGGAGTGAGAGATGAAGAAGGCAGCATGGTCTGCAGAAGGGGCAGAGACACACTAGGACTCAGTCGTGCTCTGCCATGTACAGCTCTCACGTGTCTGTGGGTTAAGTCTCTTCACTTTCTTTAGCTTCCTCATTTGGAAAATGTGGATACTATCACTGCCTTCAGAGGCATTATTAGGATTAAACAAAACAACACATAACAAAGTGTGCCTGGTCCATGGCGGGTGCTGCACAGTTATCACAACCCTTTGCCTAATTAGTAACAAATCTGCCAGTGGGCTACAGCCAAGAAGCACACCATGAATTAAGCCTAGAGAGCTCGGAATTTTACTTAAGCATGACTCTGTGCGGCCCCTGGGTTAAACCAGGCTGTTATGTGCTAATAGGAAGTGGCATCAGAAAGTAAACAATCAGCCCAAGGGCCAGGAAACGTTAGGGTGGGTCCCAACTCTGCCACCAACTGGCCTATGACCCGGGCCAGTCTTGCTCCCTTCTATGGCACATGCGTGTCCCACCCATCCCCCAGCCCTCTCCCTAATCTCTCTAGCCTCTGCTCAAGTGTCACCCCTCCCCTCACTGTCCCTCCGGCCTTTCTCTATCCCTTTACCTTGCTTTATTTTCTTCCTAGCTTTTATCACTATATAAAATTAACCCACTAATTTGTGACTTTCACTTCTCTAGATGTCCTCATGTGACCAATAAAGAGGGGGGCTGAGCCAAATGCTGTTCATTCTCTCCTAGCTCTATAAGTCAATGACCTGGACTGGTCTAGCTAATCCTTGCTAATTTCTGGTGATAGTATATGCCCCAAGAGGGGATTTCAACTATACATTTCCCAAAATTTCTGATTTTATCTAAAAATAATGTAGACACTTCCCTTTTCCTTTTAGTGCTATTTTCATGGGGTTCTAGTCTTATTGGTTCCCAAAAAGTGATCCCCTGAGATGCAAACTTAAAGCTAAAGTCCAATGGAAGAATGAGACAGATCACCTCTGCCAACAGTGGGAGTGGTTTGGGAGGTGTGCAGAATGTTTCCTAGATCATTAGGGGTTCGAAGGACTTCTTACCTCCATACACAACTGATAGAGAACTAGGCAAGCAGTGTGGTTAAAGAGTCGATGCCTTTTCCAGTTGAATTCTACGATACCATCTTTGTGGTTATGAGTTACTATATTAAGGAGAGACAAACAGAAAGGCTGTGTCTCAGAGACATGTCATGATACGACAGATAGAAAAAGGTTTATTATGGTGAAAGTCAAACGAATATCAAATAGGGAAGAGTTTCTGGATAACAAAGGGAACTTTAAGTGGGTTGTAATGGGCCAGGGAGGATGACAGCAAGACTAAAATAAATCATATCTTTATTAGTGCTATTAATGCTCACAGTCCCCCTCCTTAACCTTGGGCCCATAGGTCCCAGGCCATAACCCCCACTCCAGGTCCTACCTTTAATTCTGTGGAAGATTTCTGGTACAAAAGCCTGAATGGCTTTGAACCGCTCCACCACAAAGCCCAGTGTGGGGAACTGGCAGCTGCCGTAACTGATGAGCTGCTCTGCCAGCACCTCAGGAAAAATCCTCTGAAGCCGCAGGGTCTGGAACCTAGTAAAGGCAGCTCCTGGAGAGTGAAGGAGAGTGAAGGAAGGTGAAAATGATGGATAATGAGAGTCCAGGGCTGGCTGCACAAATCGACACAGAGCCCATTTTTGGTCCCATAACACATTAATGTGGCCATGGGAGAGCTCTGCCTAGCTCCTCACCAATCCTCAGGTCCAGCTCCTGCCTCACATCCACAGCATCGCTCACCCTCTGATCAGGCTCGGTCAGGTTTTCACAAGCTGTCCTGACGGCATGGGGTGTGATCTCAGAGAATCGGGCTCGCAACACCTGCAGATTGGGCTTTACTGCAGAACACAAGGTGTTACCAAGGTCAAAGTCAAATCACACTGCCCTCCATCATAAAGGACTCACTTTTCTTAAAGCCCCTTGAAATAAAGGCAAACCAGTTCAAGAAGCTGTGAGATGACCAATTTACCTATTAGGTTAAATCAATGGTGTACAGTGTCTAAAGAGGAAACATCACCATAACCTTTAAACTGAGAGTATTGTCAGAAATAGTGATGGAGTTAATTTTAGCTAGTAACTGTGGGGAAAAGAGAGATCAGATCGCTACTGTGTCTATGTAGAAAAAGGAAGACATAAAGAAACTCCATTTTGATCTGTACTAAGAAAAATTGTTCTGCTTTGAGATGCTGTTAGTCTGTGACTTGTCCCAACCCTGTGCTCACAAAAACATGTGCTGTATTGACTCAAGGTTTAAGGGATTTAGGGCTGTGCAGGATGTGCTTTGTTAAAAATGTGTTTGCAGGCAGTATGCTTTGTGAAAGTCATCGCCATTCTCCATTCTCTATTAACCAGAGACACAATGCACTGCGGAAGGCCACAGGGACCCCTGCCCAAGAAAGCCTAGGTATTGTCAAGGTTTCCCCCCACTGAGACAGCCTGAGATATGGCCTCGTGGGAAGTGAAAGACCTTACAGCCTCCCAGCCCAACACTCATAAAGGGTCAGTGCTGAGGAGGATTAGTGAAAGAATAAGGCCTCTATGCGGTTCAGATAAGAAGAAGGCATCTGTCTCCTGCATGTCTCTGGGAATGGAATGACTCTGTGTACAACCGACCATATATTCTGTTCTGAGATAGGAGAAAACCGCCTTATGGCTGGAGGCGAGACATCATGGCGGCAATACTGCTCTGTTACTCTTTACTGCACTGAGATGTTTATGTAAAGTTAAACATAAATCTAGCCTACGTGCACATCCAGGCACAGCACCTTCCCTTAAACTTATTTATGACACAGTCTTTTGTTCACGTTTTCCTGCTGACCCTCTCCCCACCAACACCCTATAGTCACACCGCATTCCCCTCGCCAAGATAGTAAAGATAGTGATCGATAAATACCGAGGGAACTGAGACCAGCGCTGGTGTAGGTCTTCACTTGCTGAGCGCCGGTCCCCTGGGCCCACTTTTCTTCCCCTTTACTTTGTGTGTGTCTTATTTCTTTTCTCAGTCTCTCGTCTCCACCTTGTGAGAAATACCCACAGGTGTAGAGGGGAAGGCCCCCTCCAGTAACTAAAATACTAAAATGCTCTTGGTGAACATTTTTTTTTGGAGACAGTCTCACTTTGTCACCCAGGCTGCAGTGCAGTGGTGCAATCTCGGCTCACTGCAACCTCTGCCTCCTGGGTTCAAGCAATTCTCCTGCCTCAGTCTCCTGAGTAGCTGGGACTACAGGTGCCCGCCACCACACCTGGCTAATTTTTGTATTTTTAGTAGAGACAGGGTTTCACCATGTTGACCAGGCTGGTCTTGAACACCTGGCCTCAGGAGATCCACCTGCCTCAGCCTCCCAAAGTGCTGGGATTACAGGCATGAGCCACTGTGCCTGGCTGCCTTTTCCAACTTTAATCTTACTTGCTCTCTCAGGCCTTTTGGGAAACGAAAAATATTGTCAATTAAAGGGTTCTGTAGGGGAATTTCATGTCCCTTCAGCAAAGAATATAGGACATATACACACTGTCCTTGAAAGTTAATGCACTTAAATTTCCAGGAGTCATTACAGCTTTGAACACAAAACCACTAAAGGAAAGTAGCAACCCCATCCTCTGAGCCAGAGAATGGCCTGTTCATCACTCCCTCTAATTACCCAAAAGCATTAACACTGTTAGAGCCTTTAAATCCACTGCAACAATTATTTATTAATGGTCAAGCATTATATAATATGAGAGATTAAAAAAGAAAACAGAATATTTTATGATTTTTTTGTACTTGTGGTATATTCATTCTTTTACATATATTCAGTATGTAATTTTATTTTTCTATTTTTGCTTCCATTAACCAAATACTAAAAGAATTCAATATATAACAACAACAACAACAACAAAAAGAATATAAAGTCCCTGTTCTCAAGGAGCCAGGTATCTGCTTGTATGCTTGCACCTAACAAGGAATGAGTCCTGGGCTAAATGGTTTACACCACTCATTAACTCATCTAATCTCTGTGGCAGTCCCAGGAAACGTGTCAGATTGGCCTGATGTTAGAGACAAGGAAGTCAAGGCTCCCAATGGCTCAGTGATTTGCTCCAGGACACATGGCTGGTGGGACTCACAGACTGGGAGGGAGATTACCTGCAGAGGAACTCATCCATGGCCTATGTGCACATATAAACGAGAACACTCTATTTATGGAGTTCCAAAGTAGAGAAAGTCAGCAGCAGCAGCAGCACTTACCAGCCTTACACACGTGGACAATCTCAAACCCGATGTTTTCGCCTTCTCTATCACAGTCAGTCCAGATCACCAGAGCCTGGCACTGGCGAGTCTCTCGTTCCAAAGTTTTCTGAAGTTCACAGTGGAATAAGAGTGGTGAGAACAGAATTGCAGAACAGTGACTTGACACCTTTATGCTAAGGGGATCTGACTGAAGGTTAATGCTCTTGGAGTGTGACAACTTGGCGAGGGAAAGAGAACAGAGAAAACCGCTCTCATTGGTGCTAATCATGATACAACCCCTTAGAATCATAAATGAGTCTCTAGAATAGAGGGTTTAATATAACTTCCCCAATATGACAAAACCTAAAATTCAGCTCTAACACACACACACGCATGCACACTTCGAGCGGTTCTGATTATGACCTAGTTAAAAAAAATGAACCCGGCTGGGTACGGTGGCTCACGCCTGTAATCCCAGCACTTTGGGAGGCCGAGGTGGGTGGATCACGAGGTCAGGAGATCGAGACCATCCTGGTTAACACGGTGAAACCCCGTCTCTACTAAAAATACAAAAAATTAGCCAGGCGTGGTGGCAGGCGCCTGTAGTGCCAGCTACTTAGGAGGCTGAGGCAGGAGAATGGCGTGAACCCAGGAGGCACAGCTTGCAGTGAGTCGAGACTGCACCACTGCAGTCCAGCCTGGGCGACACAGCAAGACTCCATCTCAAAAAAACAAAACAAAACAAAATGAATCCCAATTGAATTTCATCCAAAGTTTTATCAGTTCTCAATAAATTAACTGGCCAGGCTCGGTGGCTCACGCCTGTAATCCCAAAACTTTAGGAGGCCGAGGCAGGTGGATCACGTGAGGTCAGGAGTTCGAGACCAGCCTGGCCAACATGGTGAAACCCCATCTCTATTAAAAATGCAAAAATTAGCCGGGTGTGGTGGCAGGCGCCTGTAATCTCAGCTACTTGAGAGGCTAAGGCAAGAGAATCGCTTGAACCTGGAGGCAGAGAGGTTGCAGTGAGCTGAGATTGCACCATCATACTCCAGCCTGGGGGACAAGAGCGAGACTTCGTCTCAAAAAATAAATAAATAAATAAAAATTAAAAATAAATTAACTATGCATGCCCTGACTGCTTGACAACTGGCAATTTACTGTCAAAAGGCATTTATACTTTGTAGCCTCTTCCATCTAACAAGGGGTGAGATGGGGGCTAGGCACTAATAATTTACAATACTTATTCTTAGGATTATTTTTTGAGATAGGGTCTCACTTTCTCACCAGGCTGGAGTGTGGTGGTGTGATTACAGCTCACTGCAGCCTCAACCTTCTGCCTCCTGGGATCAAGTAATCCTCCTTCCTCAGCCTTACTAGTAGCTGGGACTATAGGCATACATCACCATGCCTGGTTAAATTTTTTTTTTTTTTTTGAGAGAGAGGGTCTCACTATGTTGCCCAGGCTGGTCTCAAATTCCTGGAGTTCATGTGATCCTGCCTTGGCCCCAAAAATTGCTGGGATTACAGGCATAAACCACCATGTCCAGCCTTTATTCCTAGGATTTAAACAACTACTATTCATAAAAAAAAGTTTACTTCAGTCCCTTGGCCACTTAGCCACATTTATACAATGGGTGGGAACCAGCTTTTTAAATCATGGTAGTGACTTTGGTGGAAAACCTTATCTCCAAATGCCAATGCATTAAAAACAAAGAAATCACTCTGTTTGACTCTGTGGTTTGACTGAGTGCCAAATGTCTTCCAAAAGACCCTACCTTAATGTCTACAAAATTCTCTGGGCAGTACTTTTCAATTTCTGCTTCAAAGAGGACAAGAGGGTTGCAGCTCTGCCTAGAAAAGAAATGAAAACAGAGTCCCAAGTCAGTACATGACAGAGAGCCCTCCAATCTAATGACAGCAAACTGTTCCAATGGGTTCATGGTGTATCCCCAAAAGAAAAGGTCCTGGCGAATTGAAAGCAAGGCCATGACCCTCTGCATGACACACTATCCACTTCTCCATGAGTGTGAACAGGACTGATAAGATGGCATTCTGGAGCCCTTTCACAGGTAAATGCAATCCAATGGCTGCATGAAAAAGGTCTGGCAATTTTGAGGAACACCAAAAGTGACTGTTTAAAGATTTAATAAAAATTCACAATGGATTAGATAATCCTAGGTCATCTTAGTATTATAAATTACTGCTGGGCATGGTGGCTCACGCCTGTAATCCCAGCACTTTGGGAGGCCGAGGGGGGTGGATCACGAGGTCAAGAGATCGAGACTAGCCTGGCTAACACAGTGAAACCCCATCTCTACTAAAAATACGAAAAATTAGCCAAGCTTGGTGGCGGGCACCTGTAGTCCCAGCTACTTGGGAGGCTGAGGCAGGAGAATCGCTTGAACCCGGGAGGCGGAGGTTGCAATGAGTCAAGACTGCGCCACTGCACTCCAGCCTGGGCGACAGAACAAGACTCCGTCTCAAAAAATAAATAAATAAAATAAATAAATAAATAAATTACCAAGGCACAGTGGCTCACGCCTGTAATCCTAGCACTTTGAGAGGCAAAAGAAGGCAAACCCCACCTTGTTTGAGACCAGCCTGGGCAACAGGGTGAAACTCCATCTCTACTAAAATAGAAAAAATTAGCTGGGTGTAGTGGCGCATGGCTGTAATGCCGGTTACTTGGGAAACTGAGGCATGAGAATCACTTGAACCCAGGAGGCGGAGGTTGCAGTGAGACGAGATTGCGCCACCGCACTCCAGCCTGGGTAACACAGCGAGACCCTGACTCAAAACAAAACAAAACAAAACAAAACAAAAAAACCGGGCATGGTGGCTCACGTCTGTAATCCCAGCACTTCGGGAGGCTGAGGTGGGCAGACCACCTGAGGTCAGGAGTTCGAGACCAGCCTGGTCAACATGGTAAAACCCTGTCTCTACTAAAAATACAAAAACCAGCCAGGTGTGGTGGCACGTGCCTATAGTCCCAGCTACTCGGGAGGGTGAGGCAGGAGAATCACTCGAACCCAGGAGGCAGAGGTTGCTGTGAGCCGAGATCACACCACTGCACTCCAGCCTGGGAGACAGAGTCTCACTCTGAAACTTTGTCTCAAAAAAAAAAAAAAAAAAAAAAAAAAAAAAAATTACCCAGTAAGATCAACATGCCTCAAAATTCCTGTGAAATTTCACAACTTACTATAATCTGAAAGTCCTTCCCTTGAGAATTGTACTGACCATTTTCGAAACTGCATCTGGAAATCATGAGCCAGTAAATGTCCAGAAACCGAAGTCATTACCATGGTAACATTCTGAATGATGACAAAATTCAAAATTCAGTTAGTCTTTTTGCAGTTATTATTCTGCCAATCATTAAAATGAGAGGGAGGAGCTTCTATTAAAGACATTTTTAAAAACCTGATTGGGAAGAAATAAACATAAATATAAGCTCTTCAAAGCCAAAAGCCACAGGAATACAATCACCATTCTAATGATATGGTGTATAACTGATGCCTCTTGCATCAGTTAAATTTTCCTCAAACTATTGTATATTAGCTTTTTTTTTTTTGGCAATGAAGAGCTGAGATGGGACCATATTTTATTAAAAAGAGAACTCCTCATAAATTATAAAGTGATCACCCCATATCCAGGAACCTTTAGGTTGTTAACAGTTGTTATTCTTAAGACAGTGACATATTCTACATATGACGAGGCTGACTACTTTTCTCTTGCTTATGACGGAAATATGTTAGCACCTACCTGGCCATACAGGTGATAATCAAATTCATAGATCTTGTTGAATTTTGAAAGTCCTTCTCTCTATAAAACAAAAATAAGTAAAAAATATAAACTACGTTTAAAACAACGGATTCCTTTGTATAATTCTTTCTGATCCTGAATTTGGCAATTATTTCTTGGTTATGATACCAAAAATATAACCAACATTGCTCCAAAGAAGATAAGAAATGGCCAACAAGCATATGAAAAGATGCTCAATGTTATTAATCATTAGGAAAACACAAACCAAAACCATGATGAGGTACCACTCCATACCCATTAGGATGATAATTAAATAGAATAATAATAAAAAAAACAAGTAAAATAACAAGTGTTGTTGAGGATGTGGAGAAATTGGACACTGTCAGTGGAAATGTAAAATGCTTTGGCCACTCTGGAAAATTTTGGTGTTTCCTCAAAAAGTTACACAGAGTTATCACATGTCACAGCAATTCCACTCCTACAAATTTACCCAAAAGAATTAAAAACACATTCAAATACACTTTGGGAGGCTGAGGCAGTTGGATCACTTGAGGTCAGGAGTTCAAGACCAGCCTGGCCAACATGGTGAAACCCTGTCTCTACTAAAAATACAACAATTGGCCAGGTGTGGTGGTGCGCGCCTGTAATCCCAGTTACTTGGGAGGCTGAGGCAGGAGAATCACTTGAGCCCAGGAGGTGGACGTTGCAGTGAGTGGAGATGGCGCCACTGCACTTTAGCCTGGGTGACAGAGCGAGACTCTGTCTCAAAAAATAAAAAACAAACAAAAAAACACATTCAAACAAAAACTTGTACATGAAAGTCTATAGAAGTTCTTTTTTTTTTTTTTTTTTTTTTTTGAGATGGAGTCTGGCTCTGTCACCCAGGCTGGAATCCAGTGGCGCGATCTCGGCTCACTGCAAACTCCGCCTCCTGGGTTCACACCATTCTCCTGCCTCAGCCTCCGGAGTAGCTGGGACTACAGGCGCCCGCCACAACACCCAGCTAATCTTTTTGTATTTTTAGTAGAGACGGGGTTTCACCGTGTTAGCCAGGATGGTCTCAATCTCCTGACCTCGTGATCCACCTGCCTCGGCCTCCCAAAGTGCTGGGATTACAGGTGTGAGCCACCATGCCCAGCGAATGTCTATAGAAGTTCTATTCACAATAGTCAAAAGATGAAAACAACCCAAATGTCTATCAACTGATGGATGGTAAAATGAAATGTGATCTATCCATATGATAGAATATTATTCAGCCATAAAAAGGAATGAAGAGGCCAGGTGCAATGGCTCATGCCTGTAATTCCAGCACTTTGGGAGGCTGAGGTGGGCGGATCACGAGGTCAGGAGTTTGAGACCAGCCTGGCCAACATAGTGAAACCTGTCTCTACTAAAATTATAAAAAATTAGCCGGGCGTGGTGGTGGGTGCCATAATCCCAGCTACTTGGGAGGCTGAGGCAGGAGAATCGCTTGAACCTGGGAGGCAGTGGTTACAATGAGCCAAGATTGCACCACTGCACTCCAGCCCGAGCAACAGTGAGAGAGACTCCTTCTCAAAAACCAAAAAAAGACGAATGAAGAACTGATATTAATACATGGTACAACATGGATGGACTTCAAGAAGATTACGTTAAGTGAAAGAAACCTGACACAAAAGAGCATGTAAAATATGGGTCCACTTATAGGAAATGCCCAGAACAGGCAAATCCATGGGGAAAGAAAGCAGATTCGTGGTTGTAAGGGGCTGAGGAGAGGGTAAGGGGAGTGACTGCTTAATGGATATGAGGCTTCCTCTTGGGGTGATAAAAAACCTTCTGCAACTAGATAATGATGATGGTAGCACATTTAGCGTACAAAATTCCACTGAACTGTATACTTCAAAATGATTAAAATGGTCAATTTTCGGTGTATTTTACCACGCAACCTACATGGCTCTCTAAGACTCTTACGATCTACACTCAACTGCTGCTCTTGCTTAACTCATCGGTGTCTCTTCCCACCATACCACACCTCTAACTTCTCACTGTTTCTGAATATGCCAAGCTGTTTCAAGCCACTAGGTTGTTCTTTACCGTTTCTACTGCCTGGTAAAACTTTCAGGCTCAGCTCAAACATGCATTCAACAAGTATGAATTTTTTTTTTTTTTTTTGAGACAAAGTCTCACTCTGTTGCCCAGGCTGGAATGCAGTGGCACAATCTCAGCTCACTGCAAGCTCCGCCTCCCGGGTTCATGCCATTCTCCTGCCTCAGCCTCCCGAGTAGCTGGGACTACAGGTGCCTGCCTGCCAGCACACCTGGCTAATTTTTTGTATTTTTAGTAGAGACAGGGTTTCACCGTGTTAGCCAGGATGGTCTCAATCTCTTGACCTCGTGATCCACCCACCTCGGCCTCCCAAAGTGCTGGGATTACAGGTATGAGCCACCGCGCCTGGCCTAATTTTTTTTTTTTTGAGATGGAGTCTCACTCTGTTGCTCAGGCTGTAGTGTAACGGCGCAATCTAGGCTCACTGCAACCTCCACTTCCCGGGTTCAAGTGATTCTCCTGCCTCAGCCTCGTGAGTAGCTGGGATTATGGGACCCCACCACCACACCTGGCTAATTTTTGTATTTTTAGTAGAGATGGGGTTTCGCCATGTTGGTCTTGAACTCATGACCTCAGGTGATCCGCCCGCTTGAGCCTCCCAAACTGCTGGGATTACAGGCATGAGCCGCTGCGCTCAGCCCAAGTATTAATATTTATTGAAAGTTTCCTGCATTCCAGACACCATATTAGGCGTTAGGACATAGCAATTAACAAAATATAATCACTGTCCTTTGGAGTTTAGAGTCTAAGGAGAGGCAGTGACAAAAATCAAATAAATCATTGCACATCCCATTATTTAACTGTAACTAGTAGATGCCTTTCAAGTAGAATACAGTGCTATGACAGCACGTCAGTAAGGGTCTCTGACCTAGTATGGGGGAAGAGGTGGTGGGGGAAGGATTCCTTGAAGATGAGACATTTCAGCAGCCTCTCTCCTCTAGCCGCCCAAGATGCCGAAAGGAAAGGTCAAGGGGAAGAAAGTGGCCCTGGCCCCTGTTGTCATGGAGCAGCAGTAGGCCAAAAAGGTGGTAAATCCCATTTGAGAAAAGCCCTAATAATTTTGGCATTGACATCTAGCCTAAGGGCCTCACCCACTTTGTCAAATAGTCCCACTATAACTGGCTGCTGCGGCAGAGCCGCTGTCCTCTATAAGCGGCTGATGTGCCACCTGGGATTGACCAGTTCACCGAGGCCTCAGACTACCAAACTTAAGCTACTCAACTGCTTAAGCTGGCCCACAGTACAGACAAGAGACAGAGCAAGGGATGAGATCAAAACCGTTGGCCCAGGCTGAGAAGAAAGCTGCCAGCAAAGGGGATGTCGCTACTGAGACCACCTAGACTTCGAGCAGGGGCTGACACTGTCACCAACTTGGTAGAGAACATGAAGGGTCAGCTGGTGGTGGATCCCATTGAGCTGGCTGTCTTCCTGCCTGCGCTGTGTCCTAAGATGGAGATTCTCTACTGCACTGTCAAGACTGGGGTGTCAAATTCCACAGGAAGACCTGCACCACTGTCACCTTCACAAAGGTTAACTTTCTGGAAGACAAAGGAGCTCTGGCTAAGCTGGTGGAAGCTGGTGGGACAAATTACAATGACATATGAGATCTGCTGTCACTAGGGAGGCAATGCCCTGGGTCCAAAATCTGTAGCTTGCATTACCAACCTAGAAAAGGCAAAGGCTAAAGAATTTGCCACTAACCTGGGTTAAGTACACACTGTTGTGTTTTCTGTACATAAAAATAAAAATTCTCCTTCCAAGAAAAGTCTTTCCTTTTGGCTGGAACCGCCATCTTGGAGTAATTTGCCAAAATGACGAACACAAAGGAAAAGAGGACGAGGCATCTGATGTATGTTCTCCTGGCCTTATAGAAAACATGAAGTTCGAGCTGGGCACGGTGGCTCATGCCTGTAACCCAAACACTTTGGGAGGCTAAGGCGGGTGGATTGCCTGAGGTCAGGAGTTCGAGACCATCCTGGCCAACACAGTGAAACCCCGTCTCTACCAAAAATACAAAAAAATTAGCTGGGCATGGTGACAGGCACCTGTAATCCCAGCTACTAGGGAGGCTGAGGCAGGAGAATCGCTTGAACCCGGGAGACGGAGGTTGCAGTGAGCTGAGATCACACCATTGCACTCCAGCCTGGGCAACAAGAGCAAAACTCCATCTCAAAACAAATAAACAAACAAAACAAAACAAAAATATGGAGTTTCTCTGGCCACAGACACCAGAATCTACAATGAAGGTGATATTGAGGACTTCGTGAGAATGGATACTGTTCAAAAGGGAATGACCCACAAATGTTACATGGCAGAAGTGGAAAAGTCTATGTTACCCAGCATGCTGTTGGCACTGCTGCGAACAAGGGCTAGATTCTTGCCCAAAGAATTAATGTTTCTATTGAGCATATTAAGCACTCTAAGAGCCAAGATCTTTCCTAAAATCTGTGAAGGAAAATGATCAAAAAAGAAGCAAGTCAAAGAGAAAGGGTTCAACTGAAGTGCCAGCCTGTTCCATTGAGGGGAGTACACTTTGTGAGAACCAATGGAAAAGAGCCTGAGCCGCTGGAACCTATTCCCTATGGATTCATGGTATGATAGGGTAAAAATAGATAAATACAAGACCTCTGGATTGCTTTAAAAAAAAAAAAAAAGGGAGAGAGAGAGAGAATGAATTCAGCAGAGCCTTGAAGGATAAGAAGTTAGGCGTAGGAGAACCATTTTTCAAGAGGCCCAGAGCCCTAGAAGTAGACAAACCTTGGGGCTGGTCACCAGGACTTCTAGCACTGGAAATAGGTAAAGCTGTCAGCCAGCATTCACACAACCTGGCTCCACTCCCACTATCCTTGATCTGGAAACAGGTCTTAGGACCCTGGGAACTAAAGAAAAATGAGCAGGCAACTTCCACCCATGCTCTTAGAAAAGTTCTCCAGAAAACCATTTCAGGATCTACTTTTGTTATCTGAGATATTTTCCTGGACAGCTCTTTATGTCTCCCGTGGCACCTCCTTTATGAAACTTTTTCTTATCCTCCTTTGCGTTTGTGCCTCCCGTGTGTGTAGAACACATTCTTACCACTTACCTCTCTCAGAATCAGTTCATTCGGGTAGGAACAGGGCTGACTTCACCTCTAATCCCCAAACCTTACCGTGTTGCTGTAAGTGTGCACTGTGAGGTTGGAAAGTCACAAGGGCTGTAGAATGCAGTGGATGTGGCACAGGATGGGGAGGGCTAGGTTGGCTGGGGAACGATCGGGCAGGGCTTGAACGCCAAGTTAAGGGAATCTGGTCAGTAGTTTCCAAATGAATTTCTGAATCTCGAGGGAAAAACAGTAAAATACACACTTCCCCAGCCTCACACAAGACCCAAAGGGCAGCCAGTGCCCGAGGCGGTTTCGAGAATCAGACAAGTTTGGGAACCTGCTAAGGGCAAGGAAAACAACAGGTTTCCAGGCAAATGAGTGAAATATATCAACTGCGTTTTAAAATGCACTCCAGTCCGAGAGCAGACAGGAGGCCACTGCAATAATCCAGACGAGGGGCGGTGAAGCCTGAGAAATGGGAGATAATCGCCTTCATCTCGATTCTTGGCGCCCACCACGCTGTCCCGCTCGGTGGGCCTCCCTTAAGGCACGCAGCTGATCGGAACGCGCTTTCTTACCCGCTTCATGCGACCGTTTGACAGCAGGTCGGCGATCCCCTTGGCCGCGTCGTTTTTTTCGGCCACACAGAGGACTTTCCGCACGCCTCGGAGGGCCACCTCCATGGCGGCGCGGGAAAAGGCACGGTCTTCGGGCCGTCGCAGCCACCGGAGCGCGTAGCGGACGACAGGAAAGATCATCCTCAGGCCTCGCGCCCGCAGCCGCTCCCCAGCTGCCGGCGCATCCTGGGGAAGCCAGAGGCGAGGCTCAACTGGCGCCCATCGAAAGGGAACTAGAGCCTCGCTTCGGTCACGTCCCCACCAGCCTGCTGGCCTTTGGAGCTTCAGTCACAGAGCCTTTTCCGTGCCGCAGCCGCCGCCTCTGCACCGGATCCAGTACCTTAGCGTGGAACTTCCGCCCGCCTTCTCCAGCTACTTCCGCCAGGCGCGCGCCCCACGGCGACCTGGAACTACAACTCCCAGACTGTCCCGCGCCCCTCGTCCAAGCACGTTCCTCCCTTCCACTCCCCCACCACCCCCGTCTCACTCCGCCCCACTTTCCTCTCCTTCCCGGTAGTGGTTGGTTAATCGGACTCCTTCTTGCGGGGAGCAGCCAGACACTCCCGTCCAAGGCCTCTTTCTCATGACTTTTTAATCTCCTGCTCGGAAGTCTACGAGGACGCTTCCGGGTCACGCGGCGCCGACACCAGGAATCATGTGATACCAAGATGGCGGCGCCGCGGTAGCGGGATCCGGGTTGTGGCGTCCTAGGAGCCGCGACGGTTTCTGCCCTCGGGCAGTGAGGGGCAGCACCGCTTGGCTGACCCCTGCGGCGTCCCGTAGCCTCGCGTTAAGCCTGGTTCAGAGCGGGGGCTGTTGCTGTCGCGGTGGGTTCCGGGGAGTGCAGGTGATCTCGCTGCAGGTTTCTTGTGCTGGCCGCGCTCGCCGGAGGAGGAAGAGAAGGGCAGTTGGGCCTGCGGCCTTGGCCTTCATGAGGCCTCAGAGAGCTCCGGAGGAGCTACAACTCTGAGGGGGCGGCTAGAGTTCTTGTTCTCGGGTGTGTGAGAAGCAGCCTAGTACCCCGGGTTCGGGGAGTCGCAAAGAAGGCCGTAAGGGCTTCACTTCCTTCTCCGGAGGCCTGCCTTTTGCGCGTCGATTAACACCGGATTCTTTCCCACTTCCTCTCAATGTTTTCTTCATATATCTGGAAATATGATCAGCGCCCCTGACGTAGTGGCCTTCACCAAAGAGGAAGAGTATGAAGAAGAGCCTTACAATGAGCCGGCCCTGCCTGAGGAGTACTCGGTGCCGCTCTTCCCCTTCGCCAGCCAGGGTGCTAACCCCTGGTCAAAACTGTCCGGGGCCAAGTTTTCGAGGGACTTCATTCTTATTTCCGAGTTCTCTGAGCAGGTGGGACCCCAACCTTTACTGACCATCCCCAATGACACCAAAGTTTTTGGCACTTTTGATCTCAATTACTTCTCCCTGCGTATCATGTCTGTGGATTACCAGGCTTCCTTCGTGGGCCATCCTCCTGGATCTGCCTACCCCAAGCTGAACTTCGTGGAGGACTCCAAGGTGGTGCTGGGAGATTCCAAGGAGGGAGCCTTTGCATACGTGCACCACCTTACCCTATACGACCTGGAGGCCCGTGGCTTCGTGAGGCCGTTTTGCATGGCTTATATCTCTGCAGACCAGCATAAAATCATGCAGCAGTTCCAGGAGCTTTCAGCCGAATTTTCCAGAGCTTCTGAGTGCTTGAAGACTGGCAACAGGAAGGCATTTGCTGGGGAACTTGAAAAAAAGCTGAAAGACTTGGATTACACCAGGACAGTGCTACACACAGAAACGGAAATCCAGAAGAAAGCCAACGACAAAGGCTTTTACTCATCTCAGGCAATTGAGAAAGCCAATGAACTGGCCAGTGTGGAGAAGTCCATCATTGAACATCAAGACCTGCTGAAGCAGATCCGCTCATACCCTCATCGGAAGTTGAAGGGGCGTGATTTGTGTCCTGGTGAGATGGAGCACATCCAGGATCAGGCCAGCCAGGCATCCACTACCTCTAACCCTGATGAGTCTGCCGACACAGACCTTTACACCTGCAGACCAGCCTATACCCCAAAACTTATCAAAGCAAAGTCCACCAAGTGTTTTGACAAGAAGTTGAAGACCTTGGAGGAGCTCTGTGACACTGAATATTTCACCCAGACCCTGGCTCAGCTCAGCCACATTGAACACATGTTCAGAGGAGACCTGTGTTACCTCCTGACCAGTCAGATTGATAGAGCACTTCTAAAACAACAGCACATAACAAACTTTCTCTTTGAAGACTTTGTGGAGGTCGATGACAGGATGGTAGGGAAACAAGAAAGTATACCCTCTAAGCCCAGTCAAGACAGGCCGCCTTCCAGTTCTCTAGAAGAATGCCCAATTCCTAAAGTGTTAATTAGTGTTGGTTCTTACAAGTCCAGTGTGGAGTCTGTGTTGATCAAGATGGAGCAGGAACTGGGAGATGAGGAGTACAAGGAAGTGGAAGTGACGGAGTTGAGCAGTGTCGACCCCCAGGAAAACTTGGACTACCTGGATATGGATATGAAAGGGAGTATCAGCAGTGGTGAAAGCATTGAAGTTTTGGGCACGGAGAAATCCACCTCCGTGCTTTCTAAGTCTGACAGCCAGGCCAGCCTCACAGTACCATTGAGCCCCCAGGTGGTCCGGAGCAAAGCAGTCAGCCACAGGACCATCAGTGAGGACAGTATTGAAGTCCTCAGTACCTGCCCCTCTGAGGCCCTCATCCCTGATGACTTTAAGGCCAGCTACCCAAGTGCCATTAATGAAGAAGAATCATATCCAGATGGCAATGAGGGAGCCATCCACTTCCAAGCAAGCATCAGTCCTCCAGAACTGGGTGAGTCAGAGGAAGGCAGCGTGGAAAACACCCCATCACAAATAGACTCCTCCTGCTGTATTGGGAAGGAGAGCGATGGTCAGCTGGTGCTGCCTTCCACTCCAGCCCACACACACTCTGACGAGGATGGGGTGGTGAGCAGCCCCCCACAGCGCCATAGGCAGAAGGACCAGGGGTTCCGTGTAGACTTTTCAATGGAAAATGCCAACCCTTCTTCCCGAGACAACAGTTGTGAAGGGTTTCCCGCTTATGAACTGGACCCGAGCCACCTGCTGGCTAGCCGGGACATCAGTAAGACTAGCCTGGATAACTACTCAGACACCACCAGCTACGTGAGCAGTGTAGCCTCCACCAGCTCAGACAGGATCCCCTCTGCTTATCCTGCTGGCCTGTCTTCCGATAGGCATAAAAAGAGGGCTGGCCAGAACGCCTTAAAATTCATCCGCCAGTACCCCTTTGCCCACCCAGCCATCTACTCCCTGCTCAGCGGGAGGACACTTGTGGTCCTGGGGGAAGATGAGACCATAGTCAGGAAGCTTGTGACTGCACTGGCTATCTTTGTCCCCAGCTATGGCTGCTACGCTAAGCCTGTGAAACATTGGGCCTCCTCCCCTTTGCACATTATGGATTTTCAGAAGTGGAAGCTTATTGGCTTGCAGAGGTAACTGGTTCCAGGTGGTGGGGAAGGGCCTTGGCCAGATAGGGATGAGGCATATTGGTGTGGTGGAGCCAGAATCAGGAAGCCTGGCTTCTAGACAGGGCCCAGTTCCTACCACTGTGTTACTTTTGGCAAATCATCCCCCTCTCTGGTTTCCATTTCCTTGTCTGTCATGTGAGGGAGTTGCAGTTCCTAGGTGGTTGCCAATCCCCATCTGTCCCCCAGCTGTGTCAGAATTATTAGGGAAAGTTTTTATTTTTATTTTATTTTTATTTTTTTGCGACGAAGTCTCGCTCTTGTCCCCCAGGCTGGAGTGCAATGGTGTGATCTTGGCTCACTGCAACCTCCACCTCCCGGGTTCAAGTGATTCTCCTGCCTCACCCTCCCGAGTAGCTGGGATTACAGGCGCCTGCCACCACGCCCGGCTAACTTTTCTATTTTTAGTAGAGACAGGGTTTCACCATGTTGGCCAGGCTGGTCTGGAACTCCTGACCTTAGGTGATCCGCCTGCCTTGGCCTCCCAAAGTGCTGGGATTACAGGTGTGAGCCACCGTGCCTGGCCGGAAAGTTTTTAAAATCATGGATTCCTGAGTCGCAATCCCTCGAGGTTCTGATTCGGTTGGTGTGAGGTAAGACATGGAATTTATCTGTCGCCCTTGCCAGCCCGACTGCAGGGAGCATCTCTTTATAAAAGCAAAAGGCCCATCAGAAGGAACAGATGACTCCAGGGGAAAGGGTTAGGCTGCTATCCCTGTAAGTGCTCCTTCAACCTTCAGAGCACGTGCAGATGTTGGGTGCTGGGAGCATCTGCCTCCAGCATCCTACACAGGCATGAGGTGCAGCGGGCAGGAGTGGGGAGCCCTGTACCCTGGAGGGTCCCCTGCGGGGCCAAATGGGAATGGGATGGGCTACAGCTCACCCAAAGAATTCCTGGGGGAGGTGAGCAGTAGACGCCACCTGAGGGTATGATAAGATGAAACTGTTGTGGGCTGTGGCAGTTAGCGGGAAAAGTGGGTGGTCTGGGTCAGGTCCTGGTGTGCCACCACTCGCTGTCTGGATTCGGACTAGCCATCTCATTCAGTCACTCAATCATGTTGAATGCCTCTGAAGGGCTCCCGGGGCCCACCTGAGAGCCATCGGAAGGGTCCACGTTTAGTGCATGTCCGAAAAAACACAGCACAATGCAGTGCTGGGCCCTGAGAAGCACTCAGAGGGTGGAACCGGCACTGATACAGGCAGGCAGACTGGGGCCTACCTGAGGCCCAGCTTTAAAAATCACGAGCAGGAGAGATGTCTTCGGTGGTTGTGACCTTCCTGTTCTCGGAGGTGTTGCGCTGCAGAGGTTCTGCACTGTGAGCACCACGGCCCAGAAGTGTCCCTCCTCACTCAGGCCCACGGCTCATATGATGGGCTCTCTCTTAGGACTCTCACGTCCGAACACCAGTCTTGCTGGCCCTTGAATTTTTTCACTCTGCCTGGAAATGCTTGTAGTTGGGTCAGCCATCTGTGGGGATAAGAGATGGCTAAACAACCAAGCTGGTATCCTGTCATTTGCGGGTTTTTTTGTTTTGTGTGTGTTTGTGTTTTTTTTTTTTTGGAGACAGAGTCTTGCTCTGTTGCCCAGGCTGGAGTGCAGTGATGTGATCTTGGCCCACTGCAGCCTCTGCTTCCTAGGCTCAGGTTATTCTCGTGCCTTAGCCTCTCCAGTAGCTGGGATTATAGGCGTGCACCATCATGCCAGGCTAATTTTTGTATCTTTAGTAGAGACAGGGTTTCACCATGTTGGCCAGGCTGGTCTCAAATGATCGGCCCACCTTAGCCTTCCGAAGTACTGGGATTACAGGCGTGAGCCCGGCCCCACTGTCATTTTAAGTGAACACCAGGGGTCATCGTATTGCTTACTAAGCAGCAGTCACAAGCCCAGACCGAAAAGCAGAGCACAGTTCTGGCCGGAGAAAGTGCTAGCCTAGCGTGTGTCAGAGGCCCTGGGTTGAGTCCTGGCTTGACCACTTGCTAGCTAGGTGATATTGCACAAGCTGCCGCTTCACCCAGTCCTCTGTGTCCTCATTGGTGGAGAGGTGTCCTCCCTCGGCGGGCATGGTAAGTGCAATGTGAGGCTGCAGTTGGGGTGCCGTGCGCCTGGGGGCCGGAGACCTGAGGCTTGTCCCTTCCCGTGTCATCTGGCCGCCTGAGGAGGAGCTTTATGGAAAGAGAAGTGGAGGAACAGTTAGAATAGCCAGCTTCTTCCAAAAGAAGTGTCACCATTGGGGCAGGTGTCAGAGCTGCATCAGGGGATGCTGGGCCTGGGAGCAGGTATCCTGGCAGAGATGAAGGGGCAAAAAGGTGGGAGGTGAGGCCTGGGTGCCCTGTGGCGGCAGCACCTGTGGAGCTGGATGTGCGGAGCTTGGGAGGTGTTTGACTCTGGCTGGCCCCGCTTTGGGGTGGTGAGGGTGAAGGCAGTAGAGAGCTGAGAAGGTCCCGGAACACAGGGGCCATGCAGCATGGGTTGAGGAGAGTGTCTCACTGCCTTCGTGAGCCTTCTTAGCTGTCAGCCACCTGCAGGCCCCAATTCCTCCACGCCTGTGGGGTGCATGTGGTCCATAGCCCAGTGCTGTCCCTATGGTCAGGATGCATGCAGTATGCATGGCCTGTCTCAGCTGTCCCATCTCTGTGACCTTGCTTTTGCCATGATCTCCCACACCCTCCTCAGTCCCTAGAGCCCACGCTGCTTCTGAGGGCCAGCTCTGAGGCAACTCCGCGAATCCCCCAGGTCTTCCCAACTACAGCCTCTCCCAGGGAGAACGAGACCTCGTCTCCCTTCACTTCGCTGTACTTGTACACATTTCTTTTCTTCCCAGTCAGACTGAGCTCATGCAGGACAAGAGTTCTACGTCATTCTTCATTACAGTGTTAGCTCCCAGGGCAATGCTGGGATGTTATAGATGCTCTGTAAATGATTGTTAAATATACAAGAAGATAAAACCCAGGAAGGAAAAAGTACTATGAGATTACCTTGGTCCCAAGTCACCGTCAGTCCTTTTTACACCATACCTGTCTGACGTAAACCCTAAATGTCCAGGCCCTACAGTGCAGTCCCTGCTGCTCTGGGGAAGCTGCTTCAGGAGGGTGTTTAAGGAACCGTTCCCCTCACTGAGTGAACACTGGCTTTTCCTGTCTCTGATGTGCCAGGAATTGGGGGCATGAGACCAGATCAGATGCAGTTCTGGGACTCTAGAATCTTGGAGCTCCTTGTCCAGTGGGGAGAAGCCAATGAACAAACAACTGGTCAGTGCTAGGTTAAAGTAGTGATGGTGATGACAGCAGCGCCTACCAAGGGCCAGCATTGTCCTAAACACCACTCATTTTGTCTCCACAGCGACCCCATGAGGGAAGTAATAGTAGTAACTGGCCTGTACAATGGCTCATGCCTGTAATCCCAAATCTTTGGGAGGCCAAGGCAGGAGGATCACTTGAGCTCAGCAGTTCAAGACCAGCCTGGGAAACATAGCAAGCTTCCATCTCTACAAAAAATGATCTGGGTGTGGTGGCATACGCCTATAGTACCAAATACTTGGGAGGCCAAGGTGGGAGGATTCCTTGAGCGCAGGAGGTGAAGGCTGCAGTGAGTCATGATCGTGCTACTGCACTCCAGCCTGGGCAACAGAGCAAGACCCTGTCTCTAAATAAATAAAAACAGTAGGAACTGTTTTCTCCATCTTATAGGTGAGGCTCAGAGAGGTTAATGAATTTGGCCAGGGTCACAGCAGGAAAGCAGGAGAGGATCGGGGAAGGCTGAATATGGTTTAAATTAAGCCAAGTACAAGAGGGAGAGGTTATTTCAGGCAGAAAGAAGAGGGTTTTTTTTGTTTTGTTTTGTTTTTTAAGACAGAGTCTCGCTCTGTTACCTAGGCTAGAGTGCAGTGGCACGATTTTGTCTCACTGCAAGCTCTGCCTCCTGGGTTCACACGATTCTCCTGCCTCAGCCGCCCAAGTAGCTGGGACTACAGGCAGCTGCCACCACACGCGGCTAATTTTTTGTATTTTTGGTAGAGATGGGGTTTCACCGTGTTAGCCAGGATGGTCTCGATCTCCTGACCTCGTGATCCGCCCACCTTGGCCTCCCAAAGTGCTGGGATTACAGGTGTGAGCCATTGCACCCGGCCTGAACAAAGAGGTTTGTAATTCTAAGGCCCCACTGAAAGCTTGCCATGGCTCCAAAAAAGAGTCCATTCAGCAGGAATCGGACCACAAAGGGCTTTGTGGGCCACCCAGCATGTTTTTGACCTTGGTCATAAGAGTGGTGAGGAGCCCTTTGAAGATTACAGTGATCAGATTTGTCTTCCAGGAAGAGCCAGTGCATGCTGGCTAGGTGGATGCTGGCCTGGGGACAGGAGGCCTCACCTCCCAAGCTTCTGCCTCCACTTTCCCGGCCCTTGCCCTTCCTCCTGACCTCGGCCTGTCTGTTTCAGAGTGGCCTCCCCTGCCGGTGCCGGTACCCTCCATGCCCTGAGCCGCTACAGCCGCTACACGAGCATCCTGGACCTTGACAACAAAACCCTGCGCTGCCCCCTTTACAGAGGCACCCTGGTGCCCCGCCTGGCAGACCACCGCACACAGATCAAGCGGGGCAGCACCTACTACCTGCATGTCCAGAGCATGCTCACCCAGCTCTGCTCCAAGGCCTTCCTCTACACCTTCTGCCACCACCTGCACCTGCCTACCCACGACAAGGAGACAGAGGAGCTGGTAGCCAGCCGCCAGGCGAGCTTCCTAAAGCTGACCCTGGGTCTGGTGAATGAGGATGTCAGGGTGGTCCAGTACCTGGCTGAGCTGCTGAAGCTGCACTACATGCAGGAATCTCCAGGGACCAGCCACCCCATGCTCAGGTTTGACTATGTCCCCAGCTTTTTGTATAAAATCTGAGGTCGGTCCCAGACACTGTGACCAAGACCCGTGACTCAGGGTATGGGGAGGGGAGGGGTTGGCATGACCAAACAGTTGCCTGAGCTGGACTGTTTAGGTTTCTGGTGTCTGGCAGCATGGTTCCCACGTGGCTTCTAGTAGTTTTCAAGTTGGACATGGGCAGAAGTGGAGCCTGGCTCCCTCTAAAGGCATCTGGAGGGATGGTGACAGCTACATTCGGCTCCCTGGTGAAGAGCGGCCCCTGGATGTGGAGGGGGCCTTGGTTTTCTGAGGACTGGCAGCCAGGGCAGAAGGGAAGCCACCAGTCCCTTGGTGGGGCAGGGTGAGGGCAGGAAGGCCAAAGCCTGATGGGAGGAGCACACTGGCTGTATTCAGCATTGCCGGACACTTGAGTGGCAAAATGAGCGAGGGTGACAGCCAGGTAACTGTTGTGGTTTGGTGGAAAACAGGAGGGCAGAACACCCATCGCCTCCTTCAGACCCAGATGCAGCCCTTTATTTGCTTCCTGGAGCCCACTGTCCCAGGGGAGGCCCTGGACCAGCCAGTGGGGGTGAGAAAGGCTGCCACCCTTTGGGTCGTGGGAAACATGCGACCTTGGCCTCAGGGCCACAGAGCGTGAGCAGCACCCTGTCCCCTGTCCTCTCCACCTTTACCTAGGAGAGAAGTGCCTGTGAGCGGGCCTTGGGACTCACTCCCTATACTCTTTCGCCAGGAACGAGCAGAGTGTTCACTAGTCCTAGTGTGAAGCGGGCACAAGTGACCAAAGCCAATGGTGAGGACCACCTTGGGGGCTGGAGAGCACAGCAGGCAGAGCAGGGCTGAGGCGCCGTGAGGCCATCACCACCATGCAAGGGAGGGGCAGCCAGCAGCTCTCCTGGGTGGCCCACCGGCTCCTGCCGGCCAGAGTGCATGAGCACTGACCTTCCTCGTGCGGAAGGTCTGCAGACCCGTGTGAACATGGCAGAGGCCACACTCCAGCTCCCACCCACATAAACCTTTGCAACCGCTTCACTACCTCTCACTGGGTCTCGTGGGCTTGGGACAGCACGGTTCTGTTTAGTCAGCTGGTGCAGGTGGTTGGCCCAGCCGATGAGAACTCAAATAACATGGATTTCCTGGATGAGCTACCACGTGGCGCTCTTCAGGTTCTGCCTCTGGGAGGCTGTGTGCACCTCAGTCACCACAGCTCACGGCCGTCCCCAGCTGAGTTCCCCTTCTGAGGACAAGTTTGAGACCGGGAAGGAGACACCCCCTGGTTCCGCCAGCACCTGTCCCACTGATAGTGATCCCCTGGCCTCCCCAAGCCTCCTTAGGCAATGGCCACTGGTTTGTAGACAGACGGTTTCTTGAAGCCTTGAAAATTTTATTTCCTAAGTGGGGACAGCTCTGGTATTACTGCTTCTTTAATTTGTTCCACAAAAATTGTGCTGAAATGGACGTGAATCAGCCCTGGGTGTGCTTCTGTTGGCGCCTGCTGCTGAGGCCCGGCCTGCCCATCGGCCTGTAGTACACCCTTGAGGTCATCACGGAGCCAGCCAGCTTCTCTTCTCATCAAGGAGGCAGAGACCCCTGGTGGAAGCCAAGAGTGACCAAAGAGGGCTTGCATCACGTCACTCCAGTGGTTCCCTCCTTGTCCAAGTCCTCGTTGTAAGGGCATGGCCTGTTGGATCCAGCCGTTGGCTTCTGTTCAGGGTCCTTGCTCCCATCAGAGGTGTTTGATTTTGCTCCTGGGGCTGCGATGGAGAACCTTTTGTGGCAGATGGTGCTGCCTACATCTCATTGGTTCTCTGTACCTGTGCCCGTTGCGCATGTTCACAGGCAGGAGAGTCGCCAGCAATACCTTGGCAGCCTTTAAATGTGAAACGTCTGTTACTTGCGCTGGAGGCAGAGGCTGTGCAGGGAGCCTGCTTCTAATCGTGGGCTCCCTTATCTGTTACGGTTCCCTCCCCTCCTGTTCTAGATGCTGATTTGTTTTCTCACTGGCTGGTTAATTGCTGTCTACTTAGGCCTCCAAGGCCATAACTGTGCAACATTTTATCAGAGAAGGATGGAAGGTCAGAAAGTGATCATTGGCACCACCACTGTGGCATTCCTGTCACACCAACACAGAAATTCACAGCTCATACTCTTCTCACCTGGGAAACTTGGGAAGGGCTGATGAGTTTGGGGCAGATCCTGAATTGCAGCCACACTTGGCCTTCTAGAAGCTGAAGTTGTGCACTCAAGTGTCCTAAGTAGAAGTCCACTTGAGGTATTTGCTGGCACACACCCCCAAGGGTGGTTCAGAAGGTCCTGAGTCCTAAGGCAAAAGGCTGCTGGGGCATGAACAGAACAGACTGTTTCAGGGGCAGCCATGGAAGTGGCCAGCAGGGCTGGTCTCCCTCAAGGTGGTTCTTCATTAAGTAAAGATGGCTTCGTGACTAGTGTTTTGCTCCCAGATTTATATTTGGGTTAAAAACTAACTTTTCAATGTGGCAGTTTCAAAGGATTACTTGATGCAAAGTATCTTTCCTTTTAAAGGAATCTTGACGTGGTACCAGGACTGAGTCATGACTTGGGCAGAGGCAGTTAACACTGGGAAGCCCTGCCCCTTCCTATGCCACCTTCACTCCGGGGAACTGAAACCTACTCTGAGTCTCACATCTCTAAACCTCAGTGGTGAGACCTATGCAGTGGGACTAATCTCATCAAGAATTTTCAGTTGAGGCTGGGCACAGTGGCTCATGCCTGTAATCCCAACACTTTGGGAGGCCGAAGTGGGTGGATCACCTGAGGTCAGGAGTTCGAGACCAGCCTGGCCAACGTGGTGAAACTCCATCTCTACTAAAAATACAAAGAAAGTTAGCCAGGTCTGGTGGTGCGTGCCTGTAATCCTATTTACTCGGGAGGCTGAGGCAGGAGAATCACTTGAACCCAGGAGGCAGAGGTTGCAGTGAGCCGAGATCGCGCCACTGCACTCCAGCCTGGGCAACAAGAGCAAAAACTCTGTCTCAAAAAAAAAGAATTTTCAGTTGAGGTATTCTTCCAGTAGAAGGTTAGTAAGTTTGTTTTTAATGAAACCATTAAAAATCACACTTCCCAGAAAATAGATGACATCAGTGCCCCTTGATGCTTTCTCAGTCCTCACTATTGCTTTGAGGGCCCAGGTACTGAACCTGGTTGTCTTGAGTTTTGTGTTAGCTTTTCCTCCAGTCCATTATCCCCCTCCCTCGTTTCTGAAGCAGTCTAGGTTAAACTAGTTAAACTAGGTTAAACTAGGCAGGTAGTTGTGGACTGGTGATTTCCAAAAGCCCCACTTTAGAGATCAGGCCACAGCTTTTTATATCGCACAGCACACATCAGCCTGAGCTGCTGCCTCACGCCTGTTTCCCCAGGAACCTCACTCCTTTGGTGGAACCTTGGGATTTTAGAAATTGTGGCTTTTCCATACCTCATTTACTCCAACAGTTGAAGTTACACACATTGCTCCCGAATTTAGAAATAGACCACAGTACCTTACCTTTCATTCTCCATCTGGCCTTTACCTTCTTTGCTTCAGTGGTTGAAAACAGTTGCCATATTCAAAGTATAGTAGATTTCAACCTCACACAAATGACAAGTCCCATCTCACAATCCTAGGAAGGCCCACCAATTTCATTTCACGCGCCAGGGCAGCTGCAGTTGGAGGCCGAGGGCAGCCCTCTGCTCACTGAATGTCTTGCATGTGCTGACTGCTGCCCGCAGTGCTGAACATGCCCCGCCGCCCAGGCCCAGCACTGCATGTTGGGTCAGCATCTAGTGCTGCTGTCACGTCTTTGTCTGCACAGCCAGTAGGATTGCCTCAGCCAGGGGGTTTACCAGAAGGTGTGCAAGGCCTTTGGGGGAACTGAGCCCCTATAGTGGGCAGTCTCCTTTACCTTCCCACCTCCCTGAAAAGCACAGAAGACAGTGCCTTGGTTTGTGTTTTGAAGCAAACCAGTCAGCTTTCTGGCTTTGCCCCAATACTGTGATGGAACATAATAAAACTGGAGATACGGTTTTAACACTGCAAAAAGGAAAAAGCATCAAGTTTCTACTTCTGGCTGGAAAGCAAAACCAATCTCAGCTGACAAGGCTGGGCAAACTAAGTTTTCCTGAGCCCATTTTCCTTCGAGCCCTGACCTAGCCTGGCCTTACCTCATTAAGGTTTGGTTAAAGACGTGGAAAGGAGAGGAGGCAGGGGTGGATGGGGATGTGGGGAGGGGATGAGCACTCTGCAGCCGATTAATCTGTTGGTAGGGGCCCAGCTTCTTGGGAGTGCTTATTCAGCCCAAGAGTGGAGGCTGTATACAGCGAGCCCTGGAGATGGCAGCTTGTCTCCAGCTGGGGAGGGGTCAGGCCCCTGAATTGACCACTTTGGTAGCAGAAATGTAGGGACTGGTGAGTCACCCACAACTCACGGATTCTGCAGCAGCTGCTCCACCCACAATAAAGCAAACTCCAACAGGCTAGACCCCAGATTGCAGGGGCTGCCACCTACAAGGTGGGACCACAGGCTGCCTCACCTGGATTGTCTGCCACTAAATAGCTGGAGTCACAGATTGAGATAAATGCCACCTTCAAGGTTGCAGTGAAAAGCATAGTCCTATGTGATGAATTCATATGTGTTATTTTTTAAAAAGCTATTTTATTACTGCATGTTCCCGTCCCGTCTTGTGAATGTGAGTCCCCACCACCACGTGAGCTGCAGTCGTTGCAGCGGCTGGTGTAGGAGTGCGGCTGGCGCGTGTGTGATAGCATCTTGTAGGTGTTGCTGCACAAGAGTTAACCAGAGTCAATGCCAAACACATAGTATGAGAAGTGTACTTTTTAAGAAATTAATTTATTTGAGTTCAAATATTTTTGAAATATAAAAATTGGGTGTATTTTTTAAAGCTATAATTCTTGTAGACATTCTGTGGTTAAAAATTTGATTGTGCTTATTAAAAATGGTCATCTATGTTTTGCACTTCAGCTACGTGAAAATAAAGTTTCTTTGGGAAGGTGACATTTGGCTTCCTGATTACGGGAGGGAGTTGGTTATCTCAGGTGGAGCAGGAAAGCCTGGTTGATTCTCACACCAGGATGGGACTGGGACTTCCCAGGATGGAGGGAGGAGACCATTTCTACACCATACTTTGAGCTACTGACAGCAAAACCCTCCCTTCATACTGGGTGCATCTTGTGTACACTTGACTAACATACACTTCTGATTTACAGCAGAAACTTCAGAGGCGAATTCAGTTCTCCTTTGGCATGCCACTGGATAACAAGCTAGTGAGAGGGGCAGTGTGTACCAACTGTGGACATGGGCATTTCCTCTCTGTTGCAGCAAGGCGAAGGAAAGCCCAGGGAGAGTAAAACGCTAGAATCTTTCTAACAGCTTTGCCCTACACCACGGTCTAAATGATTATGGCCAAGTGGCTACATAGTATTTTATTTTTCTAGAATTATATCCAGCTGTGAGAAAGCCAGGTTCAAATTTGAATCTTTTAATAACCTGTCCCAGAATTACTAACAATGAGACTTAAACTAATTTTGATTTGTGAAGAAAACATGAAAAAAGTCCAAAAGAAATCCCTTCAAAGGGCCCAAGTGTCAACGGTTCCCCTTTGGAGCAGCTCATCCATCTCTCAAGTGGGGGTCCTCCGGCAGGCAGCTTCCTCTGTGGTGCCAGGTGGGTCCAGAGTGGGCTGGCTCCTTTAGAAGTCAGGCAGGCCAGGCAGAGGGAAGAGAGAGGCGAAGCTCTCAACCTCCTCCCGGAGAGCCTGCACGGCCCCCTGGTACTTATCCCCTGCCAGTCTCTCCTTGAACTCCTTCAGGGTGGCTCTGACACCAGTGTCGCTCTGGATCTGCAGGGTCAGCTCTATCCCTGTGCCACAAGACACAAGTGAGTCACCCCACACTACACACCAAAGGGGGTGCAATGGCTGGGGGGCCGAGGCACAACTGCCAGAATGTCCCCCAGCTGGGGAGTGCGGCAGGGCACAAGGTCTCCATGCTTACCTCAATTACTCTCGGATGCACCCACCCTTGGACCGATGTCCTGGGCAGCCCAAATTTATAAACCTCTCAGACAAGGTGATTTACGTAAGTGTTTTTTGCTGTCTCCCACCCCAACACCCAGCCTTGGTGCAGAATTGTCTTTCAGTGGCAGGGTCTCAGCTACTCATCACAATCAGAAACTAAATACAGCTTCCAAAATTTTATCCTTACCTCTGTGAATAAAGTGGGCTACTTTTTGGAAGTCTTTTTCCAAAAGTCCACGGGACGTCAGTGCTGGGGTCCCCAGCCGCAGTCCACTGGGCCGCAGAGCGCTTCTGTCACCTACAAGATAAACAGGGCTCTGTCCCTAAGTCACATTGTCACCACTGTGATGCTGGTGCACTTAAAAAGGGACATGTGGGCAAAAGAGAACTGGCCTGAGGATACTGGCTGTCTCTAGCAAGGAGTACAACTGATTCAAAAACTGAAGTACAACCCAAGGCACAAGGAGGCACAACCACGTTTTGGCCACTCTGACTTAATTACTAGTACACAAAGTGGTCTGATGTGCACCTTGCTCCTAAAAATGAGGGTAACATCTGTCTGGGTCTGAGATGCGTCATCAATATTTTGTTAACCCACAGAGAAATGCAGCCTCTGGATTCCAGAGGCCCTGACCTCCCTCATCTAATGAATGTACCACCTCCAACGGCTCTACATCAGTCTTTTTGCTCCCTGGCAGGGTCAGGGCCAAGTACAAAGGCACAGCCAAGAGACAGCCAAGGTATGGTCCCTGCCCCGGCTCCATTTTTTCTGTTGTTTTTGTTTTTGTTTTTTTGAGACGGAGTCTCACTCTGTCGCCTAAGCTGGAGTGCAGTGGCGTGATGTCGGCTCAGTGCAGCCTCTGCCTCCTGGGTTCAAGCGATTCTTCTGCCTCAGCCTCCTGAGTAGCTGGGACTGTGGTGCGTGCCACCACAGCATTTTTAGTAGAGACGGGGTTTCACCGCGTTAGGCTTCTCAATCTCCTGACCTCGTGATCCACCCACCTCGGCCTCCCAAAGTGCTGGGATTACAGGTGTGAACCACTGCGCCTGGCCCAGTTTTTTTTTTTTTCAGGCAGAGTCTCATTCTGTTGCCCAGGCTGGAGTGCCGTGGTACAATCTCCACTCACCGCAACCTCTGCCTCCCGGATTCAAGCGACTCTTCTGCCTCAGCCTCCCGAGTAGCTGGGATTACGGGCATGCACCACCATGCCCAGCTAATTCTTCTATTTTTAGTAGAGACAGGGTTTCACCATTTTGGCCAGGCTGGTCTCGAATTCCTGACCTCAAGTGATCCGCCTGCCTCAGCCTCCCAAAGTGCTGGGATTAGAGGCATGAGCCACCGTGTCCGGCCCCCACTACAGTTTTTATCTGAGGTCTGTCCCCAGAGCCATTATCTTCATCAGCTACAACTTTGGCCAGAAGAAATGCAGATGGGAGAGGAGTGAAGGAGAAGGCAAGGGTGATTCTCACCTGGACAGGTGTTCTTGTTGCAGGCAATAGAACAGGCTTCTAGCACCTTCTCAGCCCTTCCACCATCTGTGCCTTTGGAACGGAGATCCACGAGGATCAAATGGTTGTCAGAACCACCTGGAAACAAAGTTGGACACGTAGCAATGCAGGCTAATTCTATGCTGTGAAGGGATCTCTGACAAACGAAGGCGAGGACAAAGGCAGCCAAAGCAGATGAGGTCAGGAAGGTGAGCACCCCCACCACACGGCCTGGGATTCTAATCCCCACGAGAGATGCCCGTGCCTAAGAATGTGAAAGGAAGGAAAGAACACTTTTGAAAGGGGTAACTGATCATACAGCAGAGGGCCTGACACTCCCATGGGGAAGGGACAGCTTCCTCAGGCTGCTCCTGGCTTGTTTTCTCTGACAAGTTGCTTGGGCAATTCTCTAACATTGATGGTAAAGGCTCCCCCGAAAGGCAGCATGAGTATTGGGCAGCGGTTCAGTTTACTCTGGGGGGTAAGGGGCATGCTCACAGAGCACATTAGGTGCCAGACACTGTAGCCTGTGGTAGGTTTTTCCTGGATCCTGTGAGGCTGATGGTATTATCAAAGTGGTAAGGTGACAACAGCAAGGCTAACAGAGTTATCTGGACCTGGCCCGAGGTCACACAGGAGGATCCTTCCACTTTGAACCTTCATTAAGCTGGGGTATTGCCTTGGGTGCTGACAGCACTAGGACCTCTGCTTCTGGGCTGTGTTGCGGGGATCCCTTTCAAGATGCGGGTGAGCCAGGGCTCCAGCTTGGCTTTGCAGCCCCCCAGCTGTGCCCACCCACTTGCTGTGTGGCTTTAGGCAGGCAGCTCAACATTGTGAAACCTCAGATGCCCATTTGTAACAAAAAGACCAATAATTCACAGGGCTGTCCTGAGGTTTAAGTAAGATACTGGACATAGTGCTTCTCATAGCACCAGGCACCAAAGAGGGCATTCGCAAGCATTATCTGTTTCAGCTGTGTGCATCGGGTCCTCAGATGGCAGAGTGACAATGACAAAGTCACCAGGGAGAGGGCAGGCCCATGCCATGAGATGCTCATGGTGACAGGGACTATGGCCTAAACCCTCACAACTCCAAGGGTGGCTCCCAGACCAGCATCACCCAAGGCCTGGTCAGAATCTGCATTGCACCAACAGCCCCAGGGGTGGTGTGCACATCGAAGTTTAAGAAACAGGGACCTAAAGCAGTGGTCCCCAACCTTTTTGGCACCAGGAACTGGTTATGTGGAAGACAGTTTTTCCACGGATGGCATCGGGGGATGGTTTTGGGATGAAACTTCCACCTCAGATTATTGGGCATTAGATTCTCATAAGGATGCAGGTATAATCAGAAGGAAAAAAAAGATAGTTTCTTGAAAGTGTCTAGGCCCAACCTAGATCCCTCACATGTGCAGTTCAAAACAGGGTTCAGCTTCTATGAGAATCTAATGATCTGACAGGAGGCGGAGCTCAGGTGGCAATGCTCTCGGCCCAGCTCACTTCCTGCTGTGCGGCCGGGTTCCTAACAGACCACAAACCAGTACTAGTCCGTGGCCTGGAGGCTGGGGACTCCTGAGCTAAAGCACCCTGAAGTTCACAGTCTGCACGAGGACTTCTTGAGCTTTATTATTTGAAGACATGGAGGATGAAGGGAGAACAGAAAGTAAGTGAAGTAGAACATAAAAGAGGGTGTGGCTGGTACTGCTGAGGAGACAGCACTGGCCTGGCCTTCTCAGGCGCTGCTGCACATGCAGGATTGGGTGGGAGCCCCACTCCTTAGACCAGGGGGCCTGTAATCCCTGTAAAGGGCAAAGGACACGGTGCAGAGAGTGGGCACTCGGGTCTACACACAGCAGGACCCATATTCCTGGACC
The DNA here is from genome assembly GCF_028885655.2 of Pongo abelii. Taxonomy (NCBI): domain Eukaryota; kingdom Metazoa; phylum Chordata; class Mammalia; order Primates; family Hominidae; genus Pongo; species Pongo abelii. The sequence continues at coordinate 17,938,898 of NC_072004.2, read as the reverse complement.
ACACCACTGCTAGCACAATCGGCAGTCTTGTGGGACTAGGTATAAAGTCGCCCTTCCTCAGGAGGACTGAGTATGCTGCCTGCCAAAAAAATGCGTTCTCCCCGTGGAAAGCTGCAGTGACTGTGAGGTGGATGGCACCATAGAGTGGGGCCCTGACCTGGGAAGTCCATCTCATTCACAGCCCATCAGCTCCAGAATGTACAGATCCAAGCAAACATGGCTATGGCAAGCCAACTCCCCAGGAACATGCAGCAAACTGGGAGGGGAGAGCCCCTGCACCCCCAGCCCTGTGGGGTGAGAGAAGACACTCCCATGGCACAGTGTGAGGCATCACCACACAGTCCTGGCTCTGCCACCTACCAGGTCTGTGACCACTACAGCCCAACCTCTCAGTTGAGCCTCAGGTCATCCTCCTGCAAAGCTGTTCTGAGGACAAGCAGTCCTTATGCTGGTGACCTATGGCAACCACTATTCCCATCATCTGTGGCTCACCCAAGGGGGCGGTTGGCTGGTCTGAGGCAGGGGGAGGCTTTCCAGCTGGAGGCGAGGCTGACCTCCTCCCAAGCTGGGCCCCAGTCATTGCAGCTGCAGCAGCAGAGCCTGGGCCACATCCTGGTTGCATAAACTGAGAAGCAAACCTTAATACAACCAGAACAACAGGCCTGCTGAACACCATCTGTGTCTGTACCTGTGACTATTTTGTAGCCCAGCTCCGTCAGTGCCTCAGACAGAGCCCTGCAGTTGGCCACCACCTGGTGTTGATAAACTTTAAATTCCAGAGTCATAGCTTGCTTCAGTGCCACAGCAACCCCTGGACAGGAAGAGACAATGGGTCAGGAGGCTAGGATAGAATCATACCCAGATGATGAGTCAAAACAACATTCCTGTTTTTACTCAAGCTTCCTTGCTTTTCAATGTCACCCCTTGCTTTTGGGTTGGATTACATTTTCCTCCAAAATGATATATTTTAAAAAAATTTTTACTATTATTTTTATTTTTTTTGAGATGGAGTTTCACTCTTGTTGCCCAGGCTGGAGTGCAGTGGTGTGATCTCAGCTCACTGCAACCTCTGCCTCCCAGGTTCAAGTGATTCTTCTGCCTCGGCATCCCGAACAGCTGGGACTACAGGCACATGCCACCATGCCCAACTAATTTTTGTTGGTATTTTTAGTAGAGACAGGGTTTCACTATATTGGCCAGGCTGGTCTTGAACTCCTGACCTCAAGTGACCCGCCTGCCTTGGCCTCCCCAAGTGCTGGGATTACAGGCATGAGCACCTTGCCCGGCCAAAAAATTTTTTCATTTTTATATTTTTTGAGACAGGGTCTCACTCCCATTGCCCAGGCTGGAGTACAGTGGCGTGATCACAGTTCACTGCAGCCTTGACATTCAGGGCTCAGATGATCCTCCCATCTCAGTCTCCCGAGTAGGTGGGACTACAGGTGCATCCTACCACACATAGCTAATTTTTTTTGAAAGATGGAGTCTCGCTCTGTCGCCGAGGCTAGAGTGCAGTGGCGCAATCTTGGCTCACTGCAACCTCCGCCTCCCGGGTTCAAGCGATTCTCCTGCCTCAGCTTCCCAAGTAGCTGGGACTACAGGCACGTGCCACCACATCCAGCTAATTTTTGTATTTTTTAGTAGAGACAGGGTTTCACTGTATGTTGGCCAAGCTGGTCTGGAACTCCTGACCTCAAGTGATCCGTCCATCTCGGCCTCCCAAAGTGCTGGGACTACAGGCATGAGCCACTGCGCCTGGCCACGCCTGGCTAATTTTTTATATTTTTGGTAGACGGGCTTTCTCCATGTTGGCCAGGCTGGTCTCAAACTCCTGGGCTCAAGTGACCCGCCCGCCTCAGCCTCCCAAAGTGCTGGGATTATAGGCATGAGCCAACGCGCCCAGGTGATCTGCTTCTCTCTGAGGAACTGCTGTTGAGGTAACCTTTCCCTAAGCATGGAAGTTCTGTGCTAACATTACCATACCAAAGCTGTTAAGCAAGATGGATTTTACATCCTTTTTAATCTTGATGTGTGAAAACGATTACTTAGCAGCCGTAAGAGCCGGTGCTCTGATGCCAGATTATGCAGCTCTCTAGGTCAGAGCGCAGGTAGGAGGTGCAGCCTTCGTCCTACCCTGCACCATTCAGACTTACCTGGTATCTCACATTCAGTCCTGAGGGCTGCTTCAAGGGACACAGAGAATGGAGGATAAGGAGAACCCACGGGCCTGCGTCCCGCACAGAGCCTCCAATCAATACTTGTGAAAACAACTGGAAAGGGCGTCCAGAGCAGCTGGGGATGGGGTGATCCCTGCATCCCAGAGTTGAAGCAGCCGTGGGTGCCAAGTGTGTAGGTGTGATGGGAGAACATGAGAACACACCTGGGACCCCAGCTCCTTCCACCCCTTATGCCTAATATCTCCCAATCGCTGCTGTCCCCAGGTTCCTCTCTAGAAGTGCTCGTGCGTCTCCTGACTGAGAAGCTACACCTTCATCCTGAGCCCCTTAGCGGGAATGAGTGCTACCAATGTCCTTGTTCCATGAAGGCAGCGGGATAACTCTTGAGTCATCACAAATGTCCTAAGCTACTTGTACAAAGAGACAAAGAACAAGTCAATGAGAACCTGCTGGGCAGGCATGGAATCTGACTCAGGAGTCACTGACGTGGCACTGGTGCAGGGTGTGAGGGTCAGACACAGGGGCCTCCACCGCCACAGACTAGGTCCATCAAGGGCAAGGGGGCTCATCCTGCAGGGTCTGGACCCCAATCTCTCTCACCTGTGCTTTGCCCTCTCCTAACTATCAAGATTCCTTCCCTAAGAGGGCGCCATGTACTTTACAAAACTCGGCCTGACCCACAGGTTTGCCTCTGGTTGGCCGTACACGTGGAGTGGACGCCATTCCCTACTGTCCCTACCTTAGGCCAGTCTCAACCATGCCCTACTCCGTGTTAGCATCTCCTGGACAGAGACAGCCCTCCAGCTTTTTCCCCAGTGTGGAAGTCCTGGCACACAATTTTGGAGGACAGGTGAGATGGGAATTAGGGGCCACAGGATGAACAGAGGCAGATGATGTTTTACCCGCAATGGCGTGGTTGTGGGGACCTCCCTGCAGGCCAGGGAACACAGCAGAATTGATGAGAGACTCCAGGTTGTACAGAATCTCTTTGCCAGTCTTGGGATCCACACTTTGCACTCCTGGAGGAAGAAAAACATCACAATGGGATCATACGGGCTGTCCCCTCTTTTTCTTTTTAGGCTCAAACCCAGACTGGCCAGGGAAGTATCAAGCACAAGCCTGGCCTTTATCCTGGCATGGAGAACTGGTTTGTAATGCAGCGGAGCAGAGGGGGCCCTTGCCTCCTGAGGGCAGACCAGCATCCTTATTTTTTGGAAATGAGGACATCATGGAGGACTCTGGCTGGAATGCTGGTTTCAGCACCTCAGCTGTCCACCTGCCTCCTCTGATGGCATCTCTTCTTAACACAACTAGAACAAGGCCTTAAAAATGAAAGGACAGGCTGGACGCGGTGGCTCACACCTGTAATCCCAGCACTTTGGGAGGCCAAAGCGGGCGGATCACGAGGTCAGAAGTTTGCGACTAGTCTGGCCAACATGGTGAAACCCCGTCTCTACTAAAAATACAAAAATTAGCCGGGTGTGGTGGTGCGCACCTGTAGTCCCAGCTACTCGGGAGGCTGAGGCAGAAGAATCGCTTGAACCCGGGAGGCAGAGGTTGCAGTGAGCCGAGATCGCGCCACTGCACTCCAGCCTGGGTGACAGAGTGACACTCTGTCTCAAAAAAAAAAAAAAAAAAAGGGGGGGCAGAAATTTCCCTCCACTGACATTGTAACCAAGAATTCAAGAATTTGCCCTGGACATCTTTCCTTAAAGAAATGTCCATGTGGCTGGGCGTGGTGGTTCACGCCTGTAATCCCAGCACTTTGGGAGGCTGAGGCAGGTGGATCAATTAAGGTCAGGAGTTCAAGACCAGCCTGGTCAACATAGTGAAACCCTGTCTCTACTAATAATACAAAAATTAGCTGGGCGTGGTGGCAGGCACCTGTAATTCCAGCTACTTGGGAGGCTGAAGCAGGAGAAAGGGTTGAACCTGGGAGGCGGAGGTTGCAGTGAGCCAAGATTGTACCACTGCACTCCAGCCTGGGTGACAAGAGCAAAACTCCATCTCCGGGAAAAAAAAAAATGTCCATGTAATCCCAGCACTTTGGGAGGCAGAGGTGGGAGGATCACTTAAACCCAGGAGTTCAAGACCAGCATGAGCAACAAAGAGAGAACCCATGTCCACAGAAAAATTTAAAAATTAGCCAGGCATGGTGGCGCGTACTTGTGGTCCCAGCTACGTGGGAGGGTGAGGTAGGAGGATTGCTTGGGCCCAGGAAGTTGAAGTTGCAGTGAGCTTTGATTGCACCATTGCACTGCAGCCTGAGTGACAGAATGAGACCCTGTCCCCAAAAATAAAATTTAAAGAGTCTCCAAGATGCGGTGAAAGAGACAATGCTCATGTGGCTAATATGAAGAATAAGGTTCCTTTCTGAGAAAAAGTTAACCATCAATAATAGCTACTATTCAGTCATAATCGGTAACAATTAACATCTATCTAGAGCTTCTAGTGAGCCAAGAACTGCTCTAATCATTTTACATAAATTCATTTAATCCTCAAAACAGCAGTCCAAAGGGACAGTTACTATTATTACAGTCCCCACTCTAGAGGTGAGGAAATGGGAACAGAGAGGCTGCACAACTAGCCCTAAAGTCATACAGAGGGTGTGTGGCAGAGCCAGTATTTGCTCTGATAGGCTGGCTCCAGAGTCCCTCAGCACTGGGTGAAGTGAATCACATCAACACACAGTGGGGGAAAAAACCAAATGTCTCCTGGGCGGGTGGGAATGGCTACCTGCCTCAGAAACATCAGCACAGCTAAAAACGGTCCTTGGAGGAGCAGAGAGGCAATGGGGTGCTGAGAAGCTGAGGGGGCATGTGGCTGTGTCTAGTCCCAGCCAGGGGCTGGGCAAGAAGACCCTGCATCAGGTAAGAGTAATGTAGTCACCAGAGGGCTGGTGTCTCTGCTTATGCAAAGTTGGCGCATCAGGTCTCACCACAGGCTAAATGATGACCTGACTGCTAACAGGCTTTCCCAGGTATGGGAATTTGAAAATAAGGGGAGTGCCTAGGGGTAGGTTATAAGGTAATGGAAAGAAAAACCTTCACTAAAATGATATTAATGTTTATACATCCATGTCTTCTAGTTTGACTACTATGAGTCTTTCTCTTTGAGAAACATGATGGACCACTGTAAGTTCACCAGAATAATGCAGCCTTGTGAGGCCTCCCAGTAGCCCCCAGCCAGCCACGCACCCTCCTTTCATTCAAACACCTGCCTCTCGAGTTCAGCGACCGGCATCATCCTAACACATAGTGGTTGCTGATCCCCCTCCTGTGTTCCTAGGACCTGGATGCACAAAAGTGAAGCAGGAGCTGTGGCTGACGGTCTCCTTCTGGGGATTCCTTTCTTTATTTTTTTATTTTTTATTTTTTGAGACGGAGTCTCGCTCTGTCGCCCAGGCTGGAGTACAGTGGCACAATCTCGGCTCACTGCAAGCTCCGCCTCCCAGGCTCACGCCATTCTCCTGCCTTCGCCTCCCAAGTAGCTGGGACTACAGGTGCCCACCACCACACCTGGCTAATTTTTTGTGTTTTTAGTAGAGATGGGGTTTCACCGTGTTAGCCAGGACGGTCTTGATCTTCTGACCTCGTGATCTGCCCAAGTCGGCCTCCCAAAGTGCTGGGATTACAGGCGCGAGCCACCGCACCTGGCCAGGAATCCTTTCTGTAAAGCCTGTCACTGCTCCTTCCTAAGCAGCTCTTTAAGGGACTGGGATCTTAATATTTTCCAAGGATCCCAGGTCAGAGTTTTTTTCAGCTCCCTCAACTGAATCTGAACCCCCACAGGAGAAATGTAAACCACGGTACCCGTCTGTACCCAACATTCGGGAGCGCACCTTTCCGGTAGAAGATCATGCCAGCTCGGCAGCCTCGCAGGGTCTTGTGAGTGGTGGTGGTCACCACGTGGCAGTGTTCAAATGGGGAGGGCACCACACCAGCCGCCACCAGCCCGCTGATGTGAGCCATGTCCGCCATGAGATACGCCCCGTTCTCATCTGCAATCTTCCGCAGCCGGGCATAGTCCAGGTTTCGGGAGTAGCAGCTGGTTCCTGAGACAGGAAAGGTGACACAGCTGCATCAGAGATCTCCATGGGCCAGCTGAGTTGGCTTCACAGTGGCCTCTAGATATGCAGATCTGAAAGCCTAGATTTCTTCCCCTAAAATCTCAGAGCAAAAATGGAGAATGCCCTCAAAAAGCACCTCTGTGCTAAAGGCAACCACTCTAACTCTTCAACTTCTTGTTGGTTGAGATGGCCCCAACTACTATTGCCAGCCCAGTCAGGGCCTGACATTTCTAGATGCTTCTCTGAGAACAGTCTCAGATCTTAATCTACATAGCACAAAAAGCAGCAAACACACATCTGTATCCTGAAAGAAATTAATATATGTGGACCCCAGAAACTCAGTTATCCAGGGCAGAAACTAGCAGTGGGCTCAACAGGGTGGGAACATCTTTCCATCCTCATTCTGTAGGGGGCACCAGGCTACTGGTGAACAAGGTCACTTTCCACCCCGCGCATCACCTGCGATGATCAGCTTCGGGTGGAAGAGGCGTGCATTCTCCTCCAGCTGGTCATAGTTGATGTAGCCAGTGTCTGGGTTCACCTGTGGAATGTCACGGAGGCAGGTTCAGGCTGCTTCTTCCAGCCACACCTGCCTCCTGTCCTCCCACTTGAACTTGCTCCACCCGCCATGACAAGAGGAATGATGTCCTAGATGAGGACTTGAGAGTGAGACAGGATGGATACTGGTGTGTTCAGCCTGCTCAACCAAGTATGGCTCACAGACCCAGGAGTCCCTGAGGAGTCCCAGGGTTGTAGTGAGCCCTGCTGCTGGGGCACTACCCCCTGAGAAGGAACCAAAAAGCACCTGCAGAATGAAACAAATGTGACGGGACCACACAATGTAAATCAAAACGGTTACCTTCAGGAACAAGACCAAAATGCCTGCTAATACCACTTCTATTCCAAGTATAATGAAGCAAGAAAAAGAAACAAAAGGCATAACGATTAGGAAAGAAGAAATTTAAAAACTGACATTACACACAGACAACACAATATACCTAGAAAATCAAGATGCTGGGGCCAACTGTTAGAATAAGCAAATTTAGCAAGGTCACTGGGTACAGCATTGAAAAACAAAAAGTAGGGGCTGGGCGTGGTGGCTCACACCTGTAATCCCAGCACTTTGGAAGGCTGAGGCGGGCAGATCATGAGGTCAGGAGATCGAGACCATCCTGGCTACACGGTGAAACCCCGTCTCTACTAAAAATACAAAAAATTAGCAAGACATGGTGGCGGGTGCCTGTAGTCCCAGCTACTTGGGAGGCTGAGGCAGGAGAATGGCGTGAACCCGGGAGGTGGAGCTTGCAGTGAGCTGAGGTTGTGTCACTGCACTCCAGCACTCCAGCCTGGGCGACAGAGCGAGACTCCATCTCAAAAAAAAAGGAAAACCAAAAAGTATACAGATGTAAATAACAAAAACCATAAAAGGAAAATCATACCAAACCTTTACACAAAACATCATTGCGTTGTGTATTTTGTGTCACAAAATGCTTGACAAATTATAGTAATTAAGGCAGCATGCACTCGTGGAAGGGCAGAGCATCTGGCTTAACCAGAAGCAGAACCACATGCAACACAGGTCATTCGATCCATGCCAATGGTGATGCTGCAGTGCAGTGGGAAGAGGATGACCTTTTCAATCAATGGCACTAGATCAACTGGGCATCTATTTGGACAAAAATGTTATCTGGATGCCCGCCTCACTCACAGAAATCAATTCCATATTCAGCAGTCCCACTTGTGAATCTATATCCTAAGAACTTGAAATCAGTATGTCAAAGAGACACGTGCACTCCCATGTTCACTGCGGCACTATTCACAATAGCCAAGTTACAGAATAAACCCATGTCCATCAACAGATGAATGGACAAAGGAAATGTGACACATATATATATATACACAATGTAATAATAATCAGCCTGAAAAAAGAAATTCTGTCATTTGCAACAAGACCGATGGACTTGGAGGACCTTATGCTAAGTGAAATAGGCCAGGCTCAGAAAGACAAATACTGCATGATCTCACTTCTTTTTTAAGACAGAGTCTCACTCTGTCACCCAGGCTGGAGTGCAGTGGCGCCATCTCGGCTCACTGCAACCTCCGCCTCCTGGACTCAAGTGATTCTCCCACTCAGCCTCCTGAATAGCTGGGACCACAGGCAGTGCCACCACACCCGGCTAATTTTTGTATTTTTGTAGAGATGGGGTTTCGCCATGTTGCCCAGGCTGGTCTCGAACTCCTGGACTCAAGTGAGCCTCCTACCTCGACCTCCCAAAGTGCTGAGATTATAGGTGTGAGCCACCGCACCTGGCCATGTGATCTTACTTCTATGTGAAATCTAAAACAATCGAACTGCTGGGCGCAGTGGCTCATGCCTGCAGTTCCAGCACTTTGGGAGGCCGAGGCAGGTGGACCACCTGAGGACAGGAGTTTGAGACCAGCCTGGCTAACAAAGTGAAACCCCGTCTCTACTAAACATACAAAAATTAGCCAGGCATGGTGGCGTGTGCCTGTAATCCCAGCTACTTGGGAGGCTGAGGCAGGAGAATCACTCGAACCCAGGAGGCGGAGGTTGCAGTGAGTTGAGATGGTGGCACTGCACTCCAGCCTGGGCGACAAAGTGAGACTCTGTCTCAAAAAAAATAAATAAAATAAAATAAATAAATAAAACAATCAAACTCACAGAAGCAGGGAAGAATGTGGTTACCAGTCACTGGAGGGTGGCAGACAATGGAGAGATACTGAGCAAAGGGTACAAAGTTGCAGTTAGACAGGAAGAAAAATAATAAATATTTAAGGAGTGGGATATGTTAGTTAACTTGATTCAATAATTCCACACCATATATACAAATCATAACATCACTGTGCATCCCATAATTATATATAATTTGTTTAAAAAAAGTCAATTCCAAACAGATTGTAGATCTCAATGTAAAATTTAAAATAATTTATTTTTCTTTTCTGGCAACACATCTCTTAGGAAGTTCATTTTATTAAACTTCTATAAACATATGGGTCAGCCAGGCGTGGTGGCTCACATCTGTAATCTCAGCACTTTGGGAGGCCGAGGTGGGTGGATCACCTGAGGTCAGGAGTTCAAGACCAGCCTGGCCAACATGGTGAAACCCCACCTCTACTAAAAACACAAAATTAGCCAGGCATGGTGGTACACACCTGCAGTCCCAGCGATCTGGGAAGCTGAGGGAGGAGAATCACTTAAACCCGGGAGGCAGAGGTTGCAGTAAGCTGAGATCGTGCCACTGCACTCCGGCCTGGGCGACAAGAGCGAAACTTTGTCTCAGAAAAAAAAAAAAAAAAAGGGGTCAGCCAGATACGGTGGCTCATGCCTGTAATACCAGCACTTTGGGAGGCTGAGTTGGGCAGATCACTTAAGCCCAGGAGTTCAAGACCAGCCTGGGCAACATGGCAAAACCTTATCTCCACAAAAAATACAAAAATTAGCCAGGTATGGTGGCATGCGCCTCTAGTCCCAGCTACTCGGGAGGCTGAAGAGGGAAGATCGCTTGAGCCCGGGAGGCAGAGGTTGCAGTGAGCCGAGACAGAGCCACTGCACTCCAGCCTGGGAGACAGAGCCAGATGCTGTCTTTAAAAAAAAAAAAAAAAGTCACGGGGAAGCACACATAACCAGCAGAGCACAGAGTGCACCACAGGAAAAACTGGGCTCTGGGATCTGAGAAGCCTCAGGGAAGAGCAGACGGGCAGAGAGGCTCCCTGTTCTGAAGGCCCTGCCCCAACCTTCCTTCCTCTTACCTGGGTGTCCCCCTCAGGAACTACCAGCACATCTGGAGTGAAAGGTTTCAGGATTGGTGGTCACTCTTTCCAAATAAAAAAGGCACTTATAATCCAACCCAACTATAGAAGCTTGCCACAAAGTTTCAGAAACCAAGACCTCATCTAGAAAGTCAAACTGAAAGATGATTTGTGGTTTTGTTTGCTGTGTTTTGCTTCAAAGGTGTGGTTCTTTCTCAGTCACCTGAATTTGGCAAAGAAACCAAACCATTTTATGAAATATCAACAGCTGACCTCCAGTAAAAATGGACGTAATTCACCAGGCATGGTGGCTCACGCCTGTAATCCCAGCTCTTAGGGAGGCAGAGGCAGGAGGACAGCTTGAGTCCAGGAGTTTGAGACCCGCTTGGGCAACATAGTGAGACCTTATTCTCCCCAAAAAGGAAAAAAAAAAAAAAAAAAAGGTTAAAAAAATGGACATAATTCTAAAATTTTTTGTGTAGCCACAATTACCAAAAAAAATAAAATAAAAAATAAAAATAAAAAAAAAAACAAAAGCCTGTGCTGCTTTCTCCCTTTTTAATTTAATGGGTTTTTCAAAGGTTTTTCTTTTTTTAGTCTTGAAAATGAGACAACAGAACAACTCCTAGAAGAATTCACAGGCATTTATAATAAACTGCAGATGGGGTCCACAGTGCCCAGAGGATAAGGAAGGAGACCCCAGCAGTCACTCAGGACCAGGGACAGGGAGGAATTCTCGAGTCACAGTGGGGATGGGCCAAAAACACAAAATAGAAGGTTAATGTTGCTGTTGCTCTAGCCTGGCTCTGCGTGGGGCTCTTGCTGTGGAAGGGGGCAGGGGCTGAAAGTGGAGGCAGAAGGTCTGGTGAAGGCTGGGCAGGGCAGTGACCCTGGAACACCCCCGACCTCCAACTCTGCAGCCCGGTGGGGTGGAGGTGAGCTGCCTCTGGCTGCTGGTGAATGCCAGTAAGGTCTGTCTCCTCCTCCTGTCCACCAAGGGCAGGAGTCAAATCACCCCCACAGTGGGTGAGCTGCACCTCCTGCCGCCCAAGCTGGCCAGGGTCCCAGGCCCCACCTCTCCATGCCCATCCTGAGGTGGGTCCCCTCACTGCACCCAAAAGACTGCAGCCTGCACAATGTACATCAAAGACGGGGGTGGCTGGAGGGAACTGGATGCGGGATGCAGATTCTTTCTTTTTTTTTTTGGAGATGGAGTCTTGCTCTGTCACCTAGGCTGGAGTGCACTGGTGCAGTCTTGGCTCACTGCAACCTCTGCCTCCCAGGTTTAAGTGGTTCTCCTGCCTCAGCCTCCTGAGTAGCTAGGATTACAGGTGCCCACCACCATGTCCGGCTAATTTCTGTATTTTTAGTAGAGAAGGGTTTCACCATATTGGCCAGGCTGGTCTTGAATTCCTGACCTCGGATGATCCGCCCACCTCAGCCTCCCAAAGTGCTGGGATTACAGGAGCGCACCACCATGTATTTTTAGTAGAGACGGGGTTTCACTGTGTTGACCAGGCTGGTCTCAAACTCCCGACCTCATGATCCGCCTGCCTCAGCCTCCCAAAGTGCTGGGATTACAAGCATGAGCAACTGTGCCTGGCCCTTTTTATTTATTTATTTTTTTTTGAGATGGAGTTTCACTCTTGTCACCCACTCTGGAGTGCAATGGAGTGATCTTGGCTCACTGCACCCTCCGCCTCCCAGGTTCAAGCAATTATCCCACCCCAGCCTCCTGAGTAGCTGGAACTACGGGTGTGCACCACCACACCCGGGGAATTTTTCGTATTTTTAGTAGAGACAGGGTTTGAACATGTTGGCCAGGCTGGTTTCAAACTCCTGACCTCAGGTGATCTGCCCACCTCAGCTTCCCAAAGTGCTGGGATTACAGGCGTGAGCCACCGAGCCCAGCCAAGACAAACTATTTTGTTACTATTGTAACATGTTTCAAAATCTAGCTTCAAGGCTGGCCTTGGCCAATGAGGAGATCTGTGACTGCAAACACCTAGGCGTTCTGTGAAAAGAAATGACTGCAAAAAAGAGCGCACGTGCAATCACCAGCACTGAGACAAAGGCTGAGTACACACAGAACCACGGACAGCATGCACCCAAGACCATGCAATGCCAGCCAAGCAGAAAGATGCAGTGCTACTTTTTTTCATGGTAACAAACATGAAACTAAGCAGGAATGGCACATTTATTAATAAAGAACATGAAAAGATGGTTCCTGGACACTAGAAAGAATCACCAACACTGAACACTAAAAGAATAAGCAAGTTACCTCTTCTCCCCATTATCTTTCATCTTTATAGATAAATCACCATGCCTGAATAAGCCCACGCATCTTACAGGCATTTTTTGACCCAACTGTTTATACAGACAGGGTCCCATGCAAAACAAATATTTGCCTGGGGCCCAGCACACCCTAGAGGCAGCCCTCGGCACTGGTTCTGATGGTGTTGGTTCCACTGCTGGGCTGGCTGCGTTATCAGGTATGTGCAGTGGGGTAGCAATGGCAATGGGGTGTACACCTGAGCTATACAGGTGCTCCTCAACTTACGGGGTTACATTCCAATAAACTCATCTTTAAGCTGAAAATATCATAAAGTCAAAAATGCATGTAATATACCTAACCTACCGAACATCACAACCTAGCCTGGCCTACCTTAAATATGCTGAGAACACTGTGGTACCCTCCACTGGGCAAGACAGTCAAACACAAAGCTTATTTTATAATACGGTGTTGACTATCTCATGTAATCTACTGAATACTGTACTGAAACTGAAAAGCAGAATGGTCGTATGGGGGGCTTGAAGTACAGCTAATAACGCATGTCACTTTTGCACTATCCTGAAGTTGAACGTCCTAAGTCAAACCACTGTCTGTTCCTCTGTAGCCACTATACACAGGCAGGGGCTAGCCCTAACGTGGCCATGGAGGACTATGGCTGTGGATGGTGCCAGGCTGCTGGTTTTGGTGCTGGAGCTGGGGACGTTGCCATGCCTGTAGCTACTGCATCCTTGTGCTGCTGCTGGCCCACAGGGGCTCCGAGCAGAGATGTCACCAGTGAGGGCAGAGCTGCAGAGGTGGTGGCTGTTGCTGGGGTCCATCTGTAGTGACCTGGTTGCTATTCCCCAGGGTTGTTATTCCCAGCAGTTGCCACTGCCCCTGCCTCATCTGAACTCTCCTCAATAGTGACCTCCCTCACTGGTTTCCCTGTGGCCTCAGCTCAGACCCTTGTCTCTCCATCCCAGCTGCCCCAGTGGGTCCTGAAAGCCTGAGGAGTCCCCACCACAAGGAAATTAAAAACGGTTCAAGGTGGGGACTTCCTGTAGTGACACATAAACCAAACTTATCCCTACAGGCACAGCCAAGCATCAGAGGTTTCCCAAGGAAATAAAAGCTAGGAGAGAAACACATGCTTACCTTATAGGGCATAGATTCAAAGAAGATGGATGTGGCAGAGATTTTCTTCTTGTCTGTCATGAACCCATGGGTCAGGTGGCCCCCATCCGGCAGGTCCAGGCCCATGATGCGCCCATGGGGTTCCACCAGGGCAGTGTACACAGCGAAGTTTGCAGGGGAGCCTGAAATGAGTGGACCGGAGGAGACACGATCATTTCTAACCAAGGTACCAAGCGGCATCTGGGACCTTGGCCACTAAGCCTTCACCCAGGAGTGGTGAGAACAGGCCTCATGCCTTCCCTGAGCTCCAGGAGGTGCCCCTTCACCACCAGACTTGAGAGGTGAAGTTCAGAGAGAGGGCACTGCCTGGGAGGGGGTACAGAGCTGGGAGCCCAAGGGCAATGCAGAGGGATGTGTGACTTATCTTTTATTTATGGCAGTTCTTCTTCTTTTTTTTTTTTTTTTTGAGACGGAGTTTCGCTCTTGTTGCCCAGGCTGGAGTGCAATGGTACGATCTCGGCTCACTGCAACCTCCGCCTCCCGGGTTCAAGCAATTCTCCTGCCTCAGCCTCCAAGTAGCTGGGATTACAGGCATGTGCCCCTACACCCAGCTAATTTTTGTATTTTTAGTAGAGACCAGGTTTCTCCATGCTGGTCAGGCTGGTCTTGAACTCCCGGCCTCAGGTGGTCTGCCTGCCTCTGCCTCCCAAAGTGCTGGGATTATAGGCGTGAGCCACCGGGCCCAGCCTATGGCAGTCCATCTTAGGACTCTTCTTAGTGCATGTCGGCCCTGGGGGATGCACATGAAGAGGCTGCACCAGGCCATATGGATGAGACAATCACCTGAGTAGGGCTGGACGTTGACCCCCCAGCACTGTGGGTCCAGCTTATAGGCCTGCAGGGCTCGCTTCTGACAGAGGGTCTCCAGTTCATCAATAAACTCAGTCCCGCCATAGTATCTGTGGGAGGAGAGCAGGAGACTTAGATCCACTCAGACCCGGAAACTCTGTGCTTCACAGAGACCAAAGAAGTTTAGGGGTGGGACAGTGAAACTAAAGTGGAGAGAAGTAATGAGGAGAGCTTGTTAACATGCAGATGCTGAAGCCAGCATGATCAAGTGTCCATCAATGCCTCTGGAATCTACAGTCAAGAGACCAAATCAGCTGTCCAACTTGGAGCAAGTATCTATAAAAAGAGGGGATTTTGGCCTGGAGAGGTGGCTCACACCTGTAATCCCAGCACTTTGAGGAGCCAAGGCAGGAGGATTGCTTGAGCCCAGGAGTTTGAGACCAGCCTGGGCAATACAGCAATACCCCCATCTCTACAAAAAATTTCAAAAATTAGCCAGGTGTTGTGGTGTGTGCCCATAGTCCCAGCTACTTGGAAGGCTGAGAAGGGAAGATTCACTTGGGCCCAGGAGGTAAAGGCTGCAGTGAGTTGTGATCATGCCACTGGACTCCAGCCTGGACCCTGTCTCAAAAAAAAAAAAAGAAAAGAAAAAGGAAAGAAATCCTATCACATGCTACTAATACAACAGGGATGAGCCTGAGAACATTATGCTAAGTGAAACAAACCAGTCACCAAAAGACAAGCACTGTATGATTCAACTTTTATGAGGTCCCTAAAGTAGTCAAGCTTAGGCCGGGTGCGGTGGCTCACGCCTGTAATCCCAGCACTTTGGGAGGCCAAGGTGGGCAGATTACCTGAGGTCAGGAGTTCCAGACCAGCCTGGCCAATATGGTGAAACCCCGTCTCTACTAAAAATACAAAAATTAGCCGAGAGTGGTGGCGGGCGACTGTAATCCCAGCTGCTAGGGAGGCTGAGGCAGGAGAATCGCTTGAACCCAGGAGGTGGAGGTTGCAGTAAGCCGAGATCGCCTCACTGCACTCCAGCCTGGGCATCCCAGCAAGACTCAGTCTCAAAAAAATAAAATAAAAAATTTAAAGTAACTACATGCAATGGCTCATGTCTGTAATCTCAGAGATTTGGAAGGCTGAGGTGGGAGAACTGCTTGAGGCCAGGAGTTCAAGACCAGCTAGGCAACATAGTGAGATCTCAGGTCTACAAAAAATGTTAAAAATGAGCTAAGTGTAGTGGCTTGCACCTATAGTCCTAGCTACTTGGAAGGCTGAGGTGGGAGGATCACTTGAACCCAGGATTGGAGACTGCAGTGAGCTTTGATTGTACTACTGCACTTCAGCTGGAGCAATAGAGTGAGACCCTATCTCTAAAAAAAATAAATAGACCGGGCCTGGCGTGGTGGCTCACATTTGTAATCTCAGCACTTTGAGAGGCCGAGGTGGGTGGATCACCTGAGGTCAGGAGTTCGAGACCAGCCTGACCAACATGGAGAAACCCCATCTCTACTAAAAATACAAAATTAGCCAGGCATGGTGGTGCATGCCTGTATTCCCAGCTATTAAGGAGGCTGAGGCAGGAGAATTGCTTGAACCTGGGAGGCGGAGGTTGCAGTGAGCCGAGATTGCACCATTGCACTCCACCCTGGGCAACAAGAGCAAAACTCTGTCTCAAAAAAATAAAAATAAATAAATAATAAATAGGCCAGATGTGGTAGCTCACACCTGTAATCCTAGTAATATGGAAGGCTAAGGTGGGAAGACTGCTTGAGGCCAGGAGTTTGAAACCAGCCTGGGCAACATAGCAAGACCTCGTGTCTATTAAAAATTAGCCTGGTGTGGTGGCACGCACCTGTAGTCCTAGCTACAGAGAGGCTGAGGCAGCAGGATTACTTGAACCCAGGAGTTTGGGGCTGCAATGAGTCGAGACTGCACCACTGCACTCCAGCCTGGGCAAGACAACGAGACCCTGTCATTCATTTATTCATACATACATAACATTTTTTTTAAACCCAGAACTTTGTTTTTAGGTTTGTATCAAGCAAAGTCGTTAATGTTAGGTCAACATTGCTTTCTTTTTTTTTTTCTGAGATGGAGTCTTGCTCTGTCTCCCAGGCTGGAGTACAGTGGTGCGATCTCGGCTCACTGCAACCTCCGCCTCCTAAGTTCAAGTGATTCTCCTACCTCAGCCTCCAGAGTAGCTGGGATTACAGGCATGCACCTCCACACCTAGCTAATTTTTGTATTTTTAGTAGAGATGGGGTTTCGACATGTTGGCCAGGCTGGTCTCGAACTCCTGACCTCAGGTGATCCACCTGCCTCAGCCTCCCGAAGTGCTGGGATTACAGGTGTGAACCACCACGCCTTGCCTATTGTTTTCAAATATTGCCTTTGATTATAAATAATGTTCCAAAGATAGATTAATATTAAATTATATTAACAAAATATGATAATGAAAACATGTAATAATTACCTTTTATTTTTATTTTTATTGTTTTTTTTGAGACGGAGTATCGCTCTGTCACCCAGGCTGGAGTGCAGTGGCGCGATCTCGGCTCACTGCAAACTCCGCCTCCCAGGTTCACACCATTCTCCTACCTCAGCCTCCCGAGTAGCTGGGACTACAGGCACCAGCCACCACGCCCGGCTAATTTTTTTGTATTTTTTTTTAGTAGAGACGGGGTTTCAGCGTGTTAGCCAGGATGGTCTCAATCTCCTGACCTCGTGATCCACCCAACTCGGCCTCTCAAAGTACTGGGATTACAGAGTGAGCTACCGCACCTGGCCAATAATTACCTTTTAAAAGAGCCCTTTAATTGGCTGGGCACAGTGGCTCACACCTGTAATCCCAACACTTTGGGAGACCGAGGCAGGTGGATCACGAGGTCAGGAGATCGAGACCAGCCTGGCCAACATGGTGAAATCCCGTCTCTACTAAAAATACAAAAAAAAAAAAAAAAAAAAAAAAAAAAAATTAGTCAGGCATGGTGGCACACGCCTATAGTCCCAGCTACTTGGGAGGCTGAAGCAGGAGAATCGCTTGAACCTGGGAGGTGGAGGTTGCAGTGAGCTGAGATTGTGCCACTGCACTCCAGCCTCGTGACAGAGCGATACTCCGTGTGTGTAAAAAAAAAAAAAAAAAAAAAGCCCTTTAACACGAATAAACGACGTAATTACACTTCTATTTAAGTTGTGGTTTTTGGGGTTTTTTTAAATTTAGAAACAGGGTCTCATTCTGTCACCCCAGCTGGAGTGCACTGGCAAAATCACAGCTCACTGCAGCCTTTGATCTCCTGGGCTCAAGCAATACTCCATCTCAGTCTCTTGAGTAGCTGAGACTACAGGCGCATGCCACCATGCCTGGCTAATTTTTAAATTTTGTTTTGGAGACAGCATCTCACTATATTGCCCAGGCTGGTCTCAAATTCCTAGCCTCAAATGATCCTCTGCCCTGGCCTCTTAAAGCACCGGGATTACAGGGGTGAGCCACCACACTCAGTCCCCTTCTTAAAAATGTAGAAAACATCACCCCTTGCTCGATACATTGCTGTGAGAATCGAATGAAATATTAGTTTTGAAAACACCTGGTGTGGACCGGGTGCAGTGGCTCACAGCTCTAATCCTAGCATTCTGGGAGGCCAAGGCAGGTGGATTGCTTGAGCTCAGGAGATGGAGATCAGCCTGGCCAACATGGTGAAACTCTGTCTCTACAAAAAACTAGCTGGGTGTGGTGGTGTGTGCCTGTAGTCCCAGTGACTCAGGAGGCTGAGGTGGGAGGATGGCTTGGGTCCAGGAGGCCAAGGCTGCAGTGAACCTTGATCACACCACTGCACTTCAGCCTGGGTGAGAGACAGACCATGTCTCAAAAAGGAAAAAAAAAAAACAAAACACCTGATGTTAACAAAATACCTTAGTCTGAAAGAAGAAAGAAAGGAAGGAAAAAGAAAAAGAAAGGAGAGAGAGAAAGAAAGAAAACACCTGGTGAATTCTTGGCACAATGCAAAAGTTAGTTATTCACAATAGGAGAAAGACAATGCCTTCAACTTGATTCTCAGTCTGCCACATAGAGCTTCAGGGCCATCTCAGGACAGAATGGCAATTCCTTCTCCAAGGGTGACCTTTCTGTTTCCTTTGGGACAAAAATGCACACATTTGCAAAAGCCATGTCTAATTCTGTAATTTATTTTCTTTGCCTGATGATGACTGTAAAAAACAAAAACGAACATAACACCGTAATTCTGAGGGTGAAAGAGTCAACTGAAAGCCACTGCATGTGTAAATCCAACATTTATAATGCAGAAACGGTTTTCAGTAACCCAGATTCAGCCTCTACTTCCACACCATTTCCAATACAGACTCGATGACTCACATGGCAACAGCCACCTTCTGCAGCATCCCTCAGATGACACTGACCTTTTCTAGACAGAGGCCACACACCAGTCCAGTGGCTCAATACTCCTTACAAACCGGCCTATTTTTCTAGAAAGCCCCCAAAGAACTGTGAAATGTGCCCCTGAGTACACCTGCGCTGAGCTCTTCAGTGTGACCACATGCTAGGAATAAAAGAGTTCTGTCAGAGAGCAGGCGTGGAACAGAAATCCTACAGTTGGGAAGCTTGTTGTTTTCTGAAATTTCCAAATTGTTTAGGTCCTAGGGTGATTGAGTACTCCCTATGACTGTGTCAGAACCAGGCCTTTGAAGAGATTCACATACCTCTGGCCCGGGTACCCCTCAGAGTATTTGTTATTTAAGCAAGAGCCTAGGGCCTCCAAAACTGCTCGGCTGGCGAAATTCTCCGAGGCAATCAGCTCCAATCCAACCCTCTGCCGGTTACTCTCCTTCTTAATGATGTTGTAAACCTTATGAGAAGAAAACAGATGCTTGATATTTGGAAATTTTAGTTAAAATTTTGCTCTGATCCAAATTACAACCTCCTAAAGGGAAAAGACACTCTTTCACATTAAGGAATAGAATGAATCCTCCTCAAAGGTTTTAGTATCTGAGAAAGCACTAATCAATGAATTAAGAAAAACAAAATGATAGCCAGGCGCGGTGGCTCACGACTGTAATCCCGGCACTTTGGGAGGCCGAGGCTGGTGGATCACCTGAGGTCAGGAGTTCTAGACCAGCCTGGCCAACATGGTGAAACCTCATCTCTACTAAAATACAAAACTTGGCTGGGCGTGGTGGCTCACACCTGTAATCCCAGCACTTTGGGAGGCCGAGGCGGGCAGATCACCTGAGGTCGGGAGTTCGAGAGCAGCTTGACCAACATGGAGAAACCCCCGTCTCTACTAAAAAATACAAAATTAGCCAGGCGTGGTGGTGCATGCCTGTAATCCCAGCTACTCAGGAGGCTGAGGCAGGAGAATCGCTTGAACCCGGGAGGCGGAGGTTGCAGTGAGCCGAGATCATGCCATTGCACTCCAGCCTGGGCGACAAGAACGAAACTCTGTCTCAAAAACAAACAAACAAACAAACAAAAAAACAAAACTTAGACAGGTGTGGTGGTAGGCGCCTATAATCTCAGCTACTCGGGGGGCCGAGGCAGGAGAATCGCTTGAACCTGGGAGGTGGAGGATGCAGTGAGCCGAGATCGCGCCATCGCACTCCAGCCTGGGAAACAAAAGCGAGACTTCATCTCAAAAAAAGAAAAACAAAATGATTGAAGAGAAAGTTATCATTAAGTGTCCCACCTAATTTTTAACACCACCATCCCGTTATTTTTATTCCTACATTTCACCAAGTTTCTCCCTCCCTGAACCTTATTCCTCGTTCCTCTTCCTTAAAAGAAAAGATGCTTTAGGCCGGGCGCAGTGGCTCATGCCTGTAATCCCAGCACTTTGGGAGGCCGAGACAGGTGGATCACGAGGTCAGGAGATCGAGACCATCCTGGCTAACACAGCGAAACCCCGTCTCTACTAAAAATACAAAAAATTAGCCGAGCGTGGTGGTGGGCGCTTATAGTCCCAGCTGCTTGGGAGGCTGAGGCAGGAGAATGGCGTGAACCTGGGAGGTGGAGGTTGCAGTGAGCTGAGATTGCGTCACTGCACGCCAGCCTGGGCGACAAAGCGAGACTCTGTCTCAAAAAAAAAAAAAAGAAAAGATGCTTTACGCCAGGTGCGATGGCTCACACCTGTAATCTCGGCACTTCACGAGACTAAGGCAGGTTGATTTATTGAGCCCAGGAGTTCAAGACCAGCCTGGGCAACATGGTGAAACCCGGTCTCTACCAAAAACACAAAAAATTAGGCAGCTGTGGTGGCGTGCACTTGTAGTCCCAGTGACTCAGGAGGCCAAAGTGGAAGGATCACTTGAGCCCAGGAGGTGGAGGCTGCAGTGAGCTGAGGCAAGATCACGGCACTGCATTCCAGCCTGAGTGACAGAGTGAGACCCTGTCTCAAAAATGAAAAGAAAAGATATTTCAACAAATTCATAGAGACAGAAAGTAGATGAGTGATTGACTAGGGTTGGGGAGTTTGAGTTGACTGCTAATGGGTTCAAGGTTTCTTTCTAGGGGGATAAAAATGTTCTAAAATTGACTATAAATATACTAAAAAGCACTAAATTGTATGGCAAATGAGTGATAGCTCAATAAAGCTTTTATAAAAACAATTAAGGCCAGGGGCAGTGGCTCATGCCTGTAATCCCAGCATTTTGGGATGCCAAGGCTGGTGGATCAACTGAGGTCAGGAGTTTCAGACCACCCTGGCCAACATGGCGAAATCCCATCTCTACTAAAAATACAAAAATTAGGCCAGGCACAGTGGCTCATGCCTGTAATCCCAGCACTTTGAGAGGCCAAGGCGGGCGATCACGAGGTCAGGAGATTGAGACCATCCTGGCTAACACGGTGAAATCCTGTCTCTACTAAAAAAAAAAAATACAAAAAATTAGCCGGGACGTGGT
The DNA here is from genome assembly GCF_028885655.2 of Pongo abelii. Classification (NCBI taxonomy): domain Eukaryota; kingdom Metazoa; phylum Chordata; class Mammalia; order Primates; family Hominidae; genus Pongo; species Pongo abelii. Next base: position 17,917,708 of record NC_072004.2, on the reverse strand, counting down.
GGCTGGCACCTGTAGTCCCAGCTACTCGGGAGGCTAAGGCAGGAGAATGGCATGAACCCGGGAGATGGAGCTTGCAGTGACCCGAGATCGCGTCACTGCACTCCAGCCTGAACAACAGAGCAAGACTATATCTCAAAAAAAAAAAAAAAAAAAGGCCGGGTGCAGTGGCTCACGTCTGTAATCCCAGCACTTTGGGAGGCCGAGGTGGGTGGATCACGAGGTCAGGAGATCGAGACCATCCTGGCTAACATGATGAAACCCCATCTCTACTAAAAAATACAAAAAATTAGCCGGGTGTGGTGGCAGGCACCTGTAGTCCCAGCTACTCGGGAGGCTGAGGCAGGAGAATGGCATGAACCTGGGTAGTGGAACTTGCAGTGAGCCGAGATCACGCCACTGCACTCCAGCCTGGGCGACAGAGCGAGACTCTGTCTCAAAAAAAAAAAAAAAAAAAAAATTAGCCGGGCATGGTGGTGGGTGCCTGCAATCCCAGCTAGTCAGGAGGCTGAGGCTGGAGAATCCCTTGAACCCAGGAGGTAGAGGTTGCAGTGAGCCAAGATCACGCCATTGCATTCCAGCCTGGGCAACAAGAGTGAAATTCTGTCTCAAAAAAATAAACAAACAAGTAAAATAAAATAAAATAAAGGTGCTTCCAGATGTCTAGATAGATCTATATTCCCTGTGAACTAGTCAGGAAAGGGTCAACTGTCAGTGACCTCTCCCCCTTCTCTGCTTGCCTCCAGAGCACCCTGCACAGTGGTCCACACTTTGAAGAAACCCAGCAATCTTTAAATTTACCCTCAAAGGATTTGTAGCCATTTTGTCTGCCACCACCTCTAAATCCAGCAGGATAATACTCATTTCAAGTCTATCCCTAATTAATCTGTAATTAGAACTAGAGATTTAAATGAAGGCCTCCAACATAAAAACATCTGTGAAGACCCCACAAATCTCACCTCAACATCACTGTCTTTGAGGGGTTGTGCCAGCATCTTGTCATGTGAGGACCACAGGTCAGCATCCTTGTGGGCCCCGTTGACTGGCATCGTCATTGCACTGGTTCGAAGCTGCCTAAAAAAAATGGAAAAAAAGTGTAGCTTCCAGAATTAAATTTATTTTTAAATTTTATTTATTTTTTATTTATTTTTGAGATGTAGTCTTTGTTGCCCAGGCTGGAGTGCAGTGGCGTGATCTCGGCTCACTGCAACCTCCGCCTCCCAGGTTGAAGAGATTCTCCTGCCTCAATCTTCTGACTACAGGCGCATGCCACCATGCCGGCTAATTTTTTGTATTTTTAGTAGAGACAAGGTTTCACTGTGTTAGCCAGGATGGTCTCAATCTCCTAACCCTGTCATCCGCCCATGTCAGCTTCCCAAAGTGCTGGGATTACAGGCGTCAGCCACCGCGCCCCACCTATTTATTTTTATTTTTTTGAGACAAGACTCTCACTCTGTCACCCAGGCAATGGCGTGATCTTGGCTCGCTGCAATCTCCGCCTCCTGGGTTCAAGTGATTCTCCTGCCTCAGCCTCCCGAGTAGCTGGGACTACAGGCGTGCGCCACTACGCCTGGCTAATTTGTGTATTTTTCATAGAGATGGAGTTTTACCACGTTGGTCAGGCTGGTCTTGAACTCCTCTCAAGTGATCCGCCTGCCTCGGCCTCCCAAAGTGCTGGGATTACAGGCGTGAGCCACCATGCCCGGCCCCAGCATTACATTGAATCAAAGCTCATCACAACCTGTTAGTTCTGTCAAGTTGCTAAACTAACACTTTATTTAGCCTTTCCCTCAGAATTGCTTGGTAAACACGAGCATGTTCTATTGCAAAACCACCGTGTGGAACTTCTGGTTCCTTTCTGAACTGCAGACGTTAGCTCAGCTCCCTCAGAAATGAGAACTGACCCTCCTCCCCACCTGCAGGGAGCCCAACTCCGCCTCCTCTCAGCCAAACTTCTCATGGGTATAGCTTATTTCCCACAACTAAACTAAATTCCTTGAAGGTAAGGACTGAGTGCTACTTTTTAAAAAATCTCCTGCGGTACCCAACACTGCTATACATGAAGAATATTTTCCGGCCGGGCACGGTGGCTCACGCCTGTAATCCCAGCACTTTGGGAGGCTGAGGTGGGCGGATCACGAGATCTGGAGTTCGAGACTGTCCTGGCCAACCTGGTGAAACCCCGTCTCTACTAAAAATACAAAAAATGAGCTGGACGTTGTGGCACGCGCCTGTAGTCCCAGCTACTCGGGAGGCTGAGGCAGGAAAATCGCTTGAATCTGGGAGGCGGAGCTTGCAGTGAGCCGAGATCATACCACTGCACTCCAGCCTGGTCATAGAGCAAGACTCCACCTCAAAAAAAAAAAAAAAAAAGAGTATTTTCCAAATAACTGAACAGATGAATCATTGACTTGAAACAATTCCACTGGCAGGGAACTGGCAGGCTCTCATAAAATAGTAAATATTCACTATTTAGCAACTTTTCAAAAGATTTTTTGGGACACACAAGTTAATGATGAACAGGATATAGGCAGTTGGGATCATCTTTCCAGGATGACCATCAATAGTATTTTATAAATGATAATGTAAGTACAGCAAATAGTACCTATTCACTCAGTCTGGACACATTTCTCCAGGCTCCAGAAAAATGTAAACTGGAGTTTTGCTATAAGAAGGGCCTCAAAAATCTCTATATGATTTTTGAATATATAAGGACCTCATTTTAATCCTAGCAACACTTTAATGTGTTAATTTATTTCATACTTCAAGTAATGAAATTGAGGCTCAGGGCCAGGCATGGCAACTCACACCTGTAACCCCAGCACTTTGGGAGGCCAGGAGTTCAAGACCAGCCTGGGCATTGCTACAAAAAAAAAAATTAGCTGGGCATGGTGAGATGGACCTATAGTCCTAGCTACTGAGCTAGGACTCTTTTTTTTTTTTTTTGAGACAGAGTCACTCTGTTGCCCAGATCTCACAGTGGCGTGATCTCAGCTCACTGCAAGCTCCACCTCCCGGGTTCACGCCATTCTCCTGCCTCAGCCTCCCGAGTAGCCAGGAACACAGGTGCCCACCACCATGCCCGGCTAATTTTTTTTTTATTTTTTCAGTAGAGACGGGGTTTCACCGGCTAGCCAGGATGGTCTCAATCTCCTGACCTTGTGATCAGCCCGTCTCGGCCTCCCAAAGTGCTGGGATTACAGGTGTGAGCCACCGCGCCCGGCCTGGGCTAGGACTCTTTAAAAAAAAAAAAAAAAGAACTAAAGAAAGAAAAACGACGTTAGAAGAGTGAAATATCGTGGCTGGGCGCGGTGGCTCACGCCTGTAATCCCAGTACTTTGGGAGGCCGAGGTGGGCGGATCAGGAGGTCAGGAGATCGAGACATCCTGGCCTACACGGTGAAACTCCATCTCTACTAAAAATACAAAAATTAGCCGGGTGTAGTGGCTCACGCCTGTAATCCCAGCTACTCGGGAGGCTGAGGCAGGAGAATCGCTTGAACCTGGGAGTCGGAGGTTGCAGTGAGCCAAGATCACCACTGCACTCCAGGCTGGCGACAGAGCAAGACTCTGTCTCAAAGAAAAGTAAAATATCTTAGCCCAGGGCTGCACAGAAAGTTAGCCACAGAGGTAGGACTCAAAACCCCAAAGCACATGTTCTAAGTACTCCACAGAGTTCCTGTGAAGCTGTTAGTTAAAATATGTACTGGGGCTGGGTATGGTGGCTCATGCCTGTAATTCCAGCACTTTGGGAGGCTGAGGCAGGAGGATCACTTGAGCCCAGGAGTTCAAGACTGGCTTGGGCAACATGGCAAAGTCCCATTTCTACAAAAACTACAAATTATTAGCTGGTCGTGGTGGCATGCATCTGTGGTCCCATCTATTCAGGAGGCTGAGGTGGGGAGGATCACCTGAGCCTGGAAGCTAGAGGTTGCAATGAGCCGTGATTGTGGCAATGCACTCCAGCCTGGGTGACAGAGTAAGATCCTGTGTATGTGTGTGTGTTTTTTTTTTAAATAAAAAAAGGACTTGTTTGAATATAAATCTTCCTAAAGAATTACAGGTTGGGCTGGGCCCAGTGGCTCATGCCTGTAATCCCAGCACTTTGGGAGGCCAAGGCGTGCAGATCATGAGGTCATAAGTTCGAGACCAGCCTGGCCAACATGATGAAAGCCCATCTCTACTAAAAATATAAAAATTAGCCAGGTGTGGTGGTGGGCACCTGTAATCCCAGCTACTCGGGAGGCTGAGGCAGGAGAATTGCTTGAACCCAGGAGGCGGAAGATGTAGTGAGCCGAGATCACACCACTGCACTCTAGCCTGGGTGACAAAGCAAGACCCTGTCTCGGGGGGAAAAACAAACAAACAAAAAAGGGTCTGGTATGGTGGCTCAATGCCTGTAATCCCAGCACTTAGGGGAGTCAAGGCGGGAGGATCCTTTGAGCCTAGGAGTTCAACCACAGCCTAGGCAACACAGTGAAACCACATCTTTACAAAAATTTAGAAATTAGGCTGGGCAAGGTGGCTCACATCTGTAATCCCAGCACTTTGGAAGGCTGAGGTGGGCAGATCAACTTGAGGCCAGGAGTTTGAGACCAGCCTGGCTAACATAGTGAAACCCTGTCTCTACCAAAAATATAAAAAATTAGTTGGGTGTGGTGGCACACACCTGAGGCATGAGACTTACTTGAGCCTGAGAGGTGGAGGCTGCAGTGAGCCAAGATCATGCCACTGCACTCCAGTCTGGGTGACAGATTGAGACTGTGTCTCAACAAAAAAAAAAAGGCCAGGCGCAGTGGTTCACGCCTGTAATCCCAGCACTTTGGGAGGCCAAGGCGGGCAGACCACGAGGTCAGGAGATCAAGACTGTCCTGGCCAACATGGTGAAACCCCATCTCCACTAAAAATACTAAAATTAGCTGGGTGTGGTGGCGCCCACCTGTAATTCCAGCTACTCAGGAGGCTGAGGCAGAAGAATGGCTTGAACCCGGGAGGCGGAGATTGTAGTGAGCAGAGATCACACCACTGCACCACAGCCTGGCAACAAAGCGAGACTCTATCATAAAAAAAAAAAAAAAAAAAAAAAAATTTTTGGCCAGGCACAGTGGCTCACACCTGTAACCCCAGCACTTTGGGAGGCCAAGGTGGGCGGATCACCTGAGGTCAGGAGTTCGAGACCAGCTTGGCCAACATGGCGAAACCCCGTCTCTACTAAAAATACAAAAATTAGATGGGCATAGTGGCGGGCCCCTGTAATCCCAGCTATGCGGGAGGCTGAGGTAGGAAAATCGCTTGAACCCAGGAGGTGGAGGTTGCAGTGAGCCGAGATCATCCCATTGCACTCCAGCCTGGGTGACAGAGCAAGACTCCATCACACACACACACAAAAGAAATACACAAGGCCAGGCATGGTCGCTCACACTTGTAATCCCAGAACTCTGAGAGGCTGCGGCGAGAAGATCACTTCCCAGGAGTTCAAGACCAGCCTAGGCAACATGGCAAAACCCTGTCTCTAAAAAAAAATACAAAAAATTACCCGAGCCTGGTGGCGCACACCTATATTCTCAGCTACTCTGGGTGGCTGAGGCAGGAGGATCGCTTGAGTCCTGGAGGTTGAGGCTGCAGTGAGCTGAGATTTTCCCACAGCACTCCAGCCTGGCCAAGAGAACAAGACCCTGTCTCAAAAAAAAAAAAAAAAAAAAAAAAAAAGAAAAGAAAGAAAGATGCAATAAATGGGTGCAGGGCTACTTTAGATTGGGTCAGGGAACGTCCCCGAGCTGAAATCTGAGCTGTGGAAAGGAGCCAACCATTAAATCTGGGATGAGAGCAATCTACGCAGAGTAAACAAGTGCAGAGCACCCCAAGTTCAAAGACCAGACAAAGGAGAAAGTGTGACTGGCCAAGGGTCAGAAATCAGGCTTGCACACCTGAAGTCTGGGGAGTCACAGGACCACAAGAGTCAAGACCACCCTAGGCAACATAATGAGACCCCGTCTCTCTAAAGAAAGACAAAAAAGTGGTCAGGCGCGGTGGCTGACGCCTGTAATCCCAGCACTTTGGGAGGCCGAGGTGGGTGGATCACTTGAGGTCAGGAGTTTGAGACCAGCCTGGCCAATATGGTGAAACCCCATCTCTACTAAAAATACAAAAATTAGCCAAGCGCAGTGGCTCAATTCCTGTAATCCCAGCACTTCAGGAGGCCAAGGCGGGTGGATCACCTGAGGTCAGGAGTTCGAGACCAGCCTGACCAACACAGTAAAACTCCGTCTCTACTAAAAACACAAAAATGAGCTGGGTGTGTGGCGCGCACCTGTAACCTCAGCTACTCAGGAGGCTGAGGCAAGATAATCACTTGAACCCAGGAGGTTGCAGTGAGCTGAGATCGTGCCACTGCACTCCAGCCTGGACAACAGAGCAAGACTCTGTCTCAACAAAAAAAAAAACAAAAATTAGCCAAGCATGGTGGCATATGCCTGTAATCCCAGCTACTCGGGGGGCTGAGACCAGGAGAATAGCTTGAACCAGTGAGGTAGAGATTGCAGTGAGCCGAGATCACGCCACTGCACTCCAGCCTGGGTGACAGAGCTAGATTCCGTTTCAAAAAACAAAAAAACAAAAAAGAAAAAAGGAGGCCAGGCGTGGTGGCTCACACCTGTAATCCCAGCACTTTGGGAGGCTGAGGTGGGTGGATCACGAGGTCAGGAGATCGAGACCCTCCTGGCTAACATGGTGAAACCCCATCTCCACAAAAATACAAAAAAATTAGCCAGGGGTGGTGGCGGGCGCCTGTAGTCCCAGCTACTTTGGAGGCTGAGGCAGGAGAATGGCGTGAACCCGGGAGGCGGAGCTTGCAGTAAGCCGAGATCGCGCCACTGCTCTCCGGCCTGGGCAACAGAGTGAGACTCCATCTCAAAAAAAAAAAAAAAAGAAAGAAACTTGGGAATCTTAGGGACATCTTCATTAACATTCAGTAACACCTGGTAAGCCCCCCAGCCAACACAGCTCACTGCAACATCAGTCACTACAACACTGGATATTTCTGTAGAGGCACTGTTGCTCATGTGTGGCATGATCCTCAACGTCAGGGAAAAAGACCTAGTAAGTGAAGTCACCTGCAAGGTCACCAGCCTCCTCATGCCTCCAAATCTTACCTGGGCCTCTGTCACACAAGAGGATTCAGCCAAGGATCTGCTCAGGGAACTACCTTGTTGCACATCTTCTATCTCACACACATTTTGTGTTCTCTTCTTTACAGAGGAGGAAATTGAGGCCCAGGGAGCTAACTTGTCTAAAGCCATATAAGAGCCAGAATCTGAACTCTGGTTTCTCTTCAGTTCCAAAGCCTTGTCCCAGGACATTGCACTAAATAAAAACACAATTACCCACTTCTGTTCCAAGTTCCCCCAAGTAATAAATTTACGTTATTTCTTTACTTTTCTCTCTCTCTCTCTCTTTCTTTCTTTTGAGATAGAGTCTCACTCTGTCACTCAGGCTGGAGTGCAGTAGCGTGATCTCTGCTCACTGCAACCTCCACCTCCCCGGTTCAAGCGATTCTCCTGCCTCAGCCTTCCGAGTAGCTGGGATTACAGGTGTGTGCCACCACGGACAGCTAGTTTTTTTTGTATTTTTAGTACAGACGGGGTTTCACCATGTTGGCCAGGCTGGTCTCGAACTACTGACCTCAAGTGATCCGCCCACCTCGGCCTCCCAAAATGCTGGGATTACAGGCATGAGCCACCGCGCCCGGCCTACAATGTTATTTCTGTAAGAACCTAAACTGGTGTTTCCAGTCTATTCTCTGGGTAACTGCCCGATTGAAGGCCCGCATCTGTGCTGACCTCAGCTGGACCAAGGGTCACTTAACTCCCGGAATCTCGAAGCAGAGGCACCGGGCCAAGAACTTCACAGTGCGACATTTGTCTCCTAGAACAGGGGGTGGCAGATTGCGGGCAACAGGAAGAGCTCATTCCCCACAGGGATCTGGTGGCACGGGCCAAAAGTGGGGCGACCCTGCGCGTAGCCTTTAGGGGCGCAGGCTTTGAGAACCCGGGTTCTATTCCGGGCTGTGCCATTTAAGTTGCCTCCTTTCTCAGGGCCCCACCACCTTCCTCACCTGTAAAATGGGGGAAACAGTAGCACTTGACTTGCAGCTTTGTTGCGAAGGAGCGAGGCTAGGGATTGTGTTTAAATCGAACATGCTCAACGAGAAAAGTGCTCAGTAGAGAGCTACTACTCACATCCCTGATAAGCCTTCGCATTCTTGCCAAAGGCCACAGGCCGCCATCCCATCATACCGAATGTGCCTGGAACTGGGGCACTGCGGCTGGCTGCCGCCCGATCCCCAGCCCAGGCGCGACCCAAGCGCTCCCCTCCCGTCGTTCCGGCTGCAGAGGGTGGGGTACGGCGGGAGACAGCGAGGGCGCCGAAGCACCCCCCGGGGTCTGGGACGCCGCGGCCCGCGGACCCGAAGCCGCCCACCTACCGGAACACGGCCCGCGCACGTGCCTAGCGACGCCTCGGTCCTACGCCGCCGCCGGTGCCACCAGAGTCCCAGACCCGCTGACCCAACGCCCAGCGCACCGCCGCGGGCCAGCCACGTGACCGACCGCTCCAACCCCAAACCCCGAACTTGGCGCTGGCCCGCTCGCGCTCCGCTAGGTGCACCCAGCGCGCCAGGCTTAGGCTTGGCCCCGCCCCCAGAGGCGCCCAATCAGAGAGCGCAGCCAAGCAGGGGCCGCCACCAAACGCACCCGCGCTATTGGCTGCGGCGCAGCGGCGGGCAGGGCCTGCTTCTCCTGGGCCGGCCGGAGGCCGCGTGATGCAGCTGCGCACCTGGGGCAGGGACCTGTAGAACTGACCCGCTTTGGCTGCAGGCCTGGTGTGTGGACCAAGATTTCCAGGAAGACTACACAGGGCCTTCCTCACTTAAGCCTGTCGTTTGGGCCGTGGGATTATGAGCGAATTTTGTTCATGGTACTACTTTTAGTTTGTAGGGTGGTCATTTAAATTAGGACAAATGTGGGTCCAAACTGCAACATTATTATTCTGTAGGTGTATAATCCAAGAGCAGGCACTTTATTATTATTATTGTTATTTTTTATTTTTATTTTTTTGAGACAGGGTCTCACCCTGTCGCCCAGGTTGGAGTAGAGATGGGGGTCTAACTATGTTGCCTCCCGGGAGGCGGAGGTTGCAGTGAGTCGAGATCGCGCCACTGCACTCTAGTCTGGGGGACGGAGCGAGACAACGTCTCAAGAAGAATGAAATAAGATAAATAAAATACTGAGTGAACACAATAAGGACTCAATGAACATTACCTATTGTTAAGAATGATAAAAACCGGGGCCACATGTCAGGACCACCTGAGGCTGCGTCATAAATTTTTTTATTTGTCAAATAATAATAATAATGATTGTAAGAATGATAAAAATCGGGCGCAGTGGCTCACCCCTGTAATTCCAGCACTTTGGGAGGCTGAGGCAGATGGCTTGAGCCTAGGAGTTCGAGACCAGCCTGGGCAAAATGGTGAAACCTTGTCTCTACAAATAATTTTAAAATTAGCTCGGTGTGGTGGCAGTCGCCTGTAGTCCCAGCTACTTGGGAGACTGAAGTGGGAGGATCACTTGAGCCTGGGAGGCAGAGGTTGCAGTAAGCAATGATCTTGCCTCTGTACTCCAGCCTAGGCAACAGAGTGAGACCCTCATCATCTCGAAAAACAAACAAACAAAAAATACAAAAAAAACCTTTTTTTTTTTTTGAAACGGAGTCTTGCTCTGTCGCCCAGGCTGGAGTGCAGTGGAGCGATCTCGGCTCACTGCAAGCTCCACCTCCAGGGTTCACGTTATTTTCCTGCTTCAGCCTCCCGAGTAGCTGGGACTACAGGCCTCCGCCACCACGCCCTGCTAATTTTTTTGTACTTTTGTAGAGACGGAGTTTCATTATGTTAGCCAGGATGGTCTCGATCTCCTGACCTCGTGATCCGCCCGCCTCGGCCTCCCAAAGTGCTGGGATTACAGGCGTGAGCCACCGCGCCCGGCCGCAGTATTTTTTTTAAAGTGATAAAAACCAAGGGGCTGCAACTGGGGAAAGAGCCCAGGTACCTGATCTTTGGTAAATTGCCTTCTCTGAGTCTCATCATCCCCATTTAGAGGATAGACTCATTTTTCAGTCCTCAGAACTTTGTTCCCCTCTCATCGATTTCCAAAATGTTGTAACATTTTGTGGCTAGTGTGACAGTTAATGCATGGATTCAAAACAGATTCAGAAAAGTCCAGGTAGAGATGGCAAGAGTGTAGGGATCTATTAGAAGTTGGAGAGGAAGCAGTTCTTTCTACAAGAGTCATACACACTACAGTACACATACTCTGAATGATTTTGTCAAATAGCTTTTTTGCCTAGTGACATGCCACCCCCCCACAATGAATTTTTGGAATTTAGAACATCAAGCAGGAAGTAGATTCTAAGGACAAATACAAATTAAAGATACTAGGTTTTAGTCTCCCAGTTGAAAATAAGAGATTTTCCTCCCCTCCTTTTTCTTTGAGCATTTACTTTTGAAAACTTGTCATTGTAACTGTTTTCTTCTCTATTTGAAATCTGCGTTAAGTCTTTTCAACACTAGATAGGCCTTTTGTCAGCTTTATGACCTAGGAATATCTTCCTCAAGGAACTGAAATGTAAACAGCAAGGTAGATAGCACTCTTATCTCCCAATTTCTGTGGGAAGGTAGAAGCCTAATTTTGGGGCTGGGCGCGGTGGCTCACGCCTGTAATCCCACCACTTTGGGAGGCCAAGGCGGGCAGATCACCTGAGGTCAGGAGTTGGAGACCAGCCTCAACATGGAGAAACCCTGTCTCTACTAAAAATACAAAATTAGCCGGGCGTGGTGGTGCATGGCTGTAATCCCAGCTACTCGGGAGGCTGAGGCAGGAGAATTGCTTGAACCTGGGAGGCGGAGGTTGCGGTGAGCCGAGATCGTGCCATTGCACTCCAGCCTGGGCAACAAGAGCGAAACTCTGTCTCAAAAAAAAAAAAAAAAAAAGAGAAGCCTAATTTTGGTGGGCTTCCTGCCCCAAATTGCAAAACCACTTCCTGTCATAAAGATATGAAAAGTTTGCTTTTCCTCTAGATAAAGCCAAATAGGATGAACTATATGTGACAAAGTGTGCTGTCAAGTCCTCTTATTTGAGGACTAATTATGGTTTATCTTGGAAAATATGTATGTACTGAGTTCTATCTGCTTGGCTATATAAGGGGGTGAGATTTCTTTCTGTCTGCAATTTCTTAGCAGATTGCCTGTGATGTGTTTCACTTTCTGGCTTAATGTTTTATACAATACTAAAGTGTTTTCTTTTTCACTAGCTTTGTGAAGAACACTTCTGGATTGGGAGAAAATTTTGTTTTAAATTATATTTTTCGGCCGGGCATGGTGGCTCACGCCTGTAATCCCAGCACTTTGGGAGACCGAGGTGGGCGGATCACCTGAGGTCGGGAGTTTGAAACCAGCCTGACCAAAACAGAGTAACCCCCTCTCTGCTAAAAATACAAAATTAGCTGGGCATTGTGGCGTGCACCCTGTAATCCCAGCTACTCGGGAGGCTGAGGCAGGAGAATCGCTTGAACCTGGGAGGCAGAGGTTGCAGTGAGCCGAGATCGCACCACTGCACTCCAGCCTGGGGCCGGGCGTGGTGGCTCACGCCTGTAATCCCAGCACTTTGGGAGATCGAGGCAGGTGGATCACGAGGTCAGGAGATTGAGACCAGCCTGGCCAATATGGTGAAACCCCATCTCTACTAAAACTACAAAAAAATTAGCCGGGCATGGTGGCACATGCCTGTAATCCCAGCTACTCGGGAGGCTGAGGCAGGACAATTGCTTGAACCCGGGAGGCAGAGGTTGCAGTGAGTCAAGATCGCGCCACTACACTCCAGCCTGGGTGACAGAGCGAGACTCCGTCTCAAAAAAAAAAAAAAAAGAAAGAAAGAAAAAATACCCAGGCCTGGTGGTGGGCGGCTGCAGTCCCAGCTACTCAGGAGGCCGAGGCAGGAGAATTGCTTGAATCCAGGAGGCGGAAGTTGCAGTGAGCTGAGATGGAGCCACTGCACTCCAGCCTGGGCAACAGAGTGAGACTCTATCTCAAAAAAAAACAAAACAAAAAACAGTATATTTTTCTGGCCAGGTGCGGTGGCTTATGCCTGTAATCCCAGCACTTTGGGAGGCCAAGGCAGGCTGATCACCTGAGGTCAGGAGTTTGAGACCAGCCTCACCAACATGATGAAACCTGATCTCTATTAGAAATACAAAATTAGGTCGGGCACAGTGGCTCACGCCTGTAATCCCAGCACTTTGGGAGGCTAAGGCAGGCGGATCATGAGGTCAGGAAATTGAGACCATCCTGGCTAACACGGTGAAACCCTGTCTCTACTAAAAAGTACAAAAAACTAGCTGGATGTGGTGGCGGGACCCTGTGGTCCCAGCTACTCGGGAGGCTGAGGCAGGAGAATGGTGTGAACCCGGGAGGTGGAGCTTGCAGTGAGCTGAGATTGTGCCACTGCACTCCAGCCTGGGCAACAGAGCAAGACTCCGTCTCAAAAAAACCAAAAATTGAAATTGAAAAAATTATCCAGGCCTGGTGGTGCATGCATGTCTGTAGTCCCAGCTATTCTGGAGGCTTAGGTGGGAGGATCACATTAGTCCAGGAGTTCAAGGCTGCAGTGAACTATCATTGTGCAGCTGCACTCCAGCCTGGGCAGCAGAGTGAGGCCCTGTCTCTAAAAATTACTAATAAAATAAATAAAAGGCGAAAGAGATCTTTGTGGAACAGTTTTGTATCTTGATTGTAATGGTGAGTACATGAATCAACACGTGATAAAATGGCATAAAACAATATACACATATTTCATTAATGTAAATTTCATGGTTTGATATTGTACTATAGCTATGGAAGATGTAGCCATGGGAGGAACTGCATGAAGAGCACACAGGACTTCTCTGTGCTACGTGCAGTTTCCTGTGAATGTAAAATTATTTTGAAATTAAAGGCCAGGCGTGATGGCTTTGGCTGGGTGTGATGGCTCATGCTTGTAATCCCAACAGTTTGGGAGGCCAAGGCAGGCAGATCACTTGAGGTCAGGAGTTCAAGACCAGCCTGACCAACATGGCAAAACCCCGTCTCTACTAAAAATACAAAAATTAGCCGGGTGTGGTAGCATATGCCTGTAATCCCAGCTACTCTGGAGGCTGAGGCATGAGAATCACTTGAACCCAGGAGGCAGGGGTTGCAGTGAGCCCAGATCATGCCACTGCACTCCAGCCTGGGTGACTAAGTGAGACTCTGTCAAAAAAAAAAAGTATATATATATATATATTTATTTATATATATATATTTATATATATATATATTTATATATATATATTTATATATATATATTTATATATATATATTTATATATATATATATTTTTATATATATTTATATATATATATATTTATATATATATTTATATATATATATATTTATATATATATATATAATTCACTCACGGTTCAGGAGGCTCAAAGTCAGGAATCAAACTGTTGGCAAGGTCATTTGAAGCCTGGAAGGGGGGATCCTTCCTTGACTCCACCAGCGTCTGGAGGCTACTGGCCATCCTGGTGTTACTGAAACACCAGGGGTTCCGTCTAGGGTCTGCCACTCACCTCATAGAAAGCCAATCACTGAGACCACGATTATTGCCAAGGAAGAAGGCTTTAATAAGGTGCTGCAGCTGAGGGGATGGGAGGGATTTATCCCAGGAATGCAGGGGGTGGTTCAACATAAGGAAATCAATTAATGTAATATACCACATTAGTAGAACAAAGGGAAAAAAACAGTCATTCCAGCTGACACAGAAAAAGCATCTAATAAATTCTAATATTTCATGATTAAAACATACATAAAACTATGAAACGAGAGGAATTGCCTCAACATTATAAAAGATATTTGTGAAAAACCCACAGTTATCATCATACTTAATGGCAAAAGACTAAAAGCTTTCCCCCTAAGATCAGGAACAAGACACAGAGGTTCACTTTTACCACTGCTAGTCAACATTTTACTAGAAGTTGTAGCCAAAGCCTTTAGGTAAGAAACAGCAATAAGAGGCACCAAACTGGGAAAGAAGAAATAAAACTATCTCTCTAAATATAGAAAATCCCAAGGAATACTCACACAAAAATTACTAGAGCTGATAAGCAAATTCAGCAAAGTTTCAGAACACAAGATCAACTCACAAAAACCAGTTGTGTTTTTTTGTTGTTGACTTTTTTTTTTTTTTTTTTTTTTTTAGGAGTTTTGCTTTAGTTGCCCAGGCTAGGGTGCAATGGCTGGATCTTGGCTCACTGCAACCTCGGCCTCCTGGGTTCAAGTGATTCTCCAGCCTCAGTCTCCCAAGTAGCTGGGATTACAGGTGCCCACCACCACGCTCGGCTAATTTTTGTGTTTTTAGTAGAGATGGGGTTTCACCATGTTGGCCAAGCTGGTCTCAAATTCCTGATCTCAGGTTTCCGCCCGCCTCGGCGTCCCAAAGTGCTGATGATAGACGTGAGTCACCGTGCCGGGTCCAGTTGTGTTTTTATACACTAGCAAGGAACAATTCAAAAATGTAATTAAGAAATCCGCGGCTGGGCGCAGTGGCTCACGCCTGTAACCCCAGCACTTTGGGAGGCTGAGGCGGGCGGATCACGAGATCAGGAGATCGAGACCATCCTGGCTAACACGGTGAAACCCCGTCTCTACTAAAAAATACAAAAAAAAAAAAAAAAAAAAATTAGCTGGACATGGTGGCGAGCGCCTGTAATCCCAGCTACTTGGGAGGCTGAGGCAGGAGAATGGCATGAACCCGGGAGGCGGAGCTTGCAGTGAGCTGAGATGGCACCACTGCACTCCAGCCTGGGTCACTGAGTGAGACTCCATCTCAAAAAAAAAAAAAGAAAAAGGAAAAAGAAAACTGCTGGGCGTGGTGGCTCACGCCTGTAGTCCCACCACTTTGAGAGGCTTAGGCGGGTGGATCCCTTGAGCCCAGGAGTTCAAGACCAGCCTGGGCAATGTGGTGAAACCCCTTCCCTACAAAAAAACATAAAAAATTAGCCGGGTGTGATGGCATGTGCCTGTGGTCCCAGCTATTCAGGAAGCTGACGTGGGAGGATCACCTGAGCCCTGGAGGTCAAGGCTGCAGTGAGCCGTCATGCATCTTTGCACTCCAGCCTAAAAAAGGAGTGAAATTCTGCAATATGTTACAACATAAATGAACCTTGAAAACAAATATAAGTGAAATAAGCCAGATACAAAAAGACAATATTGCATTTTTCCACTTTTAGAGGTACCTACAAGAATCAAATTCATAGAGACAGAAAGTAGAATAGTGGTTAAAAGGGTCTGGGCAGAGGGAGGAAAGGGAAGTTTGTTTTATGGGTAGAGTTTCAGTTTGGGATGTCGAAAAAGTTCTGGAGATAAATAATGGTGATGGTTACATATCAATGGCTACATGAATGTACTTAATGCCACTGAATTGTATATGTGAAAAATGGTTAAGATGGTACATTTTATGTCTGTTGTATACCATCTCCCCTAAAAAAATTGTTTTTAAGAGTCAAGATCTCACTGTCTCCCACGCTGGGGTGCAGTGGGGCGATCAAAGCTCACTGCAGCTTCAGACTCAGCCAGCTTCCAAGGCTCAAGGGATCATCCTGTTCACCCTCCCCAGTAGCTGGGACTACAGGCGGTGCCCCCACGCCCAGCTCATTTTTTATTTTTTATTTTTTTCCTCCCTTGGTAGAGATGGGATTCTGCTATATTGCCTAGGCTAGTCTTGAATTCATAGAACAAAGTATCCTCTCGCCTGGACCGCGGCGTGGGATCTCAAAACACCGGGATCACCGGATTACAGGCGGCGCAGCACACCAGGAGCAAACGCTTCCCGCTTTAAAAATTCAGGTTGTGATTGGCTGTCATTCCGTATTATGCTAATTTAGCATGCCTGCTTTTAAATTTTTTAAATTAAAACAATTTTTTAAAATTACATTTCCACTTAAAACGTTAAAATGTGTTAAGTGATAGTATTCGAAAAGATGTTATTGCTAATATATTTTCCTATTTATTTCCTATTAGAATCAGAAATAGTGAAACTATCTTGCCATCCGTTAAAAGTGTACGGCGGATGCGGACCCAGCACAGGCTAGGGAAATCGGGTTAAAACTATACTTTCAGGGGTGATTTCTATAGTTTGGTACTAGAGAGGTTTTTCTGAACGTGTAGAGCACCGAAAACTACGAGGAAGTAGTGTAGTGCGTTCTCCCGAGCGTGAAATCGGCATTTGGTGTTGCTTCATCACAACTACCATTTGCTATTGATGATTTTTCTTACTGTTCTATTTGAGAGTAAAGAGGAGAAAATACTGTCTGAGTGGGTTTCGTACTTTTCAAGGGTCTAGCAAAAGAAAGTGATTTGATTATTTTGGTTTCATTTGTTTGTGTCATTAGGAAGTTCTTTAGTCGTATCTGAAGGTTATGTTGTTTTAGCGTGGTATTTTGTTTCGATCCTAGTTTTTTTATTTGAGACAATTTTAACCTGTTGTCTAGGATGGAGTGCAGTGGCGCGATCTCGGCTCACTGCAAGCTCTACCTCCCGGGCTCATTCCATTTTCCTGCCTCAGCCTCCCAAGTAGTACCTGGCACTATAGGCACGTGCCACCACGCCTGGCTAATTTTTTTTGTTTGTATTTTTAGTAGAGACAGGGTTTCACCGTGTTAGCCAGGATGGTCTCCATCTCCTGACCTCGTGATCCGTCAGCCTCGGCCTTCCAAAGTGCTGGGATTACAGGCGACAGTCACCTCGCCTGGCCTCGATTCAATCTTAATCTTTACAGACGGGATGCTATGATATGTTCTACCTTTTTTTTTCCGTATTTTTTTCTTTTCCCCTCCTTGCTACCTCCTCCTGCCCCCGCTTTTTCTTAACTTAACCATTTTTGGATACGGTAGCTGTCTGAGTTTCCCCAATTCGAAACGTTTTCTGTTCCTGCATTTTGAGCCATGGGAGACAGCCAGCGGTGTAGGTGGCTCTCTTTAAAGAGAGTTACAAAGGAAAGCAATTTAGTATTCACCTAACTACTCTTGGGTGCTATGCTTATTTCTATATTTCTTTAGTAAAATAAAATCTTACATCAGCTTTTTTCTTTTCTTTTTGAGACAGAGTCTCGCTGTGTCACCCAGGCTGGAGTGCAATGGCGCGATCTTGGCTCACTGTAACCTCTGCCTCCCTGGTTCAAGCAATTCTCATGCCTCAGCCTCCCGTGTAGCTGGGACTACAGGCGCCCTGCCACCACGCCCGGCTAATTTTTTCGTGTTTTTAGTAGAGACGGGGTTTCACCATATTGGCCAGGCTGGTCTGGAACTCCTGACCTCAGGTGATCCGCCTGCCGTGCCGGTCCCCCAAATATATATCTTTTTAAACTTCGCTAATCTGCCTCTACAAAAGGGATATACAGGCCGGACGTGGTGGGTCACGCCTGTAATCCCAGCACTTTGGGAGGCAGAGGCGTCATTGCACTCAGCCTGGGCTACAGAGTAAGACTCCATCTCAAAAACAAACAAACAAAAAAACGCCGGATATATAATAACTTGCTTTTCCCATTTAACAGTGTCTGTCTGTCTCTAGGCCAACTGATAGAGATCCAAGTTATTCATTTGAACAGGTGCTTAACACTTTGTCATTTGTATGTAACCATAATTTCTTCATCCATACCTGTACAGAAGGATAATATTTATTATTACTTTGCAGTTTTTGCCACTAGAAACAAGGCTTTGATAAAATACCTTGTAATATATATTTACATAATGAGTTTTGTGTTGTTTTGTCTTTTTGAGATGGAGTCTCCTGCCACCCAGGCTGGAATGCAATGGCACGATCTTGGCTCACTGCAACCTCCTCCTCCTGGGTTCAAGTGATTCTCCTGCTTCAACCTCCTGAGTAGGTAGGATTACAGGCACACGCCACCACGTCTGGCTAATTTTTTTTTTTTTTTTAGACGGAGTCTCGTTGTGTTGCCCAGGCTGGAGTGCTGTGGCGCGATCTGGGCTCACTGCAAGCTCCGCCTCCCGGGTTCACGCCATTCTCCTGCCTCAGCCTCCCGAGTAGCTGAGACTACAGGCGCCCACTACCACGCCCGGCTAATTTTTTGTATTTTTAGTAGAGATGGGGTTTCACCATGTTAGCCAGGACGGTCTTGATCTCCTGACCTTGTGATCCACCTGCCTCGGCCTGCCAAAGTTCTAGGATTACAGGCGTGAGCCACCGCGCCTGGCCACATCCGGCTAATTTTTGTATGTTTAGTAGAGATAGGGTTTCACCATATTGGCTAGGCTGGTCTTGAACTACTGATCTCAAGTGATCCGTCCTCCTCGGCCTCCCAAAGTGCTGGGATAACAGGCAAGAGCCACTGCGCCTGGCCAACATAGTGAATGTTTTTTGTTTTTGTTTTAATTAATTAATTATTTATTTATTTGAGATGGTGTCTTGCTCTGTCACCCAGGCTGGAGTGCAGTGACGTGATCTTGGCTTACTACAACCTCTGCCTCTCGGGTTCAAGCAATTCTCCTGCATCAGCTTCCCGAGTAGCTGGGACTACAGGCGTGCACCACCATGCCCAGCTAATTTTTTTTTTTTTTGAGACGGAGTCTCGCTCTGTCGCCCAGGCGTGAGTGCAGTGGCTTGATCTTGGCTCACTGCAATCTCCGTCTCCCGGGTTCACGCCATTCTCCTGCCTCAGCCTCCCAAGTAGCTGGGACTACAGGCGCCCGCCACCACGTCCGGCTACTTTTTATATTTTTAGAGAGACGAGGTTTCACTGTGTTAGCCAGGATGGTCTCGATCTTCTGACCTCATGATCTGCCCTCCTCGGCCTCCCAAAGTGCTGGGATTACAGGCGTGACCTACCACGCCCGGCCATGCCCAGCTAATTTTTGTATTTTTCGTACAGACAGGGTTTCGCCATGTCAGCCAGGCTGGTCTTGAACTCCTGACCTCAGGTGATTCACCTGCCTCGGCCTCCCAAAGTGCTGGGATTACAGGCGTGAGCCACCGCACCCGGCCTCTTTTTTGTTTTTTTGAGACGGAGTCTCACTCTGTTGCCCAGGCTGAAGTGCAATAGTGTGATCTCGGCTCACTGCAACTTCTGCCTCCTGGGTTCAAGCAGTTCTCCCACCTCAGCCTCCCAAGTAGCTGGGACTACAGGCGTGTGCCACTACGCCCTGCTAATTTTTGTATTTTTAGTAGAGACGAGGTTTCACTATGTTTGTCAGGCTGGTCTCGAACTCTTGACCTCAGATGATCTGCTCGCTTCAGCCTCCCAAAGTGGTGGGATTACAGGCGTAAGCCCCTCTGCCCAACCTGTGAGTTTTTAATATCCAAAGTAAGATTTCTGGGTCAAGCTTTTAGTAAATATTGCCATATTGCTTTCTACAAGCATTGTAACAATTCACACTCCCAGCAGCAATTTAGGGAAATACCCATTTCCCATCTCTCCTCCAGCACTGAATGCTTCATTTTTTATTTTTTTAGATGGAGTCTCTGTTGCCCAGGCTGGAGTGCAGTGGCGTGATCTTAGCTCACTGAAATCTCTGCTTCCTGGGTTCAAGTGATTCTCCTTCCTCAGCCTCCCGAGTAGCTGGGGTTACAGGCATGCACCATGACGCCTGGCTATTTTTTTTTTTTTTTTTGTATTTTTAGTAGAGATGGGGTTTTGCCATGTTGGCCAGGCTGGTCTCAAACTCCTGACCTCAAGTGATCCACCAGCCTCAGCTTCCCAAAGTGCTGGGATTATAGGCATGAGACACTGTGCCTGGCCTACTAATACTTAAATTTTTTTTTTTTTTTTTTTTTTTGAGATGGAGTCTCACTCTGTCTCCAGGCTGGAGTGCAGTGGCACAGTCTCGGCTCACTGCAACCTCTGCCTCCCAAGTTCAAGCAATTCTCCTGCCTCAGCCTCCCGAGTAGCTGGGACTACAGGCACCGGCTATGACGCTCGGCTAATTTTTGTATTTTTAGTAGAGATGGGGTTTCACCATTTTGGCTAGGATGGTCTCCATCTCTTGACTCGCCCACCTTGGCCTCCCAAAGTGCTGGGATTACAGGCGTGAGCCACCGCGCCCAGCTAAAAAATATTTTATTTGTGGCTGGGCATGGTGACTCAGGCTCACACCTGTAATCTTAGAACTTTGGGAGGCCGAGGTAGGAGGATTGCTTGAGGCCAGGAGTTCAAGAGTAGGCTGGGCAACATAGCAAGATCCCATCTCTATGAAAAATTAAAATTAAAAAAATTATGACATTTTGTGCTACATGATGAAAAAAATTAAAAAGAAAGAAAGAAAATTGGCCAGGTGTGGAAGTACACACCTGTAGTCCCAACTAGTCAGGGTGCTGAGTGGGGAGGATCTTCTGAGCCCAGGAGTTCAAGGCTGCAATGAGCTGTGATCGTGCCACTGCTCTCCAGCCTAAGATACGGGAAAAACCAAAGCGTTTTTCTTTTCTTTTTTTCTGCTGTCATTGTATGAAATAGTCTATAGGTTTCCATTATATCCAGTTATAGAGGGTGTTACTGAGTTACGGATTTTCTGCCTGCTGGATCTGTCTGTTTCTGATAGAGGGACACTGAAGTTGCCAACTAAAATAGTTTCTCCTTGCAGTGCTATCGCTTTTTGCCTCACATGTTTTGATGTTCTGTTGTTAGGATCATACATGTTAAGGATTGTTATGTCTTCTTTGAGCATTGACTCCTTAATCATTATGTAATGCCCTGTCCTTATCCCTGACAACTTTCTTTTCTTTCCCTTCCTTCCTTCCTTTCTCTTTTTCTTTTCTTTTCTTTTTTTTTCTTTTTTTTTTTTTTTTGAGACAGAGTCTCTGTCAACTGGGCTGGAGTGCAGTGGCGTGATCTTGGCTCACTGCAGCCTCTGCCTCCCCGGCTCAAGTGATTCTCGTGCCTCAGCCTGAGGAGTAGCTTGGATTACAGTCGAGCGCAACCATGCCCAGCTAATTTTTGTATTTTTAGTAAAGACAGGGTTTTGTCATGTTGGCCAGGCTTGTCTCCAATTCCTGGCCTCAAGTGATCTGCCTGCCTTGGCTTCCCAAAGTGCTGGGAAGCCACCCAGCACCTGTCCTGTTCCTGATGACTTTCCTTGCCCTGAAGCCTGTACTGTCTGAAATTAATATAGAAACTCCTGCTTCCTTTTGATTAGTGTTGGCATAGTAGATCTTTCTTTATCCATTTACTTCTAATATATACATCTTTAAAGTGTAGTTCTTATAAGGAGCATATAATTGTGTCTTGTTTTTTGCTCTACTCTGACAATCTCTCTCTTTTTCTTTTCTTTTCTTTTTCTTTTTTTTTTTTTGAGAAGGAGTCTTGCTCTGTTGCCCAGGCTGGAGTGCAGTGGCGCGATCTCGGCTCACTGCAACCTCTGCCTCCTGGGTTCATGCCTTTCTCCTGCCTCACCCTCCTAAATAGCTGGGACTACAGGCGCCCGCCACCACGCCCGGCTAATTTTTTGTATTTTTAGTAGAGACAGGGTTTCACCATGTTAGACAGGATGGTCTCAATCTTCTGACCTCGTGATCCGCCCACCTTGGCCTCCCAAAGTGCTGGGATCACAGGAGTGAGCCACTTCACCCAGCCCAATCTCTCTCTTTTAATCGGTTAATTTGGACCATTGATATGCAAAGGAATTGTTGATATAATTGGATTAATGTCTGCCTTTTTTTTTTTTTACTGTTTTCTACTTGTTGCCTTTGTTTCTATGTTTGTATTTTGTCTTCCATTGTTTTTCTGCCTCTTGTAGTGTTTTGTCTTTGTGTTTTTCTTTTTCTTTCTTTCTTTTTTTTTCTTTTGAGACAAAGTCTTGCTCTGTCACCCAGGCTGGAGTGCAGTGGCACAATCATGGTTTATTGCAGCCTCAAGCTGCTGGGCTCAAGCAATCCTACCATCTTGGCCTCCCGAGTAGCTGGGACCACAGGTATATACCACTGTGCCTGGCTAATTTTTTTAAATTTAATTTTTTGTAGAGACAGAGTCTACGATGTTGCCCAGGCTGGTCTCAAACTCCTGGGCTCAAGCGATCCTTCTGCCTCAGCCTCTCAAGTAGCTGGGACTACAGTCATATGCCACCACGCCTGGCTAATTTTTTATTTTTTGTAGAGATAGAGATGGGATTTTGCAATGTTGCTCAGGCTGGTCTCAAGCTCCTGGCCTCAAGCAATCCTCCCGTCTCAGCCTCCCAAAGCACTGGGATTACAGGCATGAGCCACTATGCCCAGCCATAAATAAAATATGTTTTAGAGTATCTGTGTCCACTGATAAGGGTGTAGTCATTTCTTCCCTCGCCCGCTCCTATAAGTGCTGAGGATTCCACTGCACTGACCTAGGTTGTGCCCTCAGGGAATGTTGAGTCCTAGCAGATGTTAGACAACATATGACACACCTAAGTATTTCATTGGACTTACAGTACACAGGTGGCTGTTAGTTTGATTTTCTTTCTTTCTTTTTTTCTTTTTGAGACACAGTCTCAATCTGTCACCCGGGCTGGAGTACAGTGGCACGATCTCTGCTCACTGTAACCCCTGCCCCCCAGGTTGAAGCAATTCTCATGCCTCAGCCTCCCGAGTAGCTGGGACTACAGGCGCCCACCACCATGCCCAGCTAATTTTTTTGTATTTTTAGTAGAGACGGGGTTTCACCATGTTGGCCAGGCTGGTCTTGAACTCCTGACCTCGTGATGCACCTGCCTCAGCCTCCCAAAGTGCTGGGATTACAGGATTATTGGCCATCATGCCTGGCCAATTTTCTTCTGACTTTATTTCTCTCACCCCTGCCTCTCAGAGCAAAAGGTTTTCTGCTTACCTTTGCTGCCCATGAGCTTTGGGCTGCCGGGATAAAAGAAGGCGCCACTTAAAAGGAAAGTTTTCCTGCTCTTATAAAAATTCTAATATAACCCACTTAAGGTGAAGAGGTTGATGATGATGAGAGTAAGGAGAGCAGGCAAAGCTTTCTCAGGATGGAGAGAAGATGGGGTACCAGGATTAGATTCTCAACCTATTAGGAAAAAAAAACCCAAAAAAATACCAGCGATTTATAAAACAGAAGAGTTTATTTCTCTCTCCCATAACACAATCTGGGGGTAGACACTCCAAGACTGGTCTTGGACCTTGACCTTCCTCCCATGAAAAGGTGGACTCCAATGCCACACTCGGTAAGGGCTGGTTTGGTGACAGGCTCCTAAGACATGGAATGAGGCTGGTGGGTGCAGTGGTTCATGCCTGTAATCCCAGCACTTTGGGAGGCCAAGGCAGGCAGATCACTTGAGGTCAGGAGTTCAAAACCAGCCTGGCCAACAAGGCAAAACCCTGTCTCTACCAAAAATACAAAAATTAGCCAGGTGTGGTGGCATATGGCTGTAGACCTAGCTACTCAGGAGGCTGAGGCACAAGAATTGCTTGAACCCAGGAGGCAGAGGTTGCAGTGAGCTGAGATCGTGCCACTGCACTCCAGCCTGGGCAACAGAGTGAGACCCTGTCTCAAACAGACAAACAAACAAACAAACAAAAAAGCACAAAGAAATGGAATGCGGCCGGGTGCGATGGCGCACGCCTGTAATCCCAGCAGGCTGAGGCATGTGCATCCTTTGTGCTCAGGACTTTGAGACCAGTCTGGGCAACATGGTGAGACCCTGTCTCTACAAAAAATACAAAAAATCAGCCAGGCATGATGGAGCATGCCTACATTTTCAGCTACTTGGGAGGCTGAGGTGGGAGGACCTCTTGAATCTGGGAAGTTGAGGCTGCAGTGAGCCAAGATTGCACCCCTGCATTTCAGCCTGGGCAACAGAGTGAGACCCTGTCTTTTAAAATAAATTTTAAAATAAAAAAATTTTAAATAAAGAAACAAGGAAGTTGATTTTTGTACACTGTGTAAGATAAGGATCCAATTTCTTCTGCATGTGGGTATACAATTTTACCAATACCGTTGATTAAAGAGGCTGTTTTTTCCCCTCTTTGTACCTGAAGAGACTGTCCTTGTCCCCTTTGTCAGAAATCAGTTGGCCATAATTGTGTGGGTTTATTTCTGGGAGAGTGAGACCCTGTCTTGAAAGAAAGAGAGAAAGAAAGAGAAAGAAAAAAAGGAAAGAAAGAAAAAGACAGGAAGAAAGGAAGGAAGGAAGGAGAAGGGGAAGGAAGGAAAAGGAAGGAAGGGAGGGAGGGAGGGAGCCAAGCGCGGTGGCTGATGCCTGTAATCCCAGCACTTTGAGAGGCTGAGGTGGGCAGATCATGAGGTCAGGAGTTTGAGACCAGCCTGACCAATATGGTGAAACCTCGTCTCTACTGAAAATACAAAAATTAGCTGGGCGTCGTGGTGCATGCCTGTAATCCCATGTACTCAGGAGGGTGAGGCAGGAGAATCGTTTGAACCCAGGAGGCGGAGGTTGCAGTGAGCCGAGATCATGCCATTGCACTGCAGCCTGTGCGACAGAGTGAGACTCCATCTCAAAAAAGAGAAGAGAAGAAGGAAGAGGAGGAGGAGAAGAAAGAGAAAGAGAAAGAGAAGAGAAGAGAAAAGGAAAAGAAAGAAATGGAATGCAACAGAAGTGACACTGTGTGAACTTCAAGGCTAGGTCATGAGCAGTGTCCACTCTCTCTGGAAAACTCACTCTTGGAACCCTGCCACCATCCTGTGAGGAGGGCCAGGCCACATGCAGAGGCTACCTGAAAGCCCCACTGAGGTCTCAGCTGACAGACAGACAGCACCGGCCATCAGACATGGGAGTGGTCTTCACTTGTGGTCTCCGTCCCCACCTTCCATCTGACAGTAACCACAAGAAAGACCCGAGGCAGGCACCATTTAGCTGAGCCGAGGCAATCACCAGAACCAAGAGACGTAATAAACAATTAATGAGAGTTTTATACCATGTTATGACTCAGCGACATTTCTAAAGAAAAAAATAAAGAAAAAAAAATCCGTAAGTTTGGGGTGGTTCATTAAGCGTCAACAGATAACACATGTGTTCTACCCTGTCTCCCAGAATTCCTCGACAGGATTAAGACCCAGTTACCTGTAGCAGTAATTTGCTTGATAACAACGCTCTTGGTGACTACTTTCCCCATCCTACTCCCTTGTCACTGTTTCTTAAGATCATCTCCCAAGGCCACAGGCAGTGGCTCACGCCTGTAATCCCAGCACTTTGGGAGGCCAATGTGGGTGGATCACCTGAGGCCAGGAGTTGGAGACCAGCTTGGCCAACATGGTAAGACCCTGTCTCTACTAAAAATACAAAAATTAGCCAAACGTGGTGGTGCGTGCCTGTAATCCCAACTACTTAAGAGGTTGAGGCAGGAGAATCTCTTAAATTCAGGAAGCAGAGGTTACAGTGAGCCGAGATTGCACTACTGCACTCCAGCCTGGGTGACAGAGTGAGACTCCTTCTCAAAAAAACAAAACAAAACAAACAGACAAACAAGATCATCTCCCAAATAAACTACTTGTATCAAATTACTAATTCAGGGTATGCCACTGGAGAACCCACTTAAAGCAGTATGATAATTAAGAGCAGGAACTCAGTGACCAAGGTGAGTCAGTTCAGAACCCAATTCTAACATACATTAGCTATTGATGGTGGTAAGTTGCTTAATGTCCCTCCATTTCAGTTCGCTCATGTGTAAAATATGAATAAATGGACCTACCTCACTGGATTCTTGTAAGTTTAAATTAATTAACATGTGTAAAGTGTTTAAAACAGTTTCAGACACATAGCAGAGTAAATGTGTTCTGTAAATATACAAACAAACAAACCTGTTTTAAATAATAAAGAGAATTTATTGCCTAAGGTAACTGGAAAATTCTAGTTGTTATCACTGGAATTCAGGAATGGCTTGATCAGGGCTTCGACTCCATTTTGGAACTGTTCTTTCAACTCTGCCCTCCCCCATGGGTTGGCTTCATACTTGGACTGGATTCTTTCTGGTAAGAAAAAGTAGGGGCTAGGTGTGCACAGTGGCTCACACCTGTAATCCCAGCATTTTGGGAGGCAGAGACAGGTGGATCACCTAAGGTCAGAAGTTCGAGACTAGCTTGACCAACATGGTGAAACCCCATCTCTACTAAATATACAAAAATTAGCCAGTGTGGTGGTGGACGCCTGTAATCACAGCTCCTCAGGAGGCTGAGGCAGGAGAATCACTTAAACCCAGGAGGCAGAGGTTGCAGTGAGCCAAGATTGTACCATTGCACTCCAGCCTGGGTGGCAAGAGCAAGACTCCATTTCAAAAAAAAAAAAAAAAAAGAAAGAAAAAGTAGGGGCAGGGCTGGCCTCATTGCTCATGCCTGTAATCCCAGCACTTTGGAAGGTTGAGGCAGGCAGGTCACGTGAGATCAGGAGTTCGAGACCAGCATGGCCAAGATGGCAAAAACCTGTTTCTACTAAAAACACAAAAATTAGCTGGGCAGTGGCTGGTGTCTGTAATCCCAGCTACTTGGGAGGTCCAGGCAGGAGAATTGCTTGAACCCAGAAGATGGAGAATGCAGTGAGCCGAGATAGCACCACTGCACTCCAGCATGGGCAACAGATACTCCATCTCAAAAAAAAAAAAAAAAAAGGCCGGGCGTGGTGGGTCACGCCTGTAATCTCAGCACTTTGGGAGACAGAGGTGGATGGATCATTTGAGGTCAGGAGTTTGAGACCAGCCTGGCCAACATGGTGAATCCCCATCTCTACTAAAAAATGCGAAAATTGGCCGGGCGCTGTGGTTCATGCCTGTAATCCCAGCACTTTGGGAGGCTGAGGTGGGCGGATCACGAGGTCAGGAGATTGAGACTATCCTGTCCAACACGGTGAAACCCTGTCTCTACTAAAAATACAAAAAATAAGCTGGGCATGGTGGCGGGCGCCTGTATTCCCAGCTACTTGGGAGGCTGAGGCAGGAGAATGGTGTGAACCCGGGACGTGGAGCTTGCAGTGAGCCAAGATTCCACCACTGCACTCCAGCCTGGGAGACAGAGTGAGACTCCATCTCAAAAAAAAAAAAAAAAAAAATTCTTAAAAGCTCAATAAGGAGATAACAAAAAAAACAAACCTTAAAAAATTCATGTGGTAGTTGAATAATGGCCTCCCAAAGATGTCCACCCAATAATGGCCTCCCAAAGATGTTCCTAATACCCGGAACCTGTGAATATGTTACCTTATATGGCAAAAGGGGTTGTGCAGATGTGATTCAATTACAGATCTTAAAATAAGAGGAGTATCCTGGATAATTCAAGTGGGCTCATGTTAAGAACAGGGTTCCTGAACAGATGAAGAGGAAGGAGAGGAGTCAGAGGGGGAGATGGGATGATGGAACCACAGATTAGAGTGATACGATAGCCGGTCTTGAAGGCTGAGGACGTCACCACAAGTCAGAGAGTATAAGTGGCCTCTAAAAGCTGGAAAAGGCAAAGAAATGATTTCCCTCTAGAGCTTCAAAAGGAATGCAGTCCTACCAACACATTCGTTTTAGCCCAGTGAAACTCATTTTGCACTTCCAATCACCAGAATGATAAAATGATAATTTGTGTTGTTTGTGTGTGTGTTTTGCTTGTTTGTTTTGAGACAAGATCTCACTCTGTCGCCTAGCTGGAGTGCAGTGGTGTGATCATGACTCACTGTGGCCTCAACCCCCTAGGCTCAGACGATCCTACCACCTCAGCCTCCTAAGTAGCTGAGATTACAGGTATGTACCACCATGCCCATGTAATTTTGAAAATTTTTTGTGGAGATGGGGTCTTGCTATGTTGCCCAGACTGGTCTTGAACTTCTGGACTCAAGTGATCCTTCCACCTCAGCCTCGTTTGTGTTTTAAAGATTAGGCCAGGTGCGGTGGCTCACACTGGTAATCCCAGCACTTTGGGAGGCTGAGGTGGATGATCACTTGAGGTCAAGAGTTAAAGACCAGCCTGGCCAACATGGTGAAACCCCGTCTCTACTAAAATACAAAAAACACTTTGGGAAGCTGAGGCGGGTGGATTACCTGAGGTCAGGATTTCAAGACCAGCATGGGCAACACGTGAAACCTCATCTCTACTAAAAATACAAAAATTAGCCAGGTGTGGTGGCATGCGCCTGTAGTCCCAGCTACTCGGGAGACTGAGGCAGGAGAACCCATGAGGCAGAGGTTGCAGTGAGCCGAGATGGTGCCACTGCACTCAACCTGGGCCACACAGCGAGACTCTGTCTCCAAAAAAAAAAAAAAAAAGATTATAAAGATTATTTTAATTTTTTACATCGACTAAATTTAACACCTGTTACACAAAATATACAACACAATATTTTGGAGTGTTTTATAAAATAAGTATAATTGTTAGAATGGCATTCCAGCTCACAATACCCTACAGGTGTGGTGATCCAGCAACAGAATACTGCCTCGATTGGAATGACTGCTGTAACCTCTTTCATTAACCTGAAGCCTAGCCAGATAATCCGACTTCCCTCTCCTCTAGTTCACACCCCAGGCTCCATGACCCACTGTATACATTTCCTATTGCTGGTGTAAGAAGTTACCATGAACTTGGTGGCTTAAAATAATGCAGTTTACATTACTTACAGTTTTTGATGTCAGAAATCAGAAATGGGTCTCACTGGACTAAAATCAAGGTGTAAGCTACGCAGCATTTATTCTGGAGGCTCTAGGGAAGAATCCTTTCTTTTTTTTTTTTTTTTTTTGCCTATTACAGCTTCTAGAGGCCACCGGCATTCCTTGGCTTGTGGTCCCTTCCTCCCTTTTCAGACTCAGCAAAGGCAAGTATTGTCCTCCTCATGTTGCGTCGCTCTGACTTCCTCTTCTCCCTCTCCCTTCCACTTTTATTTTTATTTATTTATTTATTTATTTATTTATTTGAGATGGAACCTCGCTCTGTTGCCCAGGCTGGAGTGCAATGACGTGATCTCAGCTCACTGCAACCTCCACCTCCTGGGTTTGAGTGAGTCTCCTACCTCAGCCTCCTGAGTAGCTGGGACTATAGGTGCCCACCACCACACCTGGCTAATTTTTTGTATTTTTAGTAGAGACGGGGTTTCACCGTGTTAGCCAGGATGGTCTTGATCTTCTGACTTTGTGATCTGCCCGCCTAGGCCTCCCAAAGCGGTGGGATTACAGGCATGAGCCACCGAGCCTGGCCCTCCCTTCCACTTTTAAGAAATCTTATGATTGCATTGGGTCTACCCAGATAATGCAATGTACTCCCTGTCATTTAAAAGTCAGTAGAGGTTGGGCCCACTGGCTCACGCCTGTAATCTCAACACTTTGGGAGGCTGAGGTGGGTGGATCACTTGAGCCCAGGAGTTTGAGACCACCAGCCTGGGCAACATGGGAAAACCTCGACTCTACAAAAAATACAAAAATTAGCTGCGTGTGGTGGCACGCATCTGTAGTCCTAGCTACTCAGGAGGTTAAGGCAGGAGGGGAAGGTAGAGGCTACAGTTAGCCAAGGTTGCGCCACTGCACTCCAGCCTGGGTGATACAGCAAGACTCTGTCAAGAAAGAAAAGAAAAGAAAAGAAAAGAGGGAAGGGAAGGGAAGGGGAGGGGAGGGAAGGGAAAAGGAAGGGGTCAGTTGATTAATAAACTTAATTTTTTTTTTTTGAGACAGAGTGGCAAGATCTCAGCTCACTGCAACCTCTGCCTTCTGGGTTTAAGCAATCTCGTGCCTCAGCCTCCCAAGTAGCTGGGATTACAGGTGCCCACCACCACGTCTGGTTAATTTCTGTATTTTTAGTAAAGATGGGGTTTCACCATGTTGGCCAGGCTGGTCTCGAACTCCTGACCTCAGGTGATCCACCTGCCTCAGCCTCCCAAAGTGCTGGGATTACAGGCGTGAGCCACCATGTCCAGTCCAAACTTAATTCTATTTCCAACTTTAATTCCTCTTTGCATATGAGATGACATATTTACAATTTCCAGGGATTCAGATGTGGACAGCACAGGGGGCCCATTTCTCTGCCCACCACATCCACATACATTGATTTCTCTGGAGTCATTTTACTTGGATAAAGGAATGACAATTAGTATATTCTACTCATTGAATACATTTGTCTTTTGGGACACTGCTAGCTTTCTCTTTAAGAAAGTGCAGAGTAGCAAACACAAAAGTGAGCTGAGGGATGGCAGAAAAAATGGATTTATTCACCGATGTAGCAGAAGATTTTGGCTCCAAAGAGATTTCAACTCGGTTTGCTAATGCAATGCTTAATAATACTTCAGAGCAGCCGGGCGCAGTGGCTCACATCCGTAGTCCCAGCACTTTGGGAGGCCAAGGTGGGCGGATCACCTGAGGTCAGGAGTTCGAGACCAGCCTGGCCAACATGGTGAAACCTCATCTCTACTAAAAATACAAAAATCAGCCGGGCATGGTGGCAGGTGCCTGTAATCCCAGCTGCTTGGGAGGCTGAGGCAGGAAAATTGCTTGACCCTGGGAGTCGGATGTTACAGTGAGCTGAGGCTGCAAGAGCGAGACTCCGTCTCAAAAAAAAAGAGAAAAACCCCATAGGCATCTGATATGCAAAATTAAAATGTTCACATCAAATATGTGTGAGTGTTTCATATGAACTGATCTTAGCACATTGTAATTATCTATTTTGGAAATTTCAATTGCTGCATGTGGGTAGCTCACATTGGCTGTCTTAATCGGTCAATTCAATATCACATCACAATGCAAGATACCCACCGTTGTCTTCTCTTTCTCCTTGGTTATGTGTGTGACTGATAATTTCCCACAGGTTCTGTGTATCATCCTAACATTACGGGACCATAACATTAACCTATATTTAATGAACACATCTAAACTCAAACCAATAATTTATCATCGTAGTAAAAATATACAACCAAAATGATGAGATGGCTTTCCCAGGGAAAAGCGCTGCATGCACAATCATTCTCTAGGCGACTTCATATTTCTTTAGTGCAATTCTCTGGGAACAATGAGAGTGCTCTCTCTTCGCTCTTCCTCTAGTACCTACTTTTCACGTGCAAAGGTATAGATTCTATTGGGAAATAATGCCTAAGACCAC
This sequence comes from Pongo abelii, assembly GCF_028885655.2. NCBI lineage: Eukaryota > Metazoa > Chordata > Mammalia > Primates > Hominidae > Pongo > Pongo abelii. The sequence goes on along the minus strand of NC_072004.2, from coordinate 17,886,594 downwards.
CAGCCCCTTGATGGTTTGCTCATAACACTATAAATGAAACTGTTTTCCAAATAATATTAACATCCATCTTTGTCTATCACCATTGCACCAATGTTTGTGTTATCCTATAAAATTTAAAAGGCCTAGAAGGATGTTTTTGCTTTTTGCAATATAAAAAATGGCCTAGGCCAGGCGCAGTGGCTTACGCCTGTAAACCTAGCGCTTTGGGAGGCCGAGGCGGGCGGATCACGAGGTCAGGAGATCGAGACCATCCTCGCTAACACGGTGAAACCCCATCTCTCCTAAAAATACAAAAAAATTAGCCAGGCGTGGTGACGGGTGCCTGTAGTCCCACCTACTTGCTACTTGGGAGGCTGAGGCAAGAGAATGGCATGAACCTGGGAGGCAGAGCTTGCGGTGAGCCGAGATCGTGCCACTGCACTCCAGCCTGGGCAACAGAGCAAGACTCCGTTTCAAAAAAAAAAAAAAAAAAAAAAAGGCCTAACACAGACATAGATGATATAGACATGAATAGATAAGAGTTTGTATTTTGAAATTTGTTTCTCTAAGGGACTTATTTCACTTCAAATTTGAAATTATACTGGTTTTATTTATTTTTTATAATGTGGCACACAAATAAACCACATTTCCTACTTCCCTTGTAGTGAAGTTGCAGTCATGTGACCGTGTTTTAGCACAGAATGTGAGCAGAAGTAATTCACATTGCATTGAGGCTTGGCTTATAAAAACCTCCCATTCACAATCTCCCATCAGATCCTTATTTTTAAATACTAGCTATAAAGGATATTTTGGAAGTAGTGAAGGAAACTTGAAAAGGGACTGACTATTAAATGATATGGAATTTTAAAATTTTCTTACATGCAGTAATGTCTTTTTGGTTATGTAGCGTATCCTTATTTTTAGGAAATGCATTAAAACCCACTCCTGTGGTCTTACGGTAACCTTTGACCTCTAGGCAAAAGATTATTGCAAGACCACAGGAGTGGGTTTTAGGTGAGGACTGACAAACTCACAATAAACAATCCAGCACTAATGTTCTTAGAAGGATACGGAACAGGAAGCATAGCAGCAGCTTCTTAGAAAATTTGGACCCTCGGCCGGGGAGTGGTGATTCACATCTGTAATCCTAGCACTTTGGGAGGCTGAGGCAGGTGGATCACTTGAGGCCAGGAGTTTGAGACCAGCCTGGCCAATATGGGGAAACTAAAAATACAGGCGGAATGAACTGGCCAGTAAACCATATAGGAAATAAAAGCAAAAGATGGATTTCTTTTGCTTTTACTACTAAAAATACAGAAATACAAAAAAGTCTCTACTAAAAATACAAAAATTAGTCCAGACGTGGTGGCTCACGCCAGTAATATCAGCACTTTGGGACGCCAAGGCAGGCGAATCACCTGAGGTCAGGAGTTCGAGACCAGCCTGACCAACATGGAGAAACCCTGTCTCTACTAAAAATATAAAATTAACTGGGCGTGATGGCGCATACCTGTAATCCCAGCTACTTGGGAGGCTGAGGCAGGAGAATCACTTGAACCTGGGAGGCGGAGGTTGCAGTGAGCTGAGATCACGTCATTGCACTCCGGCCTGGGCAACAAGAGCAAGCGAATCTCCTTCTCAAAAAAAAAAAAAATTAGCCAGGCAGGCCGGGTGCGGTGGCTTACACCTGTAATCCCAGCACTTTGGGAGGCCGAGGTGGGCAGATCACAAGGTCAGGAGTTTGAGACCAGCCTGACCAACATGGTGAAACCCCATCTCTACTCAAAATATAAAATTAGCCAGGCATAGTGGCAGGCACCTGTAATCCCAGCTACTCAGGAGGCTGAGGCAGGAGAATTGCTTGAACCTCAGAGGCGGAGGTTGCAGTGAGCCGAGATCATGCCACTGCATGCCAGCCTGGGCGACAGAGCGAGAATCTATCTCAAAAAAAAAAAAAAAAAAATTAGCAGGGCATAGTGGTGTATGCCTGTAATCCCAGCTACTTGGGAGGCTGAGGCAGGACAATTGCTTGAACCCAGGACATGGAGGTTGCAGTGAGCTGAGATCACGACACTGCACTCCAGCTTGGGCAACAGAGCGAGACCCTGTCTCAAAAAACAAAAAACAAAAAAACTCGGACCCTCAATACACAGCTTTAGACATCCTTAATCACTGCCTCTGGAGCAGAGTCTAGTTGTAGGTAATATCAGCAAAGGGAAGCCAGCGGGTCTGGGGTCACTCAGCTTCAATCCCCTGCTTGCCAAGCAGGTCTGTAAAGGTAAACAGTTGGCTCCCATTCTTCAGTAGAACTATACTCCATAAACTATGAGTTATACCACCACTAACCCTGAAAGCCAAGAACAGCAGGCCAAGGGGCATTCTTGGGCTGGTTTAACACCACACCACAGATCCTGCAGGAGCCCCATCTAAATTCAGAGCCAAAATCAAATCTTGAGGTTGAAGGAGGTATTTACAGTCCAGCCGTGAAAGCGTTCCCTCTAGTCATGATGTCTGCAACTTATTTTGAAGTGGTTTAACCAAAAAGGTAAGTAAGTAATGCTGATGACTGTTTAATCTAGGAGGTGGGAAAGTGAATGTTTATTGAACTATTCTTCCAACCTTTGTGTTTGAAATTTTTCATTATAGGAAATTGAAGAAAAAATCTGAAATGGAGAAATCCATCTTTTGCTTTTATTTCCTATATGGTTTACTGGCTAGTTCATTCCACCTGTTTAAATCTACCTGCCTTCAGGCCAGGCGCGGTGGCTCATGCCTGTAATCCCAACACTTTGGGAGGCAGAGGTGGATGGATCACCTGAGGTCAGGAGTTCCAGACCAGCCTGGCTAACATGGCAAAACCACGTCTCTACTAAAACAAAACAAAACAAAACAAAACAAAACAACAAAAATGAGCCGGGCGTGGTGATGGGCACCTGTAATCCCAACTATTTGGGAGGCTGAGGCAGGAGAATTGCTTGAACCCAGGAGGCAGAGATTGCAGTGAGCCGAGATCGCGCCACTGCACTCCAGCCTGGGCGACAGAACGAGATTCTGTTTAAAAAAAAAAAAAAATCTGCCTGCCTTCAAATCAAAATACAAATTCCTACTGTTCCATGCAGCCCTCCCTGCTTGATCCATCTCTCCTTCCAATCAAGTGCTTGTTCTTCTGGAAGCACATGCCATCTGACACTCTGGTAGCTTCCTTCAATTGCAGGATAAGAAAAAGAATCAACACAAACTGCCTTAAGCCAAAAAGGGGAAAGGAAAAGAGAAAGGAGAAAGGTGAAAGGAGGAGGAGAAGAAGGAGGAGGAGGAGGCAGTGGAGGAGGAGGAGGAAGAAGTGGAGAGGAAGGAGGAAGAAGGATGGAGAGAGGAGAGGACGAGGGGAACTTTTTTTTTACATTACCAAATAGTTCTGGATTCAGTTCAGGCAAGTATTGATCCAGAGATCAAAGGATGAGACCAGGCTCCTTTTTTTTTTTTGAGGCGGAGTCTCGCTCTGTCGCCCAGGCTGGAGTGCAGTGGCGCGATCTCGGCTCACTGAAAGCTCCGCCTCCCGGGTTCACGCCATTCTCCTGCCTCAGCCTCCCGAGTAGCTGGGACTACAGGCGCCCGCTATCACGCCCGGCTAATTTTTTTGTATTTTTAGTAGAGGCGGGGTTTCACCGTGTTAGCCAGGATAGTCTCGATCTCCTGACCTCGTGATCCGCCTGCCTCGGCCTCCCAAAGTGCTGGGATTACAGGCGTGAGCCACCGCGCCTGGCTTTTTTTTTTCCCCCTTGAGACGGAGTCTCTCTTTGTTGTCCCGGTTGGGGTGCAGTGGTGTGATATCGGCTTACCACAACCTCCGCCTCCTGGGTTCAAGTGATTCTCCTGCCTCAGCCTCTCAAGTAGCTGGGACTACAGGCGCGCGCCACCATGCCGGGCTAATTTTTGTATTTTTAGTAGAGACAGGGTTTCACTATGTTGGCCAGGCTGGTCTCGAACTCCTGACCTCGTGATCCACCTGCCCCAGTCTCCCAAAGTGGTGGGATTACAGGCGTGAGCCACCGCGCCCGGCCCAGGCTCCCATTTTCTCTCTCCATCCTTGGCTATTTTTCCTCTGTGTTGCTTCCATTTACAGACAACTCATTAGATGGTGGCCGCCAGCTTCTGGAGCTGTCTCCTTCCAGGACATTTGACAGCCTTTTTCCTAGCATTCTCAGGAAAAATCCCAGGGCTCACTGTGATTGGACAGGCTCAGTCACATGCCCACCCTTGAACCAATCACTTAGCCAGGGAATGTCAGCACTGATTGGCCTGTTCGGAGTCACAGGCTCTATACCCCATCCAGGGTGGAGTCAGCATGGGTAGAGACCCTGGGCAGGGAAGAGGGATCCGGGTGTGGCTGGACTTTGAAGGGTGGGATTTGGGACGATTGTGAGAGATGATAACCAGAGGGAGGTGACTTGGTTGGTGACCTCTTCCCAATCCACTTTGAGGAACATCCGGGTCTAACTTGATTCTGAGGACTGTTCGTATTCCGTATTCTGAAGTCCCCAAAAGTGATTGGTACTGAAAGGGCTAGGCTGATTGGCTGCATTTATCTTCTCGCCAAAGGCATTAATTAACCTCGGTCCCTCACCTCAAGCTTAGCACAGCAGGTGTGTGGAGCCAGCCCTAGATAGGTGTTGTAGTTCACGGAGTGACCACCGGGAGGAGCCGGAGAAGCGAGAAACTCGTCTTCATTGTACATTTTAAAAACTGTTGAACTATAACACCAACAGTATATGGAAAAGCGAATCTTAAATGTTCGTTCTGTGAATTTTCTTTTTTTCCTTCTTACTTTTTTTGAAACAAGGTCTTGTTCTGTTGTCCAGCTTGGAGTGTGCAGTGGCGTGATTATGGCTCATTGCAGCCTGGACCTCCTGGGCTCAAGTGATCCTCCTGCCTCAGCCTCCCAAAGTACTGGAATTACAGATGTGAGCTACTATGCCCTGCCTTGTATTGTTTCTTTTTATTGCTTTTTTTTTCTCCGAAATATTTTCCACCCTCAGTTGGTTGAATCCACAGATGTGGAACCCTCAGATACAGCCATGTTCTGAGATATGTGCTGTTAGGCAATTTCTTCATTGTGCAAACATCACAAACCTAAATGGTATAACCTACTACAGACCTATGCTGTACTGTATAGCCTATTGCTCCTAGGCTACAAAGTAATACAGCTTGTTGCTATTCTGAATACTGTAGGCAAGTGTAATGTAATGCTAAATATTTGTGTATCTAAACATAACTAAAAATGGAAAGGGTACAGTAAAAATATGGGTATCACAGCCAGACGTGGTGGCTCATGCCCGTAATCCCAGCACTTTGAGAGGCTAAGGTTGGAGGACTACTTGAGCCAAGGGGTTCAAGACCAGCCTGGGCAACACAGGGAGACCCCATCTCTACAAAAAATTTTAAAAGTAAGCGAATGTGGTGGCACTTACCTGTGGTCCCAGCTACTCAGGAGGCTGAGGTGAGAGGATCGTTTCAGCCCAGGGGGGTTCCGCCTGCCTCGGCCTCCCAAACTGCTGAGATTACAGGCATGAGCCACTGTGCCCGGCCCAGGCTTGACTTTTTTTAACAGCTTTATTAAGGTGTAATTTACATAGAATAAAATTCACCTGTTTTTATATATAGACTTCAATAATGTTTAGTAAATTTAAAGAGTTGTGCAACCACCACCACTATCCAATTTTAGAACATTACCGTGACCGCAAAAAGATTTCTTGTGCTCATTTTAGATTTGTTTTAATCTCATTTTCTTCAATAGCCTTTGGACACTTTGTGCCAGGCACTTTGGTAAGCAATATGAGTGATTTTAAAAATCCATAAGACCTGGCTGGGCGTGGTGGCTGACGTCTTTGGGAGACTGAGGTGGGCAGATCACTTGAGGTCAAGAGTTCAAGACCAACCTGGCCAAGATGGTGAAACCCCATCCTGCTAAAAATACAAAAAATTAGCCGGGCATGGTGGTGTGCGCCTGTAATCCCAGCTACTCAGAAGGCTGAGGCACAAGAATTACTTGAGCCTGGGAGGCAGAGGTTGCAGTGACCTGAGATCACACCACTGCACTCCAGCCAGGGTGACAGCAAGATTCCGTCTCAAAAAAATAAAATAAAAATCCATAAGACCTATCCTTGCAATCTAGAGGGGAGACAGACAAGTGACTGGATCATTGTGAGTCAGGGGAGGCACAGAAAAATGTTGCCTGTTTGGTGAACCAGAAAGAGCTCATCGTTTCCGAAGCTTTAACGGCAAACAGTGGTTGGAGGAACGTGAAAGTGGAGAGGCTGGAAGGGTGGTCAGGATGGGCCTTAAATGCCAAGCTAAGCTCTGACCAGGTAGTGTCTGGGAAAAGCAGAATTCCTTTCATAGAAGGACAGCGAAAGACAAGTCTGCCTCTCTCACTGGACTGAGCACTCTTAAGGACTAGAGTCTTAGCCATCTTCTTTACTACTAAAGTCTCCAGTGTTTGGTACAGTGTCTAGCACACAGGAGGCGCTTGCATTAACTCTCTAGAGCGGCTGTAACAAAGTCCCACAAACTAGGTGGCTTAAAAGAAAAGAAATTAGCCTGGGTGCGGTGGCTTACGCCTGTAATCCCAACAATTTGGGAGCCCAAGGCGGGCGGATCACCTGAGGTCAGGAGTTTGAGACCAGCCTGACCAACATGGAGAAACACCGTCTCTACTAAAAATATAAAACTAGCTGGTCATGATGGTGCATGCCGGTAATCCCAGCTACTCAGGAGGCTGAGGCAGGAGAATCGCCTGAACCTGGGAGGCAGAGGTTGTGGTAAGCCAAGATGGCACCATTGCACTCCAGCCTGGGCAACAAAAGCGAAACTCCATCTCAAAAAACAAAACAAAACAAAACAAAACAAAACAAAACAGAAATTAGGCTGGGCGTGGTGATTTGCGCCTATAATCCCAGCACTTTGGGAGGCTGAGGTGGGTGGATCACCTGAGGTCGGGAGTTTGAGACCAGCCTGACCAACATGGAGAAACCCCGTCTCTACTAAAAATACAGAATTAGCCGGGCGTGGTGGTGCATGCCTGTAATCCCAGCTACTCGGGAGGTTGAGGCAGGAGAATCACTTGAACCCAGGAGGTAGAGGTTGTGGTGAGCTGAGATGGCGCCATTGCACTCCAGCCTGGGCAACAAGAGCGAAACTCCATCTCAAAAGAAAAAAATAAATAAGTAAAATAAAAGGTATTTGTTGAAAACCCACAGTTATTATCATACTCCCCCTAAGATCAGGAACAAGACACAGAGGTTCACTTTTACCACTGCTAGTCAACATCTTATTAGAAGTTGTAGCCAAAGCCTTTAGGTAAGAAAAAGCGATGAGAGGCACCAAATTGGGAAAGAAGAAATAAAACTATCTCTATAAATATAGAAAATCCCAAAGAATACAGACACAAAAATTACTAGAGCTAATAAGCAAATTCAGCAAAGTTTCAGGACACAAGATCAACTCACCAAAACCAGTTGTGGGTCTTCTTATTTTTTATTTATTGATTTTTTTTTGAAGACTTTTGCTCTTGTTGCCCAGGCTGGAGTACAGATTCTCCTGCCTCAGCCTCCCGGGTAGCTGGGATTACAGGCACCCACTACTACGCACGGCTAATGTTTGTATTTTTAGTACAGACGGGATTTCACCATGTTGACCAGGCTGGTCTCGAACTCCTGACCTCAGATGATCCGCCCACCTCAGCCTCCTAAAGTGCTGGGATTACAGACATGAGCCACTGCACCCGGTCCAATTATGTTTTTATACACTAGCAAGGAACAATTCAAAAATGTAATTAAGAAAACAGCTGGAGCCAGGCACAATGGCTCACTCCTGTAATCCCAGCACTTTGGGAGGCCGAGGTGGGCGGATCACCTGAGGTCAGGAGTTCGAGACCAGCTTGGCCAATACAGTGAAAACCCATCTCTAGCTGGGCGTGGTGGCACGCGCCTGTAGTCGCAGCACTTTGGTAGGCTGAGGCGGGCTGATCACGAGGTCAAGAAATCAAGACCATCCTGACTTAACATGGAGAAACCCTGTCTCTACTAAAAATACAAAAAACATTAGCTGGGCATGGTGGCGGGCACCTGTAGTCCCAGCTACTTGGGAGGCTGAGACAGGAGAATGGTGTGAACCCGAGAGGTGGAGCTGGCAGTGAGCCGAGATCGTGCCACTGCACTCCAGCCTGGGCGACAGAAGGAGACTCCGTCTCCAAAAAAAAAAGAAAAAAAAAAGTTTATATCCAAAGACATGCATATAAATTTCCATAGCAGCTTTATTGGTAATAGTCAAAACCCAGAAACAACATAAATCCAACAGGTAACGTTGGATAAACAAATTAGGATGTAGCTAAAACAATTGAATATAATAATAAGTATTACTATAGTTATGTATTTATTTAGCTTTTGGGGTACAAGTGGTTTTAGGTTATGTAGATGAGTTGAATAGTGGTGGAGTCTGAGATTTTAGTGCAGCTGTCACCCAAGGATTGTGCATTGTACCCAATATGTAGTTTTTTATCTTTCACCCTCCTCCCACCCTCCCCCGTCTGAGCCTCCAATGTCCATTATACCACTCTGTGTGCCTTTGCACCCCCCCAGCCTACCTTCCACTTATAAGAGAGAATATATGGTATTTGGTTTTCCACTCCTGAGCTACTTCACTTAGACAGTGGCCTCCAGTTCCAGCCAAGTTGTTGCAAAAAACATTTCGGCCCGGGCGTGGTGGCTCACATCTGTAATCCCAGCACTTCGGGAGGCTGAGGTGGGTGGATCACCTGAGGTCAGGAGTTTGAGACCAGCCTGACCAGTATGGTGAAACCCTGTCTCTACTAAAAATACAAAAATTAGCTGGGTGCGGTGGTGTGCGCCTGTAGTCCCAGCTACTCTGGAGGCTGAGATAGGAGAATTGCTTCAACCCAGGCAGCAGAGGTTGCAGTGACCTGAGATCGTGCCACTGCACTCCAGCCTGGGTGACAGAGCAAGATTTTGTCTCAAAACAAAAATAAAAATAAAAAAAACCTACACATTATTTCATTCTTTTTTATGGCTGAGTAGTATTCCATGGTGTATATATACCACATTTTCTTTATTGAAGATGACAATGGACATTTATTTATTGAAAATCAATTGATGGGCACTTAGACTGGTTCCATATCTTTGCAATTGTGAATTGTGCTGTGATAAACATATGCATGCAGGTTTCCTTTTGATATAACGACTTATTTTCTTTTGGGTAGACAACCAGTAGTGGGATTGCTGGATTGAATGGTAGATCTACCTTTAGTTCTTTGAGAAATCTCCATACTGTTTTCCATAGAGGAATATTATTTAGCAATGAAAGCAATGAACTACTGATACATGCTACAACATAGCTGAATCTCAAAATATGCTAAATGAAAGCAGACAAAAGGGCAGGTGCGGTGGCTCATGCCTATAATCCAGGACTTTAGGAGGCCAAGGCGGGCAGATCGCTTGAGGTTAGGAGCTCAAGACCAGCCTGGCCAACATGGTGAAACCCCGTCTCTACTAAAAATACAAAAAATTAGGCGGGTGTGGTGGCACACGCCTGTAATCCCAGCTCCTCAGGAGGCTGAGGCAGGAGAATCGCTTGAATGCAGGAGACGGAGGTTCTAGTGATCCAAGATTGCACCACCGCACTCCAGCCTGGGCAACAGAGCAAGACTCCATCTCAAAAAAAAAAAAAAAAAAAAAAGGCGGGGGTGCCGAGCGTGATGGCTCACACCTGTAATCCCAGGACTTTGGGAGGCCGAGGTGGGTGGATCACATGCGGTCAGGAGTTCGAGACCAACCTGGCCAACACGGGGAAACCGTCTTCACTAAACATACAAAAATTAGCTGGGTGTGGTGTGCATACCTGTAGTCCCAGCTACTTGTGGGGCTGAGGCAGGAGAATCGCTTGAACCCGGGAGGCGGAGGTTGCAGTGGGCTGAGATCGTGCCACTGCACTCTAGCCTGGGTGACAGAGTGAGACTCCATCTCAAAAAACAAAACAAAACAAAACAAAACAAAGCAGACAAAAAAGAGGACATATGGTATGATTCCCTTGGTATAGAATTACAGAAAATATAACTAATATACAGTGACAGAGTGCAGATCAGTAGCTGCCTGGGAATGGGGTGTGGGGCAAAGAGCAGAGGGAGGAATTAAAAAGGAGCATGAGGAAACTTGGGGATGATGTATATGCTCATTATCTTACTGGTGCTGTTTCATGGGTGATACAAATGTCAAAACTTATCAAACTGTACACTGTAAATATGTACAGTTTATTATATATCAACTATACCCCAGTAAAGCTTTTTTTTATTAAAAAAAAAATGGGCAGAAGGTCTGACAGGCACCAAAGAAATACAGATGGCAAGGCCGGGCACGGTGGCTCATGCCTGTAATCCCAGTACTTTGAAAGGCCAAGGTGGGCAGATCACAAGGTCAGGAATTCAAGACCAGCCTGGCCAACATGGTGAAACCCCGTCTCTACTAAAAATACAAAAATTAGCCAGGCGTGGTGGTGGGCGCCTGTAATCCCAGCTACTTGGGAGGCTGAGGCTCGAGAATTGCTTGAACCTGGGAGGTGGAGGTTACAGTGAGCCAAGATCGTGCCATTGCACTCCAGCCTGCGGGACAGAGCGACTCCATCTCAAAAAAAAAAAAAAAGGTAAAGGTATATTTTATGTCTTCCCCCCTAAAAAAATGTTTTTAAGAGTCAAGATCTCACTCTGTCTCCCAGGCTGGGGTGCAGTGGGGCAATCAAAGCTCACTGCAGCTTTGGACTCAGCCAGCTTCCCTGGCTTAAGTGATCATCCTGTTCACCCTCCCGCGTAGCTGGGACTACAGACAGTGCCACCACGCCCAGCTCATTTTTTATTTTTTATTTTTTTTCCCCTTGGTAGAGACGGGATTCTGCTATATTGCCTAGGCTGGTCTCGAACTCACAGAGCGAGACTCCGTTTCAAAAAAAAAAAAAAAAAAAAGGAAAAAGCTAATTTAAGATTTTATTTTACAGCTGGGTGTGGTGGCTCATGCCTGTAATCCCAGCACTTTGGGAGGCTGAGGCAGGCGGATCGCCTGAGGTCGTGAGTTCAAGACCAACCTGGCCAATATGGCGAAACCCTGTCTCTACTAAAAATATAAAAATCAGCCGGGCGTGGTGGCCGACTCCTCTAATCCCAGCTACTCGGGAGGCTGAGGCAGGAGAATAACTTGAACCCAGGTGGTGGAGGTTGAAGTGAGCCAAGATCGAGCTACTGCACTCCAGCCTGGGAGCAAGACTCGCGTCTCAAAAAAAAAAAAAATTTATTTTACTAAAGAAACATAAAAGAAATAAGCATAGCACCCAAGAGTAATTAGAATACTAAATTGCTTTCCTTTGTAACTCTCTTCCCTACCCCCGCCCCCGCCCCCGGCTCTTGTTGCCCAGGCTTCAGTGCAGTGGCGTGATCTCGGCTTACTGCAACAACCTCCACCTCCCGGGTTCAAGCGATTCTCCTTCCTCAGCCTCCCAGGTAGATGGGACTACAGGCCCATACCACCATGCCCGGCTAATTTTTTGTATTTTTAGTAGAGATGGGGTTTCACCATGTTAGTTAGGATGGTCTCGATCTCCTAACCTCGTGATCCCTCCGCCTCGGCCTCTCAAAGTGCTGGATTACAGGTGTGAGCCACCGCCCTCGGCCTGTAACTCTCTTTAAAGAAAGCCACCTATACTGTTGGCTGTATCCCATTGCTCAAAACGTAGGAACAGCAAAGCGTTTCGAATTGGGGAAACCCAGAGAGCGACCGCTATCAAATGCTACCGTATCCAAAAATAGTAAGTTTAAAAAAAACCGGGGGCAGGAGAAGTAGCGAGAAAGGGAAAAGAAAAAAATATGGAACAAGAAAGTGGGACATGTGACAGAATCCAATCTGTTAACATGACAAAACAGCAGATTCAACATCCCCAAAATGAAAGCAAAGGACCTTCGTATAAGGCAAAGAAAACCTCAAACAACACGGAAGAATCTACATACCCAGCCACGCCGCTTTCTTTCATTAAAATTTTAAAGAAAACCACTCAGACAGCGCTCTCTCTCTCATCCACCAAGAAAGAAACAAGAACGATCGCCAATAGAACCAGCTTTACACTCAAACATAACTCAACAACTCCTCCTCGTGGCTTCCAACGTTCTACACGTCCCGAAAAACTCCCCCAACAAAAAACTATACAAATGATTCCTGAAAATATAGTTTTAACTCTCTGCTCCCAGCCTCTACTGGGTCTAAATATGCCGCACACTTTGAATTGATGGCGAGATAATTTCGCTCTTTCTGATTCCATTGGGAAATAAACAGGAAAATAGACTGGCAATAACATCTTTTCGAATACTATCACTTAACAACAACTTTTAACGTTTTAAGTGGAAACGTAATTTTAAAAAATTGTTTTAATTTAAAAAGTTTAAAAAACAGGCATGCTTAATTAGCATAATACAGAATGACAGCCAATCACAACCTGAGTTTTTAAAGCGGGAAGTGTTTGCTCCTGGTGTGCTGCGCCAGCCTGTAATCCGGTAATCCCAGCGTTTTGAGAGCCCACGCCCAGGCCCAGTCGGGAGGATCCTTTGTTCTATGAGTTCGAGATCAGCCTAGGCAATCTAGCCTAGGGATCTTGCCTCTACCAAGGGAAAAAAGGAAAAAATAAATAAAAAATGAGCTGGGTGTGGTGGCACCGCCTATAGTCCCAGCTACTCCGGAGGCTGAAGCGAGATGATTGCTTGAGCCAGGGAAGCTGGCTGAGTCCGAAGCTGCAGTGCGCTTTGATCGACAGAGTGAGATCTTGACTCTTAAAATAATTTTTTTAGGGAGGATGGTATAAAATAGACATAAAATGTACCTTTTTTTTTTTGAGATGCAGTCTCACTCTGTCTCCCAGACTGGAGTTTGCAGTGGCGCGATCTCGGCTCACTGCAACCTCCACCTCCGGGGTTCAAGCAATTCTCCTGCCTCAGCCGCCCGAGCAGGTGGGACTGCAGGTGTGCACCACCACGCCTAGCTAATTTTTGTATTTTTAATAGAGACGGAGCTTAACCATGTTGGCCAGGATGGTCTCTATCTGTTGACCTCGTGATCTGCCCGCCTTGGCCTCCCAAGGTGCTGGGATTACAGGCTTGAGCCACCATGCCCGGCAAAGTGTATCATTTTAACCATTTTTCACATATACAATTCAGTGGCATTAAGTACATTCATGTAACCAATGGTAAGTAACCATCGCCATTATTTATCTCCAGAACTTTTTCGACATCCCAAACTGAAACTCTGTACCCATAAAACAAACTTCCCTTTCCTCCCTCTGCCTAGACCCTTTAACCACTACTCTACTTTCTGTCTCTATGAATTTGATTCTTGCAGTTATCTCTATAAGTGGAAACATGCAATATTGTCCTTTTGTATCTGGTTTATTTCACTTAGAATTATGTTTTCAGGCCGGGTGCGGTGGCTCACGCTTATAATCCCATTTCGGGAGGTCGAGGTGGTCAGATTACCTGAGGTTGGGAGTTCGAGACTAGCCTGACCAACATGGAGAAACTCTGTCTCTACTAAAAACACAAAATTAGCCGGGCGTGGTGGCGTATGCCTGTAATCCCAGCTACTTGGGAGGCTGAGGCAGGAGAATCACTTGAACCCGGGAGGCGGAGGTTGCGGTGAGCTGAGATCACACCACTGCACTCCAGCCTGGCAAAAGAGCGAGACTCCATGTCAAAAAAAAAAAAAAAAAAAAAAAAGAAAAAGAAAAAAAAAAAAGAAAACAGCTGGGTGTGGTGGCTCATGCCTGTAGTCTCACCACTTTGAGAGGCCTAGGCGGGTGGTTCCCTTGAGCCCAGGAGTTCAAGACCAGCCTGGGCAATGTAGTGAAACCCTCTCCCTACAAAAAACAAAACAAAACAAAACAAAAAAACCCAAAAATTAGCCGGGTGTGATGGCATGTGCCTGTAGTCCCAGCTACTCAGGAGGCTGATGTGGAAGGATCACCTGAGCCCTGGAGGTCAAGGCTGCAGTGAGCTGTCATGAATCATTGCACTCCAGCCTGAAAAAGGAGTGAAATTCTGCAACATGTTACAACATGAACTTTGAAAACATAATTCCCTTTTTTTTTTTGTGATGGAGTTTTGCTCTTGTTGCCCAGGTTGGAGTGCAATGGCACAATCTCGGCTCCGCAGCTGCTGGCCCGGGTGCTAAAGCTAAGCCCCTCACTGCCCGGGGCCGGCGGGCCGCTCCGAGTGCGGGGCCCACCGAGCAGGCGCCCACCCAGAACTCGCGCTGGCCCGCGAGCGCCACGCGCAGCCCCGGTTCCCGCCCGCGCCTTTCCCTCCTCACTTCCCCCAAGCACAGGGAGAGGGCTTCGGTCCCAGAGAGGGGCCCCCACGGCGCAGCGGCAGGCTGAAGGGCTCCCCAAGTGCGGCCAGAGCGGACGCCGAGGCGGAGAAGGCGCCGAGAGCGAGCGAGGGCTGCTGGCAGGTTGTCACCTCTCACCTTCACACCAGTTGTATGAGAGTTCCGATTCCTCCTTATTTTTGCTAACTCTTGGTGTGATCAGTCATTTTAATTTTATTCATTCTAGTCAATGTAGTGCTGTAGTGTCTCATTTTGGTTTTAATTTGCATTTTCACATTGAGTAATAAGATTGAGCATCTCTTCATGTGCCTGTTTTCCACCTGCACATCTTGTTTGCTCAAGTGTCTATTGAAACCTTTTGTCTATTGTGTTAGTTTCCTACTGCTGTTGTAACAACTTTCTACAAATTTAGTGGCTTAAAGCAGCACATATTTTATAACAATCAAGCAGTTTAGTCAGTTACCTTAATGAAAAGCTAGAAAATGGCTGGGCACAGTAGCTCACACCTGTAGCCCTAGCTACTCTGGAGGCTGAGGTGGGAGGATCATCTGAGCCTGGGAGGTCGAGGCTACAGTGAGCTGTGATCAGTCACTGCAGTCCAGCCTGGGCGACAGAGCAAGACCCTGTCTCAAAAAAAAAAAAAAAAAATTGGAAAGAGAGAGACTGGTGGGGAAAGAAAAGGAAGGAAGGAACGAGGAAGGGAGGAAAGAGTAGAACAAATAGGGGTCTGAGGTAAGTTTATACTTAGGGGGCCTCCCAAAGTATAAACTTTGAGAGCCGTCTCTACTAAAAATACAAAAATTAGCTGGGCGTGGTGGTGCATGCCTGTAATCCCAGCTACTCGGGAAACTGAGGCAGGAGAATTGCTTGAACCCTGGGGGTGGAGGTTGCAGTGAGCGGAGATCACACCTCTCCACTCCAGCTTGGGCGGCTACACGAGACTCCGTCTTAAAAAAAAAAAAAAAGAAAAACCTAGCCTCAGCCAAGACCTAGCCCAGATAGTAAATTAGCAGGGCTGGGAGTTTCTGTCATATCAGCAGTCAGATGTCTTAAAACCAGAATCTACCCACAGTATATACATCTTGTATCTTTGCCATAACCTTCTTTTCACTTTATGTTAAAAAACAGAATCCCAGCACTTTGGGAGGCTGAGGTGGGAGGATTGCTTGAGCCCAGGAGTTTGAGGCTGCAGTGAACTGTGATAGCACCATTGCACCCTGGTCTGGGTGACAGAGCGAGACCCTGTCTCCAAAAAACTGAAGAAAAACCTGTCACACTGCTGACCAATAATAGAGGCTCCCAAAGTGTAAACTGGCCTCAGATCCCTGTTTGTTATTCCCGCTACTCTGCCCACTCTGCCCCCACCCCGTTCTGAGACTGGACCATGCTATGAAGGAAGGCTCCTCAGTTACAGCCTCCCCCAGCCCGTCAGCCACGCTGCCGAGGACACGGGAAAGAATAAGAAGCCAGAGGGAGGCGGTTGCTTGCGGGAGGTTTAGTGTAAAGGAAATAGGAATGGTAATGGGAAATTGAAGAAAGCAGTTAAAAAGCCATCATTCAAGAATGACACCCCTGATGCCGCCGTGGACCGAGGCAGCTGCCAGAGTGGATATGAAAAGGCAATTAACATTTTCAGGAGTGGCCTTCTGTGGTGTAATCTTGTTGTAGTGAGATTGCAAGGAAGAGACACAAAGTTTCCAGTCATGATCACAAGAATAGTATTTCCTGCTGGAGTGATTTTTTGGTTTGTTTTTATGAACATCCTGGATTAGTTTGCAAAACATTTTGTATTTGAGGAAACCCACTCGTTTTGCCTGAAGAGTTATATTCATTCATCGTTAAATCTATAAAATTACAAATATAAATATGTGACTGATTTATACTCTTCACAAAATATTGTGTGTCTAGACCTAATTGTCATAGACTTGTTCTCTCAGAATTAGGAAGCCAAAAAAATAAGAAAAAAAAAAAAACTGGTGAAAGTCAGATAGTTCATAGTCTTTTTGAAAAACCAGTAGCCATGTGCATTTTACTTAAAATAACTTTCATTTTACTTCACCAAAGTACTCCATGGTAGGTTATGTCTTTCCCTCTCTCTCTGCCTCTCTTCTCCCCATACACACCACACACACACACACACAGACACACACACACACACACACACACACCTTTTAGATTCAAGGGGTACATGTGCAGGTTTGTTACAGTGGTATATTGCGTGATGCTGAGGTTTGGGGTACAGTTGATTCCATCACCCAGGTAGTGAGCATAGTACCCAATAGTTAGCTTTTCAGGCCCTGCCCCCTGCCCTTCCTCACCCCTTTTGGAGTCCCCAGTGTCTATTGTTCCTATCTTTGTGTCTCTGTGTACTCAATATTAAGCTCCCATTTATAAATGAGAAAGCGTGGTAAGGTTTTCTGTTCCTGCATTGGTCAGTTAGAATAATGGCCTCCACCAGGCACGGTGGCTCACGCCTGTAATCCCAGCACATTGGGAGGCCCAGGTGAGTGGATCACGAGGTCAGGAGATCAAGACCATCCTGGCCAACATAGTGAAACCCCTTTGCTACTAAAAATACAAAAAAATTAGCCAGGCGTGGTGGCGGGTGCCTGTAGTCCCAGCTACTCGGGAGGCTGAGGCAGGAAAATGGTGTGAACCTGGGAGGCGGAGCTTGCAGTGAGCCAAAATCACACCACTGCACTCCAGTCTGGGTGACACAGTGAGACTCCATCTCAAAAAAAAAAAAAAAAGAATAATGGCCTCCAGCAGTGTCCATCCTGCCATCCTGCTGCAGAGGACATGGTTTCCTTCTCTTTATGGCTGTGTAGTATTCCATGGTGCATATGTACCATATTTTCTTTATCCATTCCACCATTGATGGGCATCTAGGTTGATTCCATAATTTTGCTCTTGTGAATAATGTGATGAATATACAAATGCATGTCTGTTTTTGGTAGAATTTTCCTTTGAGTACATACCCAGTAATAAGATTGCTGGGTTAACTCTGTTTGAGTTTCTTTGAGAAATCTCGAAACTGCTTCCCACAGTGGCTGAACTAATTTACATTCCCAATAGTGTATAAGTGTTCCCTTTTCTCCACAGCCTCACCAGCAGCTGTTATTTTTTGACTTTTTAATAGTAGCCATTCTGACTGGTGTGAGATGGTATGGTATCTCAATGAAGTTTTGATTTGCATTTCTCTAATGATTAGTGATGATCAGAATTGTTTGTATGTTTGTTGGCCACTTGTATGTCCTCTTTTGAGAAGTGTCTGTTCATGTTCTTTGCCCATTTGTTAATGGGGTTGTTTTTTGCTTGTTGATTTAAGTTTAGTTTATCAATTCTGGATATTAGATACACAGTTTGCAAATATTTTCTCTCATTCTGAAAGTTGTCTGTTTACTCTATTGATAGTTTCTTTTGCTGTGCAGAAGCTCTTTAGTTTAAGTAGATCCCACTCGTCAATTTTTGGTTTTGTTGCAGTTGCTTTTGGAGACTTAGCCAAAAATTCTTTGGCAAGGCCAATGTCAAGAATGGTATTTCCTAGGTTTTATTCTATGATTTTTATATTTTGAGGTCTTCCATTTAAATCTTCAGTTAATTTTTAGGCTGGGTGTGGTGGCTCACACCTGTAATCCCAGCACTTTGGGAGACCGAGGCGGGCAGATCACGAGGTCAAGAGATCGAGACCATCCTGGCTAACATGGTGAAACCTCACCTCTACTAAAAATACAAAAAAAAAATTAGCCAGGCATGGTGGCGCACACCTGTAGTTGCAGCTACTTGGGAGGCTGAGGCAGGAGAATGGCGTGAACCTGGGAGGCAGAGCTTGCAGTGAGCCGAGATCACGCCAATGCACTCCAGCCTGGGGGACAGAGCGAGACTCCATTTCAAAAAACAAAAAAAAAAAAAAGAAAGAAAATATTTTTGTATAGCTATATAATTTGTGTGGTTTTTGGTTTGAGACAGGGTCTCACTGTCACCCAGACTAAGGGGCAGTGGCGCAATCACGGCTCACTGTAGCCTTGACCTCTTGAGCTCTAGAGATCCTCCCAGCTCACTCAGGAGGACGTCAGTCCTCCAGGCAGACATCAGGTCCCAGGTGGACCCTGAACTCAAGGTGTATACCAGACCCAAGTTGACAAGCAGGCCCCAGATGAACACCAAGGCCCTAAGTGGACAGCAGGCCCATGTTGAACACCAGACTCATGTGGACATTTGGCCACAGGTAGACACCATGCCTTAGTTAGATACATAGGCTCCAGGTGGACATTAGACCCAAGGTACACGGCCAGGCCCCAGGTGATCACCAGACCCCAGGTGGACACAAGGCCTTAGGTGAACAACAAGACCCAGTAGGCCATCAGGCCCCAGCTGGATACAGTCCCCAGGTGAACACAAGGTCCCAAAAGGGACATAGGCCCAAGGCAGACATCAGGCCCTAGGTGAACATCAGGCCTGAGGACATCTGGCCCCTGGTGAACATCAGGCACAGGTGTCCAAACAGGCCCTGGGTGGACATAATGGTGTATAGGTAAGGAGTTGACCTGTGGGGAGGGTGAGCAGTCAGCAGCCCAGTGGAGTCCTGAGTAGGTCTTACGGAAGGAGGGGGCCGAGGGGACAGAACCTTAAAGAAGCGACCTCACTTCCTTGACCTCACTTCCTTGATGACACACACGAACAGAACTTAGAACTCTGGTAACCAGGCGCCCATATCCTAGAGTCAGCCCATAACCAGCTCACTTGGTGGGAGATGCTCAAGAGAGCAAGATGTTCTTGTGTTGCTTCCCCACTTCGAGAGGTTGCTGCTTCAGGAATGGCGGGAGTGAGAGCCTTTTCTGACGATGCCGAAGAAGGCTCATCCCTCACCCCAGACGCCTGTGGCCCTTTGTAAGAAGGCGCACCCAGGTACCACAGGGCAGCCCGGGGCAGGCCCTAGCAGGCCAGGCCACACCAGAGATCCCATCGGGGCTGCATCTGCACATTGTCCCTGTCCAGGAGGAGATTCGGGAGCCCATGGAGGCACAGACACATGGTGAGGTGGCTGCAGGCTGGAAGACTTTGCAGGGGCGGTGCTTTTGGGCTGGAATTCCTTTGAATTCAGTGAGGTTGTCTCTGTGTTTGGAAATTCCAGTGGAAAGTGACTGATGCTGGTGACCCTTTCTCCTTTTTCAGCTCCTGGTCTATATGCAGAAATAGGAGCACTTGCAGCACCAGCTGTAGAGCCAGAGCTGGCATGGGAAGAGCCACCTCCAGAGACAGTGCTGGAGCTGGAGGGAGCTCCAGCCAAGGACCAGCCCAGCCAGGAGCTGCCTGAAATCATGGAACCTACTGTAGCCACTGGCCTTAACCCTGGAGCTGAAAGCATGGCTGGAGAGAGAAGCGGGAGGGAGGGGGTGACAAGCACAGCCCCAGCCAGCAGCTCCCATGCTGCCCCTAGTCCTGGGCATGGTGGCAAACATGCAGGCGGAGACCAGGGCATTCAGACTGGACTCTTCTCCCTTGCTAGAGAGAGGCTTCTCTCATTCACTAGAACCACAGCCCTGCTGCTTCAGGTCCTGTTTATTGTGCTAATGCTGGTGGGGATCTATCTGTGTGCAGGAGGTGTGCAAGAGCATTAAAAGAAGGCTGGGAAGAAGAGTTCCAGCAGCTCCTCCTGCTCTCAGACGCAATCTCCTCCTCCAGGCATGGATATGTGTCTGCAACTGGGTATCCAGGCTGTTTGCCCCTAATGTGCTGCCCCGAATGGGCTCTTAACAGGTGGGCAGGGGGTGAAGGGACCAGGAGGTGGCTCCAAAGGGTACAGCAAGCAAAGCTTTAAAAGACAGCCCTTGTGCCCCAGGCTGTTCATGCCACCACCTGCCCTAGCATTTATTAATAGTGTTAGAATTACAAGTTTATGAAATGAAATATAAATAAAGTTTGATTTCTGAAACTTCTCACCTTTTTGAACTCCCTAATATTAGATGGTGTTTTTGAGGCTATCCTGAAAATCTCTGAAAGTTGTGTCTTTTGTTGTGGTTGTTTGTGTGATTGAATTACCATCGAGTCAACTGTTATTGGAAACCTTTCAGGTATGGCTTTTAGAAGACCTTGACCCACTCTTGCCTGTTTTGACTCTCTGGTTTATTGTGGAAAGAGGGAAGATGTAGGCTCATGTCTCCGGCAGATCAATCACCTTTGGCCATCAAGGATTTGGCATCAGAGTTTCCAAGAATTATGTGTGCAAGTTGACACGCTGGTACTTTAGCTAATCTGGGTGTCAAAACAGAATGCCATAGACTAGGTAGCATAGAAAATTGATTTCTCACAGTTCTGGAGATGGTAAAATCCAAGGTCAAATGGTCAGCAGATTCCGTGTCTGCAGAGGGCTGTCTTCCTGGTTCATAGACAGCCATCTTTTTACTGTGTCTTTACATGACAGAAGGGATGAGGGAGCTCTCTGCAGTCCCTTTGATAGGGGCACCAGTTCCATTCATGAGGTCCCTGCCTTCATGAACTTAATCACCTTCCAAGGCCCCACCCCCAAATACCATCACATAGAATTCAACACATGAATTTGAGGAGGACAATAACATTTGCTTTACAGAATCAGGTCACCCCGAGCCATATGCACTCACAGGAAATCTGTAATCTTCTATTAAGTATTTGCTGGTCCCCTCTGGGGATTGTCTAAACAAAATTGTCTAAACAAAAATTTAGACAATTTTTGTTTTCTTTAAGAAAAATGATCTTTCATGTGATCCATGGTTTATTCATAGAAAAGCACTGTGAGTTCACACACTTGCTAAAAAGAAGGGCAACTGTGATACAAAAATGAGAGTGACCTCCCTCTCTCTCTCTCACTCTCACTCTCTCTCTCTCTTTTTAACCAACCCATTGGGCTGAGACATTGTAGGCACCCTTGGCTGGGCAGTAGGACTTGAGTAGCCACAAATGGCAAATACAACTTCTTGGTCAGTTTGGAGTAGAAAAGGTGACAGTTTGTCAACAAAAGAAAAAGTAAAGCAGATGGAAAAGTTCTTAGTTCGCATTCTAGCTATACCACCCCTTCTTTATCAAACCCCACCCCCAACTCAGGATCTAACACATAAAAGAGTAAACACGAAGGCACTGGTAACCAACTGACTCTTCTGAATGTCCTTGCTGTCTCCTCCAACAATTCCAGGCTGAGCATAGGGGTCGGGAAGGTAGCAGGAACATGATACACTGTGGAGGGCAGCCAGGGCTAAGACAGGGCTGCTCACTAGGGCTAGAAATTAGGAAGGGAGAGGCTAAGTGCAGACCAGCCCTAGCTTCCAAGTCGGCAAGCAATGAGACTGTGACAAAAGCAGGCAGAGGAAGCTTGACATAGAAAGGCAGGGGAAGAAAGCAGGTACGGGGTGAGAAGGGAACTGTGCAGCGAAAACAGCCAATCTGATGGCAGAGGGAGACTGGTGCTTAGAAGCTTGTTTGGTGACAGGGAATGAACAGAGGAGGCACAGAGATGGGGAACAAACATTTAACTAGTGAGAGAGATTTAAGACGAATGGGAAGAGAAATCTCGCAAAAAGGGCACATTCATGCAGATCCTCAAAGATGAACATGCAGTCATCCCTACATGTAGAAATACGCTCAGTTACACATATAAAAACACAGATGCATGGAGAGCAAGCATAAACACAGACACATATTTCTACACATGCACTCATGTGTGCCCAGATACACACACACTATACATGCAAAACATGACGGCATTTACACATAGATATGCACCCTCACATGTACGCAAATGTTACATCCTCACACAGAGACCCACATTCCAGTGTGCACATATCCACACAGGTACACAGCCATAGAACTGACATACATACACATCAACATATAATGTGCACATACAGACAGGCATGCGCAGATATATCTATGCACATAGACACATGTACTCAGTCATACAGATACACACACTCTCTAACACAAAGGTGACCAGTGTCGATGAATATTGTGAGCTCCGTGGCTTCCCAGACCTTCATCTTTTCCCTGCACTTGTTTCAAAGGTGCTCAGCAGACTCCTGGTGAGGCTGTGTGAGGCAGGGGCAGGAGCTTCAGAGTCCTCACAGCTTTGTGAGGCAAAAATCTGAGTCCAGTCCTGGCCTCTGCTGCTCACCCACCACTGGGCTATTAATGCCCTGTCTGTAGGTGAGAGATTCTGCATAGACTAGTCTTGGGATTTTTTCTAACTGGCCATTTTTCTCCTTGGCACACCTACTATCCCACTGGTAGCGGCATACACTCTGCAAGGGAAACCTGAGAAATGGTTGTGAGTCTCCTCAGACAATAAGCATATCCTCCCACCCACAGCTACCTCAAGCGCCCATCAAATCAGAACCAGGATTATAAATACTTATGACTTTACAGTAATTGGCAACACATATACTATAGTTTTTACAGTACCATAAATGCATCTATTTCTCTGGTTAAGCAATCTCTGAGATGGAACAGTGTTCTGTGTTTGCCAAGGAAGACAGGGCCAATGCCCAAGACACGCAGGACATAGGGGCAGAAGGTGGCATATCGTGGGGGTTTCTGGTTGATTTGCAGGGCCTAATTCCTCCATCGACAGTGGGCTGTAGTGAGAAGCTTGCCAAGGTATACATTTCGACTAGAATTGGACTCTCCCCATCCTTAGCCCTGTGATCCTTTGGCCTTAGCCACAGGTGCTCAGAGTCCTCTCAGAGTGGACAAATGTTTCAGTGTTTTTGGCCTGACCTGATACTCCCTGGGGATCCAGGCTGCCTGGACGGTGAGCTGTCTGCTTTCTCAGCCAAAGGGCTCTTGAACCAGCAGCATCAGCTTTTTCTTGCCTTTGTAGATCTGTTTGTGGTTGCTGATGAACAGGGCAAATTGCAAGTAGCCATCCTAGGGCAGCAGGAGGGTCTCCCAAGCCTTGCTTAGAAACTCAATGAACTGTCCATACTGGCAATGGCTGATGTGTGTTAGGTGTAGTGTGTTGATGTAAGCATTGCATCGGCAACTCGCTCAATGGAGCTCTGTCAGTGGAGATGAGCTTTCCAGAGCTGCGGTGGCCTGGGGTGCCAGCCAGGCCAGGTGCAGTCACCGTGCAGCCTTGCACACAGGATGTCTGAAAGCACCATGGCAATGTGCACTCTTCACCACCAGGGGGATGAGAACTGCCAGCTCATTCTTGCCCAGAGAGTGGCTGAGGGCACAAACCCAGAGCACATCATTGATGGCTGGGTGGGTATCCTGGTTATGAGCCAGGTTAAGATGGCTCATGGCCAATGAGGCCAGCTTGAAGGCACAGAGCGCGTAGCCACAGAGCTCTACGTAGCAGGCAATGGTGAACAGCTGTGAATGGGTCATGCCACCGGCAGCAGCCTCAGTGGCAATCTGGCAGGCTGCCTCAAAGGCAATGTGGTCTTTCTCACAGAGTGTAAGGGCTGACAGGGCACAGCTCTGTGGATGCTTCATAGCACACTGCAGGGCCAGTGTGCAAGCACAGCTAGCCAGTTCCTCCCGCTGTGGATAGTCAAGACTGAGGCACAGGATAGTGGTGTGGGATATGGCTGTGGCAGCTACAATACTAGCAGCCTCAGTAGGGATGAAGAGTGTGTACCAGCTCTGCAAGATGCTCCCTGGGGCCCGCACACCTGTCAGGGAGAGCCTGAGCTCAGCCGTGGCCATCTGGATCCTGATTCAGGTCAGCCCAGATTACTGTGTGGGGTTTGAACTTGGCCTGCAGAGATGAGTTCTCCCTCCTCCTCGGCAACCTTGAGATGATCTGAGGCAAACCAGGGCAAGGGAAGCATCCCAGATGGCCAAACCTTGTTTGGGGTCTCTTCCTATCCCTTCCTTCCTCAGGTCAGAGGGTTGAAGGTTTCTGCAGGTGCTCTTAGCCCCTCACAAGGATGGAGCAGTAGAGCCTGGGGTTTCCTTGCCCCGAGGCCAGGGTTGCAGATCTGCCAGGGGTTCTAGCTGAAGTGAGGCCTCTCAGGGTAGAGTCTTGTGCTGGGGCTTTGGGCTTTAGAAAGTGTCCTGAGCCTCCAAGGTGTCTGGGGTTTCTCACAAGCATGGACAGGGACGGGGACAAAACCACCAGGCCCACTACCTCCCAAGGGCACACTTGAGTATTGGCAGCTGAAAATTCATTCTCTTAGACATGTCTCTGATGAGAGGGTCAAAGTGCTGCTGACATCAGCATATGGTTGGTTTAAGCAGTGAGGACAGAACTTGGGCTGGCTGAACAGAGGCCATCTTCTCCCACCAGCAGCCCCATCCTTTCTTAGACCATCAGGAATAGGAATATGAGAGCTCCAAGGATTCGTTGTCCTGTCCCAAGAGTAGGGTATAGAAACTCCTTTCCCGTGGGAGTAGAGGGAGGTGGGCGATACCCACTTCTGTAGCACAGGTCACCAACCATTGTACCATCTCTCCACATCTCCAGTTAAGGGATGATAAGGTCATCGCATCACCTGTAAGCCAGGTTCCAGGGCCACGTTGAGCAGGGTGCTGTCAGTACTACTGTTAGTGGGAGTAGCAATCTTGAACGCATTTTGGGAAGAATGAATGTGCTTCTGCATTGCTTCCAGAATTGTTCAGAGCCTCAAAGTGTCTCCTTTGGCAGCAGTCAGCATGGTGGAGGCCAGTTCCCACCGCTGTGATTCCAAGTGTCCAAGCCTGAACCAGGGAGGATAATGGCTGGGCACCAGAGACACCATACGGTGAGTGAGGGATGTGTCAGCTGCACAACATGAATTTTCTAAAACAGGTAACCTTATGACATGTAAGCCTAATTTACAGGTGGGGTCTGGATCGTGAGACAGCAGAGCTGAGAACAAATACTTGGCAGAGATATGCATGGAAACGCTCTCTCGGTGGATGACTTCTCCCAGATCCCTGAAATGGCCCCCTTCCAGCAGCAAGATGCACTATTTTTAGAATGTTTGCACTGGGTCATCATCCAATTGCAGCTCTTGGAGTTGACTGAGGAGCTGCTCCTCATTATGGCACACCTTGTCCTGTGCACCTGATGCAGCTTCCAGGGCCAATGACAAGTAGGACTCACTGCTGTTTGGGGAGCTTACAGCCACAGGTACATGTTGGTACACGGGGGGTCTGCTTTCATTCATATCTAGATAGCCGTCATGATTCAGGAGGCAGGCCTCAGTCAAAGTGAGAAAGAGGCAGCCGATGGGATCCAGGGGGTGGCCCACCCAGCCTTCCAGGTTTGTGATGGTTGTGGTTCCTCTCTGCAGCACTTGTTTCTTCTGATGCTTGTAGATTTTCAGGTGCCACCACTGCTGAACCTCAGAGTATTAATAATGGCCACTGTGAGTCTGAGGGCCTCTTTTGGATAACCATGGGAATGTGGGGCATCAACCCGAGCACAGGCTGTGGCACCTGCTCAAACCACAGTGGCTGGCCTTGGGAATTAAAGAGTAGTCTTGGCCGGGTGTGGTGGCTCATGCCTGTAATCCCAGCATTTTGGGAGGCCGAGGTGGGCGGATCATGAGGTCAGGAGATCAAGACCATGCTGGCCAACATGGAGAAACCCCGTCTTTACTGAAAATACAAAAAATTTAGCTGGGCGTGGTGACGGGCCCCTGTAGTTCCAGCTACTTGGGAGGCTGAGGCAAGAGAATGGCGTGAACCCGGGAAGTGGAGCTTGCAGTGAGCTGAGATCGTTCCACTGCACTCCAGCCTGGGTGACAAAGCGAGACTCTGTCTCAAAAAAAAAAAAAAAAAATTAGCTGGGCATGGCGGCATGTGCCTGTAATCCCAGCTATTCGGGAGGCTGAGGCAAGAGAATTGCTTGAACCTGGGAGGTGGAGGTTGCAGTGAGCCCATATCGTGCCACTGCACTCCAGCCTGGCAACAGAGCTACTAGACTCTGTCTCAAAAAAAAAAAAATTGCGCAGATCCCTGAAAATATGATTATATACATTTTCTTTTTTGTTTTGTTTTGGCTTGGTTTTTTGAGACGAAGTTTCGCTCTTGTGCCCAGCCTGGAGCAGTGGTGCGTTCTCGGCTCACTGCAACATCTGCCTCCGGGGTTCAAGCCATTCTCCCACCTCAGCCTTTCAACCAAGTAGCTACTTTTTTTTTTTTTGAGATGGAGCTTCACTCTTGTCACCCAGGCTGGAGTGCAATGGTAAGTTCTCGGCTCACTGCAACATCCGACTTCAGGCTTCAAGCGATTATCCCACCTCAGCCTCCCGAGTAGCTGGGATTACAGGCTCCCACCAGCAAGCTCGGCTAATTTTTTTGTATTTTTAGTAGAGACGAGGTTTCATGATGTTAGCAAGGCTGGTCTCAAACTCCTGACCTCAAGTGATCCGCCTGCCTCGGCCTCCCAAAGTGCTTGGATTGCAAGCATGAGCCACCATGCCCAGCCTGATTATATACATTTTCAATAAACATATATGAAAATGGGCTCTGGCATTTTAATAATTAGAAGACCAAAATCAATAAAAATGTAATAACATTACCCACTAACCAGAATATATAAAAGAAAGACTGACAAAATCAGGTGTTGGAAAGGACATCTAATTAGAATGCTCTTAAACTTGTGGTTGGGTTGTATATTAGTCAAAAAAATCTTTGGAATTACAAAAATTGATAAATTGTGTGTATTTGTGGTGTACCACATTATACATATATACACACAGAGACACGCATTGTAGAATAGCTAAATCTGTATATATAGATATATAGCCACAGACATACATTGTAGAATGGCTAAATCAAGCTACCTAGCATATCAGTTAGCTTAGATACTTATCTTTTTTTTTTTAAATTTTTTTATTTTTAGATGGAGTCTCCCTCTGTCACCCAGGCTAGAGTGCAATGGTGCAATCTCCGCTCACTGCAACCTCTGCCTCCCAGGTTCAAGTGATTCTCCTGCCTCAGCCTCCTGAGTGGCTGGGATTACAGGCGCCCGCCACCAGGCTCGGCTAATTTTTGTATTTTTAGTAGAGATGGGGTTTCACCATCTTAGCCAGGCTGGTCTCAAACTCCTGACCTTGTGATGCACCCACCTCGGCCTCCCAAAGTGCTGGGATTACAGGCATGAGCCACTGTGCCTGGCCAATCAATACTTATCTTTTTGTGTGTGTTTGCTGAGAACATTAAAATCTGCTGTCAGCAATTTCAAATATTACCACTTTTTTTTTTTTTTTTTTTTTTGAGACGGAGTCTCACTCTGCCTCCCAGGTTGGAGTGCAGTGGCACGATCTCGGCTCACTGCAAGCTCTGCCTCCCGGGTTCACGCCATTCTCCTGCCTCAGACTTCCAAGTAGCTGGGACTACAGGCGCCCACCACCATGCCCGGCTAATTTTTTGTATTTTTAGTAGAGAAGGGGTTTCACTGTGTTAGCCAGGATGGTCTCGATCTCCTGACCTCGTGATCCACCTGCCTCGGCCTCCCAGAGTGCTGGGATTACAGGCGTGAGCCACCACGCCCGGCCACCACATTGTTGTTAACTATAGTCAACATGTTTTACAATAGAGCTCTTGAGCTTTTTCCTCCTAGCTGACATTTTTAGTGACATGCACTGCATTTGAACACATGCAGTTACTATGACCAAGCTATTTTATTTGTAGGGCTGTACTTAACTAAAATATACATGTGTACCAAAAGAAATTAACAAGAATGTTCACAGTGGCTTTATTCCTAACAGCCCCAAACTGGAAACAAACCAATGTCCATCAACAGTAGAATTGATAGATGTGCCATATTCATGCAGAGCACCACCGAGCAGGGAAAAGAAATGAACTGCTTCATGAAACCGCATGAAGGAGTGTCACAAATGGAATGCTGGGCCAAAGAAGCCACACACGAAACCATTCCTACTGAATGGCCCTCCATGCATCCATTTATGAAACAAGCAACACTAATTGGGGCTGCTAGAAACCAGGTGACTCTTTGCTTTGACAAGACAGATGGGCAGTGGTTAGGGAGCAGACCTTCAGGAGAGGGATTTCCAGATTGTTATTTTTATTTCATTTTCTTGGACTGTGTGGTAGCTCCAAGCATGTGTTCTCTTTGTGATAAATTACTGAGCAGTAGAATAACAGGATTCCTGTGTATATTATACTCTATTAAATGTATTTGAATTCATTTTTGCCATTGGGACAAAAATTATTATATTGGTGGATTTTAAGTGTATATTTATTAAATATTGACAAATGTATGTCAGTGTAATACAAATCTCTATGAAGATCTACAATATTTGTCCACATATATTTTGTCTTATCCTCTTTCTTTTTTTCTTCTGGGATTCCAATTAATTATAATAGGTATATGTTGGAACTTTTGATATTGTTCTGAGGGTCTCTGAGACTTTTTTTTCTTTTTCTTTCTTTTTTTTTTTTTTTGAGATGGAGTCTTGTTCTGTCGCCCAGACTGGAGTGCAGTGGCGCCATCTCGGCTCACTGCAAGCTCTGCCTCCCGGGTTCACGCCATTCTCCTGCCTCAGCCTCCCGAGTAGCTGGGACTACAGGCACCTGCCACCTAGCCTGGCTAATTTTTTGTATTGTTTTAGTAGAGACAGGGTTTCATCATGTTAGCCAGGATGGTCTCGATCTCCTGACCTCATGATCTGCCCGCCTTGGCCTCCCAAAGTGCTGGGATTACAGGCATGAGCCACCACACCTGGCGAGACTATTTTTTTTCAAGTATCTTTTTTCTCTCTTCTTTAGATTCAATAATACTGATCTTTTTTCAAGTTCACTGCTCTTCTTCTGTTATCTTCATTCTGCTGTTAAGTCTATTGATGAATTTTTTTATTTAGACATTGCATTTTTTTTAGTTCTAGAGTTTACAGTTCATTGTTATAGTTCTCCTCTACTGCAATTTCTGATTTTTATATTATTGCAAACCTAGATAGATTCTGCCTTTAACCACATAGATTCTGCCATTAACATTACTTACTACACTTACTTTATCAAATATCAATCCTCCTATCCATTCTTTTATCCATTATTAATCCTCCTTTTGGGGGGAATGAATTTCAGAGTAAATTGAAGACACCAATAAATATTTCCTTCTAAATACTTAAACATATATATCATTTACTGGACTTCAACGATCTCTTTTCAGGTATGTGAGCTTTAAAATCTTTGTCTGCTAATTTCAGCTGGCCTGCTTGACATCCCTTCACATCACAGGTAGAAGAGAGAACAAGGATGAACAAGCAGCAGAACTCTCCCTTGGCCAAGAGCAAGCCAGGCAGCACGGGGCCTGAGCCCCCATCCCCCAGGCCTCTCCCAGGCTCCCAGGACCCCTTTCCCAGACTCCTCCTATGCAGAGGCCAGCGGAGCCCCAGGAGGGAATGCACAAGGTGAGTCTCTCCCCACTCCTGTCGTAATGCAGACACATAAGGAGTTTTGCTCAGGGCACAGGTACAAACACACACACATACACCTGCTCAGCCCTGAGCCAGGATTACAGGGCACAGGCTTTGTGGACAGAGACACTCACCTGCTTCTTGCTGCCTGTGTCTGTCCTGACTTAGCTGTCCTCAGGCTCAAGGAACCCCTTGTCCTTCAATGGAGGAAGCGGCAACTAAAGTCCCTTCCCACCCCAGACCCCGATTTGCAGGTGGGGACGTGCCATGGAGCAGGCAGCCCACCCTCCCTGGTCTGTCCCTGCAGAGCCTGGTGGCACACCGGGTCCCACTGAAGCCATATGGAGCACCTGTACCCCGATCCCAGTCCCTGCAGGACCAGCCCACCCGAAACCTGGTTGCCTTCCCAGCCTCCCATGAGCCCGATCCTGCCATCCCCGCACCCACTGCCACGCCCAGTGCCTGAGGAGCTGTCATCCGCCAGAATGCAGACCCCACCTCTGAAGGACCTGGCCCCAGCCCGAACCCCCCAGCCTGGGTCCGCCCAGATAACGAGGCCCCACCCAAGGTAAGGACAGCCCTGCAGGCCCAGGGAAAAGCAGAGAACTAGTCGTGAGGAGAAGGAGGGCAGTGAAGGGGCGGGCCACATGGAGGAAGAGTGTAGGGCGGGAAGCGAGAGAAAGCTAGGGTGCTGCCCTGCCGGGGTCAGCCATCCAGCTGAGGAGGCAACGTGGAGGGGTGGCATCTATCCCCGTGGGGAGCGTGGGAACGGAGAAATGCCCAGGGTGTTTCCGGGCATAAGAAAAATAAAAATGGGCATTGTCCATCCACAAATATGTATTGTGCTCCCGTTGTGTATCTGGCACTGCCCTGGTGCTGGGTCCCCTATGAGAAACAGGCATGGTCCTTGTGCCCCCATTTATAAGCTATGTCACTTCCAGCAGACTCTGAGATCCCTAGGGGGGAGCTGTACTCTCATCAAGCTGCTCTCATCAGCAGACAGGTTGGAGACAGACTTGTAGGCCTGCATGCTCCTGGGCTCCTCTTGAACTCCCAGCTCAGCCACTGGCTGTTTTCTACCCACAGATCTGAAAGGAGCCAGGGCAGACAGGCTCCAGCAGTACAGTAACTCTTTTCTTGAGGAAGCCACCTTCTCCTGGCTGTCCAACACTGAAAGGACCTTGGAAGTTTGAGGGAGTCCCTCTTGGCACTCTGATTTATCCAGAATGCACCCAATCACTCTCTACACACGCTCCTCTCCACACACACGCACACACTCCTCCAGCCTGATACCCTGCTGGGGTTCTCTTGCAGAGTTTTGTTATGAGGTCATCAGAGAGGTCGTGCTCCATGGGGCATTGAAGCACCACCGAGAAAAACCCCTGCAAGGCCAGTAAAGCATCTGAGAGGTATCTGAAGTCAGAAGGCCTGTGTTGGAATCCTAGCTTTTTCTGGCAGTGTGGTCCGGGTAATTTAACTTCTACCAGCACCATGTGTATAATGAACATCATCACAGCACATACCTCACAGATTGCTGAAAGGATTCAATGAAATGATGGATATGACTTACTTGCAGCATGCCTGACAGGGACATACAGTAAATGGGCAAGAACTGGGAGCTACTGTTATTATTGTGTTATTGTGATTATATTCAGCAGGAAGGAGGCCTCCCAGGCTAGGCGCCAGTCCTTGATGAGAAGGTGACCACTTTATGTCCTCTCCTGTTTCTAACCCTCCTCTTCTGCCTCCTGTGGTCCCAGCTGAGCGGCTGTACCTCAGCAATATCCAGTTTCCTGCCTCAGAACATGAAGCCCAGACATACAAGCTGAAGGAGGGTGCCACATTTGAGGGGCAAGGGACGATCAGATGGGGACCCTGTGCTTCAGAGCTTTGGTCACATCCGCAAGGAGCACAGCAGGCCCTACCAGATAAACAGACAAAATCAGGAGGGCTCCAAGGTGGGACAGAGAAGGAAGATTGTTAAAAATTGAATCTGCTAGGCCGGGCATGGTGGCTAACACCTGTAATCCCAGCATCTGGGAGGCCAAGGCAGGCAGATCACTTGAAGCCAGGAGTTCGAGACCAGCCTGGCCAACATGGCAAAACCCCGTCTGTACTAAAAATACAAAAAATTAGCCAGGCGTGTGGTGCGAGCCTGTAGTCCCAGCTATTCGGGAGGCTGAAGCAGAGAATTGCTTGAACCCGGGAGGTGGAGGTTGCAGTGAGCTGAGATCACACCACTGCAGTTTATCCTGGGCAACAGAGCAAGACTGTATAAAAAAAAAAAAAAGAAAAAAAGAAATAAAAAAGGAAAAAATTGAATCTGCTGTGCCCAATCAAGCCATCAGCTGATCAGCTGTGGGGTCCTGCCCTGAATCATTCACTCCTCACCCTATCTCTGGGACCATCAGGGCAGGCAGGCAGCAGCAGATGTTTTCCAAGACCTACTGCTCCGAGGCCAGTACGACATCTGCAGTGACAATTTTAACAGGCTGGACACCCTCGTGTCCCCCAGCACTTATCCTTGGCCCACTTGCCACTTGTGCCTTAGCCAGTGGGGAGGAAGTGGCAAGGCCTTGGCTCTGGGTTCCACAGGTAGAGTTTTGCAGGGGACTCCAGTGAACTCATTCTTTACAGAACCTACCCAGGCCTGCTTTCAGCCACCCCACCTGCTGAGATTATATGTAATATATAATATTATATATAATTTTTTATAGAGACAAGGTCTTCCTCTGTCACCCAGGCTGGAGTACAGTGGCATGAACATAGCTCACTACAGCTGCAAACTCCTGGTCTCAAGTGATCCTGCTTCTGGAGTAGCTAGGACTACAGGCATGTGCCACCAGGCCTAGCCTTTTTTTTTTTTTTTTTCTGTAGAGGTAAGGTCTTACCGTCTTGCTCAGGCTGGTCTAGAACTCCTGGCCAAGCCATCCCCCTGCCTAAGCCATCCTCCTGCCTTGTCCTCCCCAAATGCTGATATTACAGACATAAGCCACCGTGCCTGGCCAAGAGACTATATATTCTGAGCAGCTGCTGGGAGGTGGGGACTAAGTTCTGGTCTGAGGAGAACTTCCTGGGAGTCCAGGAAAGAAATGTCTGTCATTGTTGGTGCACAGTGAGTATGGTCCTCACTGGTCACTCAGAGAACAGGGTGTGGCTCCCTCCACAGTGTAGCTCCCTAGCCCCAAAAAGCTGGACCTGGGCTCTCCCCAGTCACCAGAGATCCCTCTCCTTCCTCCCCAACAAGATGTTTGGCTGGCTGCGGCAACTGTGCAGACCCTGACTAGTGGACATTCCTAAGTACCAGGGGCTCGCCTTGTGTCCCGCCAGGCTCGTCCAGAAGGCTGTTGCGGGTAGGTGGGATAAGAAATTCAGGAAGCTGAAACAGCCAGAAGGTGGAACCCGGCCGGCTCGGGGGAACTGCCTGTGGAATGGACCGGTGCTGAATGAGTGGAACAGTGGGTGGGCCTTGCAAGTGAACTCAGGAGATGGGGCGTTGTGTATAGGCAAGTCGCTAACCGGGAGCTCCGCGCCTCATTCCGACTGGATCGGGGGCCCCGCCTGTCCACGGTCCCCGTGCGGGGTGCGCTCCTCCTCCTAGGGCCGTAATTGCTGTCGCCATCCCTACCCGTCTCCAGCCCCCGTCTTTGTCCATTCGGTTCAGAGGCCGCGCTTGGACTGGGGCGCCCACGACTGACCCCGGAGGCACAGCGAACGGTGCAGCTGCAGGGACGCCCTGTCCTGCAGGCGACTGGGCTCCCTCGAGGCAGCAGGTGCCGAGGACTAGCAGCAGATCTGGTGTGCAGAACCCTGGATTCGAGTCCCGGGTTCAGAGGCCCTCGGCTGTGTGACGTGGAGGCGTCGGCCGCCCTCTGAGAGCCTTCGTGGATGACAGCTGATGCTTGGGCCTACCTTCCTCGGCTGCTGAGAGGCTCAGAAGGACCGCGTGTAAAATGCCTTGGAATCTTAATTCTACTTAATTCCATTTACCTGCTTCCTAGAAACGGTCCATGGCTTCCGTCCCTGTCATAGCGCTGCGCAGCGGGACCGTTCTGCCCCGCTGCCCTCGAACAGCCCGTCCGCACTCCATTGCCCCTCCAGGTGCCGTTATTTTGCCTTTTAACCTGGGGCGGGAGGTTTTAGATGAGGCTGAAAGTCTGGGCCGGCGGGGGCCTGAGAGTCGCTTGCAACCAGCACCCGCGAAGCTGTCTACACTGGAATTCCAAGCCAACGGAAAGAGGGCTCCAGGGGCGCGACCAAGGTTCGGTCTTCTGCCTCTGGCTGCGCGCTCCTGGAGGAATCACCAGCCTTCCCCCGCGGCTGCCTCCTCCTCATCCCTGACCCCAACTCGGCAAGATCCCCCGAGCGCAGGCCCAAGCTCCGCACAGCTTGTGGGCCGTGAGGTCTGGGTCCCGAAGCTCGGCCCCACTGGGGCTGTCCCTCCGCCTCTATTTCCAGGGTAAAGACCGCGGAACCAGGCGGGGGTCTGGGGAGCCTGGCTGCGACCTCGGCTGCAGGCTTCAGCAGCTGCTTCCAGGGTGCTGTCCACCCCGTGGTGCTGAAGCGCCCCACGCCCCTCCGCCATCTAAGAGAAGCCGCGTACGCGCTGCAGCCTCCACTCAGGATTCGACGCGAACTCCAGGACGCGTCCGCACTGGTCCAACAGCCCTCACGGATCGTCGCCTGCCTCAACTGTTTAGACCACCGCGGGTTTCACCCGGAAGCACCGAGGAGGTCGGAGCTTGTCTGAGAAAGCTCGGCGAAGGTCCATGCCTTGTCCAGTCCCAGGCAGTGCGGAAGAGGTGGGCGAAGCTCGAACCCCATGCTCTGTCCCAGCACTGGCAGAAATTCACTTATTATGGAGATAGTCCTCGCTCACTCCAGACCTGTCCTGTAATTGTTTGAGTCCCGGGAAGGTTTCCCTCGGCTTTTAGAATCTCAACCCCGGTGTGGCCATCCAAGCTGTGCCAACACTGCTACCTCCGAAGCAGGAGAGAAATACCCCTGGAATTCCTCCCGCACATCTTTCACAAAGTGAATATGCCCTTCTTTGACACTGGGTACAGCTACTACGGGACCAGATTTTTGCTCCTGAGCATATAAAATCACAAGCTTGGGCAGGCGCAGTGGCTCACTCCTGTAATCCCAGCACTTTGGAAGGCCGGGGCGGGCGGATCGCTCGAGCCGAGGAGCTCGAGATCAGCCTGGGCAACATAGTGAAACCTCGTCTCTACAAAGAAACATAAAAATTAGTCGGGAGTGATGGCACTGCACCTGTAGTCCCAGCTACTCGGGAGGCTGAGGTGGGAGGATCACCTGAGCCCAGGAAGTTTCAGTGAGCTATGATCACACCACTGCACTCCAGTCCGGGCAACAGAGCAAGACCATGTCAAAAAAAAGAAAAAGAAAAAGAAAAAAATGTCTTTCCTTTTTGGAAAGCTTGGATGACCACAAGGGGATTGAGAGTCTAAAAGCCGAGGGAAAGCTTCCCAGGGCCCAGCCTCCCCATACAATTCATAGGACAGGTGTGGAGTGAATGAGGACTACTATATCCATAAAAAGAAAGAGAAAAGAAAGACAAGACAATATTGCCCAATGAGTCAAGTGTGATCATAACACAAAAAGCAGGGCACTCTTCCCCAGAGCAGGCCAGTTCAGAGAGGCGGTCCAGGGCTATGCCCCAGTGTGGCTCCCGCCGTGCTCCTGCGCGGTGTCCCAGGGCCTCCTGGCACCTTCTTATCATCAGCCCGGGGCGAAATGCCAGACCAGATGGTAGAGGCAGAAGTCAGGCAGGCAGGTGCCGTCCAGGGCATTCCAGGCCAGCTGAGTGTGCAGCCAGCGCCCAATTCAGACAGCGCCCCAGGCCGAGGCCGGCCCGCGTAGGGACCGCGCTCGGGGTGGACGTGGAGCTCAGCGCGCAGGGCCCCCATGGACGTCGCGCCGCTGACCTAGCTGTCAGACATCGCCGCGAGGAGTAGGCAGGCTCGGGAGGCCAAAACGCTGTCCTCACCTCGAGCACTGCCAGGCTGCTAGAGAGGCTTTCCAGCGCATAGAGGCCGCAGCGTCGCGGCGCGATGGGCCGTGAGCGAGCATCTGTAGGGGAGCGTTTCCCGCCAGAAAGCAGAACCTGAGCCAGCCAAGGGCCCTAGGACTGCTGGTAAGAGGACTGTTCTCTATCGCCCAGGTGCTCCCGACCTCTTTTCTGAACTGGTCCCTGCTCTAGGGAACAGCGCCCTGCTTCTTTGTGCTACGATCACGCTTGACTCATTGGGCAATATTGTCTTGTCTTTTCCTTCCTTTTATGGACATAGTCCTGGCTCACTCCAGACTTGTCCTGTGAATTGTATGGGGAGGCTGGGCCCTGGGGAGCTTTGCCTCACGGCTTTTAGAATCTCAACCCCCTTGCCGCCCGCCCTGGCAGGGTGGAGATACAGCCAGAAGACAGACACTGCTCCCCCAAACCCCAGCCTCCAGTATAAGCTACAAAATAAAAATGTGGGCAGGGTGAGGTGGCTCATGCTTGTAATCCTAGCTCTTTGGGAGGCCGAGGCGGGTGGATCACCTGAGGTCAGGAGTTAGAGACCAGCCTGGCCAACATGGTGAAACCCTGTCTCTACTAAAAATACAAAAATTAGGCCGGGCACGGTGGCTCACGCCTGTAATCCCAGCACTTTGGGAGGCCGAGACGGGCGGATCACGAGGTCAGGAGATCGAGACCATCCTGGCTAACATGGTGAAACTCTGTCTGTACTAAAAATACAAAAAAAAATTAGCAGGGCGAGGTGGTGAGCGCCTGTAGTCCCAGCTACTCTGGAGGCTGAGGCAGGAGAATGGCGTGAACCAGGGAAGCAGAGCTTACGGTGAGCTGAGATCGCACCACTGCACTCCAGCCTGGGCGACAGAGCAAGACTCCGTCTCAAAAAAAAAAAAAAAAAAAAAAAAAAAATTAGCTGGGCGTGGTGGTTCATGCCTGTAATCCCAGCTACTCCGGAGGCTGAGGTAGGACGAGCACTTGAGCCTGGGAGGTGGAGACTGCAGTGAGCCAAAATCATGTCACTGCATTCCAGCCTGGGCAACAGATTGAGACTCTGTCTCAAGAAAAAAAAAAAAAGAAAAGGAAAGAAAAAAGAAAATGTGGAGCTCTTCTAAGTGCAGCCCCTCTGCAACTATGCAAGCCCCTACCCCATGAAGCCAGGCCTGCCCCAATCCTCTACCACACAGGCTCATTAAACTTCAGAAATTTCGGAGTTACTTACTAGGAAAAAGCCATTCCCCACTTCTCCATTTGCATAATAAACAGAGAGGCAGAAAAGACACATCTAACCACCCCACGTGTACCCATGTGTCACCCTTATCAGATGCAGGAGATGAGCTAAGCTGCCAAACGCTCAGCTTCTTTCTGCGGCATAATATAGCCATCCCTCCCCAGGGCCACACCTGGAGAAGGGAGTGGCTAGGACAGGGTCTTCAGGGAATCTGTTGCCTTATTCTCAACTGCTTGTCTCAGTCCCCATCCCCCCAACCCCCAAATCAATATCTAAGAGAGAGAGTAATTCCGATAGGGAAGTCTCATGAAGGAGGCGAAAGTTCTGGGTACTGGGTTTGGGATGGACCTAAAGAGTTTTTTTTCAATTCTCTGAATGCTATTTCATTGCTGTTAAATGATACTCTCCCCCTAAATGGAAAGGAGACAGGAAGGACAGACTGATCTACAGTTAGAAAGAACTTCCAAAGTATTAGACGAGCAGGGACAGCAGAGGGCGCCAATGTTATGCAAAGGCACTCAGGGAGGAAGCACCCACAAGCACATTTTTTTCTCACACCCTGCAAATCTGTTCAGAAACACCTCACTCCCAACCTCACACATATTTCCCATCTCATAGGCACATCAGAGGTCAGAGTGAGGACTCCAGGCTCTGATTCTCCGACTGGACGCCAGGGGACCTTCACTAGCCCCCACCGCACCCCTCAACTATTTTCATGAACTTAGGGCAGCTCCCCTCAGTGGGGAGCTGGGGAGAGGAGCTAAGACTGAGAGGAACTGAGAGGGCAGTTTCCCTGCCCATCCAATGGCCCTGTCCATCTAGCAGGAAGGCGTTTGCTGCAATGTTCTTTATAATGGGGAGTGAGCTGATGATACAACCTGGGTGTACTGTGGAGCCACAAAATGAAAGTTGCGAAGGCTGCCCAATAACATGGACTCATGTTTACACTGAAATGTGGACGTTAAAAAGCAGGACCCTCCATTGTTCACTATGTCAATAGCGTGCTTGCATATAGATAAAGACTGCAGGGGACACAAAAATTAAACACGGATTGAGGTGGGGTGTTTTTTCTTAAAAATATGTCAAACTTGTAAAATGATTGCCTCTGGAAAATAAGGTTATGGATAATGTTTCTTTTTCTCCTTTCCAAATGTTCTACAATGAGCAAGTGTTATTTGGGTAATCAGGAAAAAGAAGTTCACACACACACACACACACACACACACACACCCCCCTGAAAGAGCTTGCTTGCTTCCTTCCTTCCTTTCTGCTTGCCTTCCTTCCTTCCTTTTTTTCTTTTTTCTTTTCTTTTTGAGACAGAGTCTTACCCTGTCACCCAGGCCGGAGTGCAGTGGCAT